>NW_027206379.1:600000-895000 GCF_024711535.1 Dipodomys merriami
CCCGCCTCCCCGCCCATCGGCCCGAGCAGCTCCCCGAACACCACGGGGGGTGGCCCAGCGCGGATCTGAGGATCCCGGGTCGCCTGGGCGCAGGCCCGGGCCGTCTCGTCCCCTCCCGGCGGGAGGCTTCGCGCCTCCTCGGGCGCCCGGGGCTGAGCCCAGCCCAGTTGGGCGAGTTTCATTTCATCACCGCGGAGCGTGCGAGCGAGCGCCGGTGCAAATAACGTTGCCCTCCCCGCCCTCCTCTTTCCCGCCCCGTCTCCGAAACTCGCCGGGCTGGGAAGGCCGGGGCCGGGGAGAGGGGGCGGGGGGGGGGCGAGGCGGGGAGCCGGGCCGGCCCCGCGGGGGCAGCCGGGGCCGCTGAGAGCCCGAGCCGGCGCCCGCCGCCCGCCGCCCGCCCCCGGCCGGCCGCCCCGCCCGGGCCGCGAGGCCACCTCACCGGCAGCGGAATGGAAACCGGTTCGACAGGTAACAAATAGGTGGGTTGTCACCGTTATTTCCCAACGCATGCGCCATCGCTCTCCGGGCCACTCGGAGCTAATTAGATCCGATCCACACCCCCGCCCGCCCCCGCCCCGCCACCGCCACGCACCGCCGCGGGCCAATAAAGCGTGAACCCGTCGGGCCGGCTCGCACTTGAAGCCTCGCCGAGCCGGCCGCGGGGACAGCAGCCGAACCCGGAGACGCCGAGCCGCCCGGTGCACCCGGCTGCAGGGGCTCCGCTCCGGAGGGAGGACCGAGACCGTCGGCGGAGTGGGCTGTGGCGCGCGCCGTCCGGGCACCGTCTTTGCGCGGAGCGCGGGAGCCCCCGCGGCGCCTCCTGCCCCGGAGCCGGTCTCCACCCGGCCCGTCGCCCCGCGCTTCCAGCCCGGCCCGGGGGCCGGCGCCGAATTGAGTTACGGAAGCGCCCGGCGCGAGACTCTCAGGGTTCGAAAATGCCCCGCGCGTTCCTGGTGAAGAAGCCGTGCGTCTCCACGTGCAAGCGGAACTGGAGCGAGCTCCCGGACGAGGAGCGCGGCGAGATCTACGTGCCAGGTGCGGCGCGGCGCGGCGCGGCGCGGGAGGGCGGACCGGAGGGCGGGCGGGGGCCGGCCGTTGGGGCGCGGGGCTCGGCGCGGCCGTGGCCCCGTTAGCCCGCGCCGGCACGGGGCGGGGGGCGGAGGCAGCGGGGTGTGGCACCCCCGGCGACCCCCTCCTCCGGCCCTCACACCGTAAATCCAGAAAGCGGGGACGTCGATGGGGGCGGGCGAGGGGCCCCGGGGCGCCAGGGGGGAGATCAGCCCCCACACACACTAGGGGTCCGATCGGGGCTGGGGGCGGGTGCGGCTCCCGCTCGGCGAGGCGCGATTCCGGGAGCGGGGAGGGGAGAACGGGGGGGGGGGGGGACGGCGAGCAGCGCCCGCTACACCCGCCTGCCCTTGGAGACAAACGTGGGGTCCGGTCTCACCTCCGTTACCCACCTTCAACCTTGCCGAGGACGCCGGGAGGGGGGGAGAAGAGGGTCCCTGGAGTGCACCCCACGGCCGGGGACGGGCCCCAGGAAACTGGTGCGCCCAGTTTATTTCGAGAAGACGCCTTGACAGCGTCCGCGTCCACTTGGAATGAGTAACCCGCGTTGTATCACACACACCCCCACCCGCTGCATCTTCCGGTGTCCTCGAGGCACTCCTGCGCTTTCGGTCCCCATCCTGCCCTTTTGGTGTGGAGGCGGCCGGTGCCTGGGCGCCCCGCTGCCCCGCGGTGGGGGTGGGGCGGGGGCGCGCTGCCCAGCGCCTCCAAGAGGGGGTGGGGGTGGGAAGAGGTGGTAATTAACCAACCGACTTTGACCCTTGATCCGCAGGCTCTCTGGCACCGCCCAGGCCTTTAAGAAAGTCGGGAAGTGAGGGCAGTGGGTGAGGGGCTCTGTGAAGCCTCTGGCCTCAGTTTCCCTCTTGGAAATGCTAGTGGAGATGTGTCACGGTGAGCTCTTTGTGGCCTGGCCTTCCAGGATCGCTTGGCTAGTGTCACTGACTTAACGTGTTCCCAAGAGGATAGGGCCACACTTCGGCAATCTCCTTAATTGGGGAATAGGCCCGAAGGCTGTGATGGCCCCAGTAGAGAAAAGGGAGGCCAAAAGGGAAGTAGTTGGTGGCTCTTCACCCGAGCTGTGGGCTCAGGACTCTAGTTCTTCCCTACCAAGGACCCTGGCTAGCTGACCAGTGCTCCACCTCCGGAAAAGCCACGGAGGCGGGCAGCCCCTTCCTTGCTCCTGCCTCCTCCCCAACCTGTGTTTGACTTGCTGCTTAGCTGCTCCTTGGGATCTGATAAACTGAACTTGGACTGTGTGAAAGGTGAGCTGAGGCTTGAGCCAGGCTCGGTGTGCTGTTATTTTTAGTTTTATTTCACATCCCAATCAGTACCAGATCATGTGTTGACTTTTATGAAGGACAAAGAAATTCCGTTTGTTCAAGTCTTGACTTCTTTGAGTCCTAGTGATTTCCTCACCACCCCAGTTCTGGTGCCCCTGGGACCCATCCTGTCAGGTGCAGAGGTGGCCTTGGGTGGTCCATGTCCCCTGCTGCTGCTCTTATCCAGGTGAGGGGACACACAACTGCTGGCTAGGGCAGGACCCAGCTAACCTGCCCATGTGCGGGACAGCTGGTAAGAATTGCCCATAGAACTTCATTTCCCCTGCCTCTATCCTCCCCCCCCCCCCCCCCCCCCCCCGTCGTCCACTGGAGAGCTTTCCCACCCTTTTTGGAAATAAAGGAAACGTCCTCCGTCCACGCTTGGGTGCCTCATGGCTGGAGAGCAGGGGGTGTGTTTTGTGGTGGCTTGTCCCCTGGCTGGGCCATTCCATCACCAGCCAACCATGACCCCGGGAGCCAGCCCAGCACGTTTCCGTCACCCCTCCTCACAGAACCCTGGCACACTGACTGGTTGAGCACTGACCCCATTCCCGCTTTCGCACTGGGAGGGCCGGGAACGTGGTGGGAGCATGTGAGTTCTGTCCTTCCCACCAAGGCCCTCTGAGACCCTCAAGGCATCACGGGGACCCCTCCTGAAGGAAGACGGTTGGACTGTACTAAAGGTGTTGGGCCTGGCCTGGCAGCTGTAACTCACAATCGCACCAGCCTTTTGCATATAAAATTCTAGAGGTTGCCCTCCCAGAGGAGACTCCTTCAGCCCTGCTGTCCTCCCAAAGTGGAGGGGACAGCCCAAGCTAGAGGACAGACTGAGGGAAGTGTCCCACTGGTTAGGATGGCCAGCCCCACTCGCCTCTCCTCTCCTCTCCCCGTGTGGGCTTCTCTCCTTGATCGTGTCGGTATGGAGTAAGGCGGGGTTGGGGGGTGAGGGGTTTGCTGGCTCCCTGAGGATGAAGCAGGCACCTGTACCTATGGGTAAATTCCATGTCTTGGCTGGGAAAAGCTCCAGAAACAGCAGGTAACTAGTTTTGAGACTGAGCTTAAGGCCAAGGCCCTTGGACACAGCCTGTACCCAGCCTGAAAGCTGGAACTCCAAGATCATCCTACAGACGTTCCAAACTCCAGATACCGCCCCCCCCTTTTTTTTGCTAGTCCTGAGGCTTGAACTCAGGGTCTGAGCACTGTCCCTGAGCTTCTTTTGCTCAAGGCTAGCACTCTACCACTTGAGCCACAGCATCACTTCTGGCTTTTTCTGTGTATGTGGTACTGAGGATCCAAACCCAGGGCTTCATGCCTACTGGGCAAGCACTCTACCATGAAGCCATACTCCCAACCCCACATCCCTACTCTGAGTCTCCCCTATGCCACTGATCCCGCCCCACAAGCCCCAGAGGCTAGCCAGGCTTTCCTTCTGTAATGCCATCCAGACAGGCTCTGCTGCTGGCTTGTGTGGGGATTTGGTGGACGTTTCCAGGCTGGGTAGGAGTAACCCAGGAAGTCAGATGTGCCCTCCTCATGGGACTTGGCAGGGGGGGGGGGATGTGGAGAGACAGGGCCTCCACTGAGTATTGCAGCGATGGCTGGGAGCGTGGGACAGTGAAGGAGGACTCAATAGTCATCACTCCAGGGAGTAAGGCAGTGAGGCTGGGAGAGGGACGTCAGCCAGTACACGGGGACGGAAGGCATGCCAGCAGTGGACCAGTTGGGACTCTTTCCTGTCCCATGGGGCATGATCACTTAAGCCACTAAACTGTCTGAATTAGGGTGTCCTGAGGCAGAAGTGGCCAGACTGTCTGTCCCAGAAAGCAAGCGGCCTCAGAGAGTGAAGTCTGGCCAATGCTGGTGCTGGTTCTCTGTCCCCTCCGGGCACTCAGACCTGTGCAGGTGGGAGCTACAAAGGAGACTCAGTACAGCTCCTGCAGCTTGAGGGCCAGGCGCCGGGGTGAAGGGACCAGTTCTAACTTTGTTTTGGATGCTGAATGAAAAACATCAGCAAACGGGACCAAGTTTATTGCTCTAAAGAAGAATCTGGCACTAAATAGGAGAGCAATAGGCTAAGACAGGAGGCCACCTGTGCCCACTAGCTGAGGTTGTGACTTCATAACACACGCACTAGAATGGACCTCCACCCCAGAACCCAGGTGGTCAGCTAGGGACTCAGGAGGCTTGCTGTATTGTCCCCAGAGCCCTGGCCTGTCTAAGGTAGGACCAGGCACTGGACAGTGGCTGAGCCAAGAGCCAGCTGGAGGAAACCCAGCAGACTCTAGAGAGAGGAGGAGGAGGGGGAGGGGAAGGAGGGAGAAGGCTGGCTGGGCTAGCCTTGTCACTCCATAGCTGTGGGCAGGGGATGAGCGGTCACAGTGGCCACCACCTTACCGGAAACGTCTAATTAGGAGATGGAGCAGCACCAGCAGGGCCCAACCAGTTCTACCTCCCGCCTCCTGCCACTCAGGACCAGCGGATGACACACCAATGCACACTCTTTGTGCGTGCGGCCCGGCAGGGACACACGGGGGTGGCAGGGAGACAGGTCTGACAGGGCTTCTGGGGTGAAGGAAACCTCCCCACCCTAGCAGCCTCTCGAGCCCCACAGCGAGCGTACACCTTGTCCTCAACAGCAGCCTTTCCAGGGTTTTGTGGGAAGGCAGAGACAGACAGGCCAGCAGGAGATTCCTCTCCAACGAATAGGCGTGGGTCCTTAGACCTGCCCCCCGCCCCCCCCCTCCTCTCCATGGAGCTGTAGAGCCCAGGGTGACAGCTTGCCCCGTCCGGAGCTCAGACCGAATGACCTACTGCCACGGCCAGTCTGCATGACCACGCTCAGCTTTGGGCCACCTCACTCACACAATTCCACTAAATGACAGACAAGGGTAGAGGCCTGTGTGCTTCCACCTAGGCTAAGAAGAGGGAATTTTCCTCCATTTGGGACTTTGAGCCAAGGTTTCACCATTGGCTGGTAAGCGGGCACCGGAGCCAGCCCGCCACCCATCTCCCCCCCAGGCCCCCCCCCCCGCCTAGGTCAGGTCCCCTTGCCGTTTACCAGGGTACCCAGGTCTCAGAAAGCATGGCTAAGAGCTGGGCCCTCAGAGAGAGGTGGGGTGCCAGCTAAGGGCTGGGTCCAGGTGTGGTGAATCAACCCTGGAATGAGGTGGCTCATTAAAGTCCCCGGTCAGACGGACGCCATCGCCAGCAGAACGGGTTCTGGGCGGCACGCAGGCGCATTCTTCTCTTGTCAGAACTTTGTTGTGTTTTGAGGGGGCGAAAGCTGGGTTGCTCCCCGAAACTGCAGTGTTCCCCACTCACCCTTCCTCCACGATCACATCCTCTTTGGCTCTGTTTAGCCAGGGACAGGAGGTGAGGGGAGAGCCTGACCCTGGTGGGGGGGGGGGCGCTGACATTACAAATCCACACTCCCCCACCCCCACACCCCAGGTCCCTCTGAATCAGCCTTTCTGCCCACGTCCCTCTTTTGTCCTTCTGAAGCTTGGGAAATGCCCCCTTGCTTCTTGGTTCCAAGTACAGAGTTGGAGCTCAGGTTAGACTGATGATCTGAAATTGTGGTTGAAAGCTTGAGACCGTTGGGCCTGGCTCTGTTGGCTTTGAGACCTGTTGCCTGGGTGCCGCTGTTTCTTTCATGTCAGGACCTGGGGCGCAGGGTCTGCAGCCAAGCTTCCCTGGCCCGCTTAGTATGAGGTGTGTGCCGAGGGGAGCGGCCTTGCCAAAGGGCTGCCAGGTATCGGTGTGCACTGCCCGAGGGAGCCCAGCCCCAGTGCGTGGCGGCGCACAGCGGTCCCCAGGGGAGGCTTGCGCAAGCGCAGGGCGGGCAGCATCCACCTGCTGCGCCCTGACCTCCTCCCTCTCCACCCACCTGGCCTGTTTGTCTACCAAGCTGGGCTCAGCCCCAGCTGACAGCCAGAGCCCTGATGGGCAAGGGGTACAGGAGGGCTAGGGCCCCAAAGGCTAATAGCTACATCTGCCCAAAGGGGAGGCACACGGGGGGGGGGGGCTAGATCATCCCACCCCGGCACCCTCTGGTGGCCAGGGCAAGCCTCAAGGAGAGCTGTCCCTGGCCAGAGCTCCCACGGTGCCCTTTGTCCCAACAGAAGTGAGGACAGGCCTGGAATCCAGAGGGACTGGCCGAGGTGGGGCGCTCGGACAGTGCAGGCGTAATTGGCAGGGCACCTTGTCCTCCCAGTTCCGCTAAGACACAAGTTATTCAGCCAGCAGTGGCATTTGGCTGGCGTCACCTGTAATTACCTTAATGGGGCAGGAGGGAGGCGCAGGTGTGGTCAGGCTGCTCCATCCCCCTCCCCCCCAGCTCTGCCCACATGCCTGCAAGGGGAGGAACAGAAGCTTCTGGTTCCAGCCACCTCCGACACTGCACGGAATCCTCTTGTCTCCCCACACCCTCACCTAGCTGCTCTTCTCTCCTCAGTGAGCCTGGGCTTCTGCCCCCCACAGCCCTACCGGGAGCCAGAGCCTTCGGTGGCTGAAGCTCCTTCCTGCCCCCTGGCTTTGGACATGAGCCTCCGTGACTCCGGCTACACTGTGGCCCCTGGGCCCTGTGTGGTGGCCCAGCTGCCCTCGGAACATGTGGGATGCCTGGCAGACCCACAGGTCAGAGACCAGGGCTTTCTGCGCACCAAGATGAAGGTAATGGCTCTCCCACGGTCTCTAGGGTCCAGAGGTGGGCAGCACCCCGCGTGCAGCCCACACAGAGTGTCAAAAAGCATGAGACAGGCCGGGGAGGACCAGGGCCCTGGGCTGAGGCATGGGAAGGGTCGGGGAGAAGCGGGTCTGCAGTGGGACGCCTCGCGCTCTGGGGGTCCCCATCTGGGGCATCCAGTTTTATTTTGTGCCACAAGAGGCAAGCAGAGCCGTGGGAAGAAATACCTCTTCACACACAAGTCCTGAGTCCAGCCCAGCTGCCGCCTGGCCTCGGGTCCAGCCCCCCAGGGAGCATGAGGTCTGGAGTTGGTGCGGCAGTCAGCTGTTCCTTGAGGCATGTGGCCGTGGCCACCTTGCCCAGGTGTGCCATCTCCAGCCCTGTCAGTGTGCCAGGCAACCCCCTGCCCCTCCCCCATACCCAGCAGGAGTGTAGATGCCCAGCTTCCATGGAGAACGCTGGCAGCAGGCTTGCCCTGACTGGGTTGGCATTCCTGACTGCTCCAGAACCTGAGGGCATCTGCCAGCAGTGACCTAGCGGAAGGGTGCTCCTCTAGCTCTCCCGTGTGCGAAAGACTGCAGTCAGCTGGCCCAAAGAAGACTATCCCTTCCCCTCCTACCTACAGGGGTCAAGTGTGCTGTAAGCACAGGGGACATGCTCCATAGTTAGTGACAGCCAGCCAGAGCCCTCCTGACTTTCTATCCCTCACCCCCCACCCCTGCCAGCCCTCCCCTACCTCTCACATCCCTGTGAATAGGGGGAAGAACCTGGGGCAGGGCAGCCGAGGAGTCAGAGCACCGAGTCTGACCCACAGAGTCAGCTAGCTGCATGAGGAAGCTGGAATTCAGGAATGGCCAATGACAGGGCCCCCCACAGAGCAAGGCCACCTCTGGGTGTGAACAGAGGTGTGTCTCCCTGGGCCAGCCATTCAGTTTGTCCTGTGCTTGGCCACACAGAGCAGCACACTTGGCGGGAGATCTGGTAGCTCCTGGGACTTGCTTCAGGTAAAGGAGAAAGGTGGCAGAATAAGATTCTCACTGAGTAGCAGGCACCGGCCCATGATATTGAAATTTCCTGTCGTTAAAAAAAAAAAAATCCTAGGCAAGAGAATGGCAAAAGGGAGCACACCAACGCCCTGGCAATCAGACCTGGATGGAGGCCAGCTCAGGGAAGTCACAGCACGGGAGGCCACCACAGGGACCATAGTGTGGACTTCTTCCCTGTCTCAAAGGGCAGAGGAAACTGTGCAAGGCACGGGAATCTCAGGGAGACCCAGCCACAGCTGAGGGCGAACCCCCTCACGCGCAGATGCCTGGTGGTGCAATAGCCACTTATGGATGATCATTCAAGCCACAGCTCTCAATGGTTAAGGAAGGCTTAGGTGGCAGCCTCAGAAAGAGATGTGGGGAAAGGAAGCTGGATGAAAGACCCAAGCGTTTCTTCCCACCCGCACACTGCCTCTCTCTTAGCAGACAGCATAGGCTCTGGGCACTGGAGGGCCTCTGCTAGGGGCTGGCATGTGTGCTTCTTCCCTTCCCTGCCAGCCCACCGTCACAGGGGTTCTGGAAATCTGTCACAATACTGTCCTTGCAGGGGCCAGTGGCTCATGCCTGTAATCCTAGCAACTCTGGAGGCTGAGATCTGAGGACTGAGATTCGAAGCCAGCCCAGGCAGGAAAGTCCACCCGACTCTTATTTCCAATTAACCAGCAAAAATCCAGAAATAGAGCTGTGGCTCCACTGGTAGAGCACCAGCCTTGAGCAGAAAAAGCTAAGGCCCTGAGTTCAAGTACCAGTGCCAACACACCAAAAAACCAAACAACTGTCTTCACCCACAGGTGACCCTGGGGGACAGTCCCAATGGAGACCTCTTCACCTGCCACATCTGCCAGAAGACCTTCACCTACCAACGCATGCTGAACCGCCACATGAAGTGCCACAATGACGTCAAGAGGCACCTGTGCACCTACTGCGGGAAGGGCTTCAACGACACCTTTGACCTCAAGAGACATGTCCGAACCCACACTGGTACGTGGAGGCCTGTGGCCAGGAGGGAGACCCCAGACCTACCTGGACAGGTTCAAGTGGGAGGCTGCCAGCAGCCTCCTTGGTGATGGGGCCTAGGAGAGCGCACAGCCTCCTGGGTTCACAGATGAGGACTTGGGACTCGAGGCTCACTGGGGAAATGAGTGTTAACTAGGCCTCATCTGTCCCTCCTCTACCCCAGAGGCGGGTGTCCTGACCTTTCTGTGTCTGGACACTGCTGACAGGCTCCAAGGTCCCCTGATGTCGGCCCCTGTCCTCTGCAGGTGTGCGGCCATACAAGTGCAGCCTGTGCGACAAGGCCTTCACGCAGCGCTGCTCCCTGGAGTCTCACCTCAAGAAGATCCACGGTGTGCAGCAGCAGTACGCGTACAAGGAGCGCCGGGCCAAGCTGTACGTGTGTGAGGAGTGTGGCTGCACCTCCGAGAGCCAGGAGGGCCACGTGCTGCACCTGAAGGAGCACCACCCTGACAGCCCGCTGCTGCGCAAGACCTCCAAGAAGGTGGCCGTGGCCCTGCAGAACACCGTCACCTCCCTGCTGCAGGGCGGCCCCCACCTCTGAGTACCCAGGCTGGGGTGATCCCAGAGGGGCCAGGGGCACCTCTGCTACCCGGCCAACCCACCCTCCCATGGCCTCTTGCCCAAATACCAGTGATCAGGACCAGAGCCCCTGGGCCTTGGGCTCCCACAAGGCACCTCCTGATCACGCAAGCCTACCATTGATGGTGCTCCTTCCTCCATGTTTGACTTATGGACAGAGGCTGCTCTGAGTGTGGGAAGACATGGGAATGTCTGGGCAGGGGTGAGGCCAAGCAAGCCCAGCACTGCCTCCTCGTAGCAGGACTTCCTCCCCAAAGGAGAAAGACCAGAGGGGACCCTGATGCCCTTCTGCAGAGCCCGGGTCCCCGTGGACAATGAGTCAAGAGCACCCTTGCAAACAGCAGTGGGGGAGGCTGGCAGCAGCAGGTTCTAATGCTCAGGGTTCCAGAGGGCTCTGCCCTTCTGACAAAGAGGCACATGTTTGCACAGCTCTCTGTGTGTGTGTGTGTGTGTGTGTGTGTGTGTGTGTGTGTGTGTGTGTGTGTGTGCGTGTGTGTGTGTGTGTGTGTGCACGCGTGTGCCCAAGCAGCTACATGTGTCCTCTGTTTTTTCTCGTTGTATGTGGGTTCCCACACGTGTGTATTCCTGTGCACGGGGGTGCACACACGTGGCCTCTCGGCATATCACCTCATTCTTAAACCAACCACAAGGTGCCAAGGAGGTTTTATTTCCTTTTTTGTAAAGATGACAAATGTACAGATATTAATATATTTTTGGTGCCCATGGCGATTATTTTTAAGAGAGGGTTGGAGCTGGCTTTTCTCCACCCCCGCCCCCTGTGGTTCTATTTATCCTGGACATTTCAAACCTCCTCTGTGCCTTGGCTCTGGGGTGGCTGTGCCAACCCACCCCCCTGATCTTTGAACATCCAACCAGAGACCTTCCAACAGCCCCACACTGAGGGTGGAACACTCCTTCTGTCCTTCCTCTTCTGCTGGACAGAGCCTCACCTCTCCTGCTCGTCCCTCCCCAGCCCTCTCTCCTTCATGAGGCCCCAGGTGTCCTGTCCTGGTGAGCCTGTGCACTCCTGATGGACAACTCACCGTGTCTGAGGCTGAGGGCGGGTCCCGCGGGGGCATTAGGGGTCAGCCAGGTGGATGGCAAGTCTTTAACACTGAGTCTGCTGCCTGAAACACCAGGCGAGTACAGGACCGAGCTGGAGGGCTGGTCCTCTTCTGGATGAGTCAGAAACCCTAGAACAGCAGAAAAAAAAGGGGGCAAGGGGTGGTGGTGGTGGATAATAACATCAGAAATGTCTAGAGGGAGAAGAGGAGGTTAACAAGATTTCCCCGTGGCCTGGCTGTTTGGCACATGGCTGGGATTTTGAGCAGCTGTTCTGGTTCTCTCCTCGGAGAGAAGAGTGAGGAGGCCTGTTGATAACGGGGAATGAGGTTGTAGGTCAAAGTGGGGGTGTGTCTTGAGGGTCAAAGGAGACAGACCTGGAGCTACATGTAGCCAGCCTGCAGAAGAGTCAGCGAGCCAGACTCACCAGATGGCCACCTAGTGTGGCAACCAAGCCCCATCGGACCCAGCCGAGGCATCCCCCACCCAGAAGACCCGGTGTGCGGCACAGACCCCACTGTGGCCCCAACCTCAGACTGACCCTAGAGGGAGGAGATTTCTTGTTCTGTATCTGAACTATTGTATAGACCCACTCTGAAGGCTTGTTTTCATTTTACTTTAATTGTCTGGGGAGTTGCTGTATTCTCAAAGTCCTACAGGTTATCCCAAAGCTCTGTTTGTGTTTACATTTCTGTACCCCTGTGCTCACTGACAATCAGAGATAGCTGTGAGGCTCTGTGTTGTAACTGTCTTATAACTTTCCCTCCACCAATTAAAATCAGATCGCTAATGTTTTCTGTATTTTAGGGGAGGGTTGTGTTGTCTTGGGTCTCTTTCACTACCACCACCATTATCACACCCATAGGGAAACAAACCCATCAAAACAATTGTCTGTAATCCTAATTCAGGAGGCTGAGAGCTGAGCATCACAGTTCAAAGCCAGCCTGGGTAAAAAAGTCTGTGAGATTCTTTTTTTTTTTTTTTTTTGGTCCGGTCGTGGGGCCTGAACTCTGGGCCTGGGCACTGTCCCTCAGCTCTTCAGCTCAAGGCTGGCACTCTACCACTTGAGCCACAGTGCCACTTCTGGCTTTATTCTTTTTGCTTATGTGGTGCTGAGGAATCGAACCCAGGGCCTTATGCATGCAAGGCAAACGCTCTACCACTGAGCCACCTTCCCAGCCCTGTGAGATTCTTATCTACAATCATTACCAAAAAGTCACAAGGGAAGCTATGTCTCAAGTAGTAGAGTGCTAGCCTTGAGCAAAACAGCTAAGTGGTAAACACCAAGGTCCTGAATTTAAGCCCCAGTATCCAAACATTTCTCCTTCATGGTTACCACTGAGCTTAAGACAAGAACCTGACGCAGCTGGATGATATGACCTGCCGGGCCTCCGTCAGTCAGAGCCTGCTAACCCTGGTCCAGTCTATTTTTTTGTTGTTGGTTGTAGGGCTTGAGCCACAGCACCACTTCTGGATTTTGAGTGGTTTATCAGAGATAAGAGTCTCACAGGGACTTTTATGCCCAGGCTGGCTTTGATCCGAGATCCTCAGATCTGTTTCCTGAGTAGCTAGAATTACAGTATAGGCATTAGCCACCAGTGCCCGGCTCCAGCCTGCTCTTTAAGGCAGCAGCAGCGGAGGAACACATACCCCCTCCTCAGCCAGTGCTCAGCAAGTGTCCTGAGATGCCAGCAGCCTTCATCTCTTCAGTCACTTGGGGCCCTAAGAAGGGTGCCAGGATTAAACCAAAGGAAGGGAAGTCACATTCCCAAAAATAGGGCACAACACATATCAATTCCAGTTAGACACCTAGCGATGCCTCGCCACACACCGTGCTGGTCTGTGCCAGGCGCTCCCGAAGGTGCTTCTGCAGAGCAGTTCAGTATCCTCTAGCCACTTGAGGCCAGTGCTGGGTCTTTTGTTTTGGCAGTCACTGTCCTTGAGCTTTTCTGCTCTGCTCAAAGCTAGCACTTTACCACTTTGAGGCACAGCGCCACTTCTGGTTTTCTAGTGGTTAGGTGGAAATAAGAGTCTCACGTGGACTTTTCTGCCTGGGCTGGCTTTGAACCATGATCCTCATATCTCAGCCTCCTGAGTAGCTAGGATTACAGCTGTGAACCACCAGCCCTCAGCTGCTGGTGCTGTTCTTACCTCCACGCTTAGAAGACAGTTGTTTAGAGCTGGCCCAAAGCCTTACAACCAACTAGGAGAGGAGCTGGGAGAGCAACCAGCCTGTTTGGCTCAGATATTATGCTCAGATGCGCTGCACGCAGCCACTAGACAACCAGGAGAGGACCCAGAAGGCACCTCTATGTATTCACACTAGAAGGTAAGTGGGAGATTACCTGGCCTTGCCCATCACCGAAGTAGAATCATTCTGGGAGACTTGACCACAGAGGACCCTGGTCCAGGATCCCTCCATCATGCCCCTGCCAGATGGATGAGCAGGAGGAGGAGGAGGAGGAGGAGGAGGAGGAGGAGAGCTTCCAGGCTAGGGCCATTGGCGTACATCCTGGGGGGTGCAAGGGGGCTGGCGCTGGGCACTGTGAAGAGAGAGCAAAGCACTGTTATAACCTCTGGCTCACTATGAGGAACCTGAATACTGGACAGAGCCCTGGCCACCAGAGAGGATTGCTTTCTCTAGAGGACCGCCCTCCCCCCACACATACCAAGCTCAACTTCCATTTTACACATCTAAGGGGTACAAAACCTAATCTTGTCAACTTTGGGAAGAGAGTCCTGGGGGCCAGGGAAGCAGGGTCTTGGGGCTCCTTTGAATCTCTGTGGTCCCAGCTTCTCAGATGAGCTCAGGGCAGGACCCCCCCCCCAACTCCCTAGCAGCATTGGAGGAGACAGTGAGTGTTCACACAGCTCAGGCACCTTCAGGTTCCTGGATGGTAGGGTCTAGAAGGTAAGTAAGTGCTGGGGGAAAGAGCAAGTAAGAGAGCTCCAGCAGACTGGCAATAGGCCCAGGTGCGGAAGAGAGGAGATTAGCCTAAGTCAATATGTAACTAAGGACAAATGGTGTGGCCAGACCACAAGCACCAGGGAACCCCTAAAGGAGTCCTTTGCTTCTGAAAGAACAAAGGCCTCTTGGCGAAGGTGGGGTTCCAGCCTGGGGATTCAGGATGGGATGTGGGGTATCTCAGAGGAGGCCAGGATGAACAGGACACAGAAAGCTCCCAGAGCACAGCGGACTTGCAGAGCTGGCGGATGATTGGAGCATGACAACAATAAGGCAGGCTCACCACCAATCCCCAGCCTGCCGGGTTCAGCCACAGGCATTCTGGGAATCTTTCCTGGGGGCCTTAAGGACTGATAACAAAACCTGCTTCTGAGAGGCCTGGTGTGGGTGGGGAATGGCTCAGACTCCTATTGTTCTTCCCAAAACAAAGCAGGAGAGCCAGGGAATACTCTTGAAAAGATGCCCTAAATTTAAATGTCTTTTCTAATTTATTTTACAGTCAGCATAGGTTATTTTTATAATTAGAACAAAATAGAGTGGTAAAACCATTGACTGGTTTTAGTTGAAGTTTAACACATCAACTTCGAGATGTGGGTGCCCCCTTCCTACCCTTACAAAAAGAGCAAATGCAGCCTCAGTGATCCAAGTGTGGGCTCTACTAGTCACGGCTCTTCACTTCCACCAAGTCCTGTAGGGTCAGCAGGTGACTGGAAAGAGCCAGGCTTGAATCAAGAGGCGTGGTTGGAATCCTACACCAGTGGCTCATATCTGTAATCCTAGCTGAGGATCATGGGTTAAAAGCCAGCTCAAACAGGACAAAAAAAAAAAGTGGAAATGAAGTTAAGGCTCAAGTGGTATAGCACCAGCCTTAAGTGAAAAAGCTACATAAGAGCATGAATCTCCAGTATTGGCGCACACGCGAACACACACACACACACACACACACACACACACACACACACACACACACACACACACACACAGAGCCAGGCGTCTGTGGCTCATGCCTGTAATCCTAGCTACTCAGGAGGCTGAGATCTCAGGATCACGGTTCAAAGCCAGCCTGAGTAAGAAACTCTATGAGACTCTTACCTCCAATAAACCGCTCAGAAAACCAGAAATGGCACTGTGGCTCAAGTGGTAGAGCGCTCGCCTTGAGCTGAAGAGCTGAGGGACAGCGCCCAGGCCCAGAGTTCAAGCCCCACAACCAACAAAAAAATAAATAAAATAAAATCCCTTTATACTCTGCAGAGTCTCTAGATCCCAATCTCAATAGAATCCTTTGAGAAACAACTGACAACTGAGCAGGGCCCAGGACAGGGATGAGGACGGGGATGAGGACAGAGGCTGAGGAGATGCGCCCAAAGGAGAGGAAGGCAGGCCGCCGCTGCAGAGGCCTGAGGTAGAAGACAAGTTCTCCAGCTGGTTTCTTCTATAGACCCCAGGAGCAAGAGGCGACAGATACAGGAGTGCAAACTCCCTCTGAGGGAGCAGAAGACCCTTCCAAGCCCTAAGCCCTGACACAGCTCTACCACCAGAGGGAGGACTGGGGGGGGGGAGGGGATGCTATCCAAGTAAGCCTGGGGAGCCGCTGGCAGCAATCACTATAGGGTCTCCGTCCTGGGACCGCACACTGGTCATATAATCTCCAAGGCTCTTCCACCCACAAAATCCTATAGAGATGAACCAAAGTGCCATGCTGGGCAAAAATTGGGTAATTGGATGAAAAGACAGCAGTGTGAGGCTCATTGCAAAGCTGTACCTGACTCTGGCTTTGGGGGTGATAAAGCTTCCATGCCATCCTCTGCGTCTACCCCCTGGGGCCAAGGTGGCCACCTGGCCAAGAAGTCCCACTCTTTTGTCCAAACCAGACCTGCTGGGCTGGGAAGGTGGCTCAGTGGTAGAGCGCTTGCCTTGCATGCCTGAGGCCCTGGGTTCGATTCCCCAGCACCACATAAGAAAAAAGAAAAAAGCCGGAAGTGGCACTGTGGCTCAAGTGGTAGAGCGCTAGGCTTGAGCTGAAGGGCTGAGGGACAGCGCCCAGGCCCAGAGTTCAGGCTCCACAACCGGACCAAAAACAAAACAAACAAACAAAAAAACCAAACCGGACCGCTTCCTTTGCCCTCTGTTGGCCCCTTCCCAACTTTCCTAGAGTTTGTTTTGACACTAGCAGTCCTGCCCCAGGCTGACGGGGTGGAGCTGTTGCTCCTCTGACCCATCGCTTTGCCCTGGGCTTTGCCTCACATGCCCCCTTTTCCTGTAGCTCCTCTTGGGCCTCATCTGTGGACACTAGGCTGGAAGCATGGGGGAGGGGGGCAAGGCAGGACCAGCTCTAGAGGGTGGGGTGGGTCACACGTGGAAATTTGGGCAGGGTGAGGCAGGTACCTAAGGGCCAGGAGGCCAGTGGCTGATTTCTCATTCCTCACCATTTCTCCTTGTCTACAGTCATCACCCACCCACCCCCATATTGCCAAGGTATCTATTCCAATACCCCTGGTAAATGCCTGAGACTATGTTTAGTACTGAATAGGCTATGTATAGTCTGTGGTTCCCCCCCCCCCCTACATGTATCTATGATAAACTTTAATGATAAACAGTGCCTGGTTGGCTCTGTTGGCTCATGCCTATTATCCTAGCTGCTCAAGTGACTGGGATCTGAGGATAGCAGTTCGAAGCCAGCCCAGACAGGAAAGTCTGTGAGACTCATCTCCAATTAACCACCTAAAAACTGGAAGTGGAGCTGTGGCTCAAAGTGAGCAAAAGAGCTCAGGGACAACACCCAGGCCCTCAGTTCAAGCCCTGTGACCAACAACAACAACAATAACAAAAAAGACCGAGCCAGGTGCTGGTGTCTCATGCCTATAATCACAGCCACTCAGGGGCTGAGATCTGAGGATCACAATTTAAAAACCAGCCTGAGAGACTCTCAAACCAATCTCAAAGACTCTCCAATTAACTAGCATAACAACAGGCTGAACAGGAGCCATGGCTCTAGTGGTAGAACACCAGCCATGGGCAGAAAATAGCTGAGAGAGAAGAAGCCATGAGCACAAGCCCGAGTACTGGCACATCCACACCAACAAGAAACAGAATAAAATAAGCCAGGAATCTTAAAATGTGATGGCTAGGAGCCAGGTCACTGAGTATTCTGTCCAATGGCAAATACAGATAGATGTATGTGGGCTTCAATCTCACTCCCAACAGCAGATTTGAGAGGCAACTGATGTGCCTCTCTCCCATCTCTATCCCACCCTCGTCCCCCCACAAAAAGGAAACACAAAGACAAGCACTGGGGGCTCAAGCCTGTAATCCTATCTACTCAGGTGTCTGATATCTGAGGACTTTGGTTCAAAGCCAGCCCAGGCAGGAAAGTCTGTGAGACTCTTATCTCTAATTAACCACCAAAAAAGAAAAAAAAATTGTAGAGCTGCAACTCAAGTGCTAGAGCACAAACCTTGAGCAAAAAAAGCTAAGGGACAGCACCCAGTACTGGTGGTACACACACGCACACGCACACGCGCCCGCGCACGCACACGCACACGCGCCCGCGCACACACACACACACACACACACACACACACACACACCCCAAGGCACTGCTCACGACAGAGAGTAAGCGAGTGCCACTTGGTCTAGGTTGCTGCCCTCCACTGCTAGTTTCTCCCCCAGAAGGACTTTCCATTCTACAGAACAGAAGGGCCCTAACACTAAGGTGTAAGACTAAATCAAGAGGTGATCCTGGGCACTGAGAGGCTGTGTGTCACTTGCCACAAACCTGAGTTCTTGGATTAAGACTTTGCTTTAGGCAAATACCTGAACACTCTAATAACCACAGTTAATCATCGCTTCCACTCATTAAGCTCCTACTACGCGCCGGGCAGTGGTGTGCTGTGCTTCTCTCTGACATCACCTCTAATTCTCACAACAGCTCTCCGAGGTAGCTATTATGCAGGCTATTTTTAGACAAAGAAACTGAGGCTCAGTCCACTGAACTGTCTTGCTCAAGGTCGTACAGCTATTGCGGGAAGCCAGGACTCAGATTTGAGTCTTGTCCCTTCAACCCTCCACGACTGTGACCTGAGAGAGCCTTCCTATTGTTTGTTTTTTTTTGGTTTGGTTTGGTTTTGTCGATTGTGGGGCTTAAACTCTGGGCCTGGGCGCTGTCCCTCAGCTCTTCAGCTCAAGGCAAGTGTTCTACCACTTAAGCCACAGCGCCACTTCCAGTTTTCTGATGGTTAATTGGAAATAAGAGTCTTATAGACTTTCCTGCCTGGGCTGGCTTTGAACCGCGATCCTCCAATCTCAGCCTCCTGAGTGGCTAGGATTATAGATGTGCGCCACTGGTGCCCGCTCAGCCTTCCTAATCTGTCCTGCATTTCTTTTCTGATGCCAGATGTGCAGAGGCTTTGGGGGTCCAAAGCAAAGACCAAGTCCCCAGAAATTCAGTTCCAGTGGGGGAAACAATTCAGGCCTGCCTGCAGAGTGGAGGGGACAGCACCCAGGCAGTGAGAACAGGGCCAGCAGACAGGGCCAGCTGCCCAGGTCAGCGATGAAGCCCTCCATGGAATCTAGTCTCACACAGAAAGTTCTCAAGCTCCCAGAACTCACCCCATATTGACAGAGAGGAGAAAAGGGAGAGGAGGAACAGGGACAGGTGGTAGGAACCCCACCTACCACCCATCTGGTGTATTGTACGTGGAACCGCGGGCCCTAAAGAGGTGAAGACGCAGTCAAGGTCAGCAAGGAGAACGTGTGTGTGTGCTCCCTCTAGAATGTGGCAGTCCTCTCCAGAACACACAGGAGATTGTGATCACCCCTAAGCCCATTCGCAAGACAAAAGCCAGAGACCTGGCCCAGGAGGCCAGCTGCCCGCCTGTGGCTCCTTCCAGGATGCCACGAGGGCTCAAATCACCGCCACCGCTGTGGTTGGGGTGCTCCTGTGTGAAGCAGAGGCAGGGCAGGAAAGCCACGCCGCGACTCCAGAGTGGGTCAGGACATTCCAAAGTCACCTGAGTGCTGACACTAACTCCAGCACCTGCCCTAGCATCCGCTGACCTCCTCCCTACAGTCCCAGTTTTCCAGTCCTATAAGAAACTCATCCGGTCCTCAGCTTGGCCAGTCAGGCCGGCTGCCGCCTGGCCTGGGCACTCCCTGCCTCCCCCACCCCTGGGGCCTCCAGGTAACAGGCCTGGGCGCTTCCCCCTCCCCACGCGCAGCAGCGGATGAGCTGCAGAAGGAGAGCAGGAGAACTGGAAGGACTTGCGTGCTTCTGCCAGCGGCACAAACAATCTGCCAGCGGTAATAACAGGGCAAAGGAGCGGACCCGCCTGAGACTCAGGAGGAGGAGGGCAGGCTGGCAGCCAGCTGCCCATGCCAGCACAACTTAGGCCCCTTCACAGAAGCAAGAGTGGCCTACAGAGGGGGTGGGGTGGGGGGTGGGGTCTGTTCTTGCCATGACAGGGTTTGCTGCCACCCCCAATGAGAGGGCTTCCCTCCAAATGAAAACCCCTAAGCCTTTGTTCTTCCTCCACTTTCTCCTAGAAAGTTCTAAGAGGGTCTGGGGTTTCCTTTTCTCACCTCTGGGGGCGCAGCTGGTGTCAGGAGAAGGAGGTGATAAATTTTAGGAAATCCCAGTAAAGCAGGCACCAGTGCCTCAGGCCTGTAATCCCAGCTGCTTAGGAGGCTGAGAGCTGAGGATTCAGTCCAGCATGGTTAAAAAAAAAAAGTCCATGAGATTCTTATCTCCAATTAACCACAAAAAAGATAGAAGTGCCAAAGGAGGGCATTCTTAGGGGAGGCCCACAATATGTCTGTTGTGCCTATCTGACCATATACAATATTTATTGAACTCCAGGAAATGGAAACAAAAGATCTTTTTTTTCTTTGCTGCTGTTTTTCTTTTCTTTTTGTATTGTTTGTTCATTTATCTGTCTTTGGGAGGGACAAAGGGTGAACAAATGCAGCTGGACACTATGTTGAAAATGAACTATACAACATGTGGGTGGGGATGGGAGAAGACACTGGGAGAGAGATCAAGGGGAGGGGAGACATTCTCTAAAAAGACACGCACTGTTTGCCTGACTTATATAACTGTAACTCCTCTGTATATAACCTTTATAAAATAATAATTTTTTTTAAAGCTGGAAGTGGAGCTATGGCTCAACTGGCAGAGTGACAAAGCTAAGGGACAGCACTCAAGCCCTGAGTTCAAGCCCCAGTACCAGAGCACACACGCACACACGTGCCCACGCACACGTGCACAGGGGCGCACATGCACACACACACAGAAAAGTAAGTATGATATTCTCACATTGCTTTTATAATTAAATAAAAAGAAGTTTTGGCTGGGCCCTGGCAGCTCATGCCTATAATCCTAGCTACTCAGGAGGCTGAGATCTGAGGATTGGGTTTCAAAGCCAGCTTGGGCAGGAAATTCCATGAGAATCTTTATCCCCAATAAACTACCCACAAAAAAGCTGGAAGTATGCCAAGCACCAGTGGCTCACACTTGTAATCCTTGCTACTCAGGAGGCTGAGATCTGAGGATTGTGGTTTTAAGATAGCCCAGGCAGGAAAGGCTGTGAGTCTTTTACCTCCAATAAATTACCAGAAAACCAGAAGTGGCGCTGTGGCTCAAGTGGTAGAGTGCTACCCTTGAGCACAAAGAGGCTCAGTGATAGTGCCTAGGCCCTGAGTTCCAGCTTCAGTATTCACACACATACACATACACACACACCATTTTTATTGATTTTGAAAGACTCTTTAGGGGCTGGGAAGGTGGCTCAGTGGTAGAGTGCTTGCCTTGCATGCATGAGGCCCTGGGTTCGATTCCTCAGCACCACATAAGCAAAAAGAAAAAAGCTAGAAGTGGCCTTGTGGCTCAAGTGGTAGAGCGCTAGCCTTGAGCTGAAGAGCTGCGGGACAGCGCCCAGGCCCAGAGTTCAGGCCCCACAACTGGATCCAAAAAAGAAAAGAAAAGAAAAGAAAGACTCTTTTAGCAAAGGAAATATTAGAATCCTTTGTTTTCCATTACATTCTTCACTGAGAACTAGAGATTCTTCTCCACCAAACAATTAAAAAAGTAGCACGGGGGTGGGTGGGGGGGAGATCAGAAGGGATAGAAGGGGAAACAAAGGAGGAGGCAATAATGCTTTATAAGAAATGTACTCATTATCTTGCCCATGTAATTGAAACTCCTCTGTACGGTATTTTCACAATCAAAAAAAAAAAAAAAAAAGAAGTAGCATGAACAGGAATGAATGACTGGAAGGCAGAGAGGACAAATTGGGAGAAGATGTCCAGGAATTCTGTCCTTTATGTTGCTCTAAAGTTGAGGGTAGGAGGTCTGACATTGTATAGAAAATAGAAAGGATTTGAATCAGAGGATGCTGGGTTTACAACTGAGGTCTACCAGTTGACTCTGAGGAAGAAAATATAAACTAGAATACCAGTAAAACAGGATTATTGTGAGGATTAAATAGGATAATGTGTTGCTTTAGAAGATATAAAACCCTAAATAGATGTTGATGTAGTAGTTAATAGGATTCATTGTGTTTGTTCTGGGTGGCAGTACTAGGGCTTGAACTTAGGGCCTAGGCAATCTCCCTTAACCTTTTCACTCAAGAGTAGCAATCTATCACTTGAACCATACCTCCACTTCGGGCTTTTAGCTGGTTGATTGGAGATAAGAATCTCATGGACTTTTCCTGTGCTGGCTGGCTTCAAACTGTAATCATCAGATCTGAGACTCCTAAACAGCTAGGATTACAGGTGTAAACCATCAATGACATTTTTTTTTCTTTTCTCTGCCAGTCCTGGGCCTTGAACTCAGGGCCTGTATTGTCCCTGAGTTGTTTTTTTTTTGTTTTTTTTGTTTTTTGCTCAATGCTAGCACTCTACCACTTGAGCCACAGTGCCACTTTTGGCTTTTTCTGTGTATATGGTACTGAGAAATCAAACCCAGGGCTTCCTGCATGCTAAGCAAGCACTCTACCACTAAGCCGTATTCCCAGCCCTGACATTCTTTTTTTAACTTTGACACAAAAGCTTGTGCTGGCTGCTAAGAAGGGTGGACATATTGTAGGGTGAGAGGCAATTTTTCCATACAGTTCAGACAAACATTTGAATTTCCTGTTCCACAGTGATAGAACATAAAAGAAAACTGAGGGGCTGGGAAGGTAGCTCAGTGGTAGAGCACTTGCCTTGCATGCCTGAGGACCTGGGTTCGATTCCTCAGCACCACATAAGCAAAAAGAAAAAAGCCGGAAGTAGCGTTGTGGCTCAAGTGGTAGAGCGCTAGCCTTGAGCTGAAAAGCTGAGGGACAGCGCCCAGGCCCAGAGTTCAGGCCCCACGATCAGACCAAAAAAAGAAAAAAAAAAGAAAACTCTGAGCTCAAAGGATGGTGTTCAATGACTTCTGAGATCTTTTGAGGAACGTGAGAGAAAAGAAAAAAAAGACACAAAATGCTGGTGACCTCCCTCACCTGTACTTGTTTATACTGATGTTTTTGCAAAATGCTTGGGGCTGAGTTGGGTGGACCAAGATGTCACAGCTTGTCATCTAGGAGGAGACTGGGAGAGGCTGGGCGGCGATTCTGGTTAGATGAGTCCCCACCCCACACGAGGCGGGGACGCATGTTCATGAATCATAAGCCCCTCTTGTTCATAGCTGCTCAGCTAGTTCTTACAGTCCCTCTCTGGGCTTTCATATTGTATGACTCCAAACACCTTTGAAGACTACTGCTTTCTTCAGTCTACTTGGATGAAATGAATTCATCATAACAAGCTCCTTAAGTACTGATCTTGTTAGAGACTCATTCTTCTTCTTCTTTTTTGGTGCCAGTCTTGGGTCTTGAACTCTGGGCTTGGGCATTCTCCCTTAGCATTTTTGCTCAAGGCTGGCACTCTACCACTTAAGCCCCAGCTCAGCTTTTTGGTGGTTAATTGGAGATAAGACTCTCATGGAACTTTCCTGGCCAGGTTGTCTTCAAACCATGATACTCAGATCTCAGCCTCCTGAGCAGCTAGGATTTATAGGCGGCGTGAGCCACTAGCATTCAGCATAATCTTCATTCTTTTCTGCTTTCTTTTCTTGAATACCCCCTTCTCTTTCCTTTTATCTTACCTCCTTTTGTGCCTTTTCAGAATTGTGTTAATTTCTCTTCCTCTCCTATATCCTCAGTTTCCATCTCCTCTTGTCTGCCTTCCTCTACCACTAGATCCTGCACACATCTTACTGAGTGGCTCTTCCTGCGCAAGACACCTGCCGGTGGAAGCCAGCTCTCCATGCCAGATTTTAAGCCCAGGGAAGACCATCTGTTGACAAGACGCAGACAAGAGATAGCCACTGGGGCTGGGAAGGTGGCTCAGTGGTACAGTGCTTGCCTGGCATACATGAGATCCTGGGTTCGATTCCTCAGCACCACATAAACAAAAAAAGCCAGAAGTGGCGCTGTGGCTCAAGTGGTAAAGTGCTAGCCTTAAGCTGGAGAGCTGAGGGACAGCGCCCAGGCCCAGAATTCAAGCCCTATGACAGACAAAGGAGAGAGAGAGAGAGAGAGAGAGAGAGAGAGAGAGAGAGAGAGACAGCCACTGAGTGGCAGTGTAGAGAAGTACCCCCTTCCCACTGGGGACACCAAGACCACCAGCCCATGCACTTCCTTCATCCTTGATTCAAGCCTGTCTTTGAATTATCCCACATCACCATGTTTTCTTCCAGTCTGCCTGCCAAACCACCACCTGCTTCCCCACCACTCCCTCTCCGCAGGGAGTCCTCTCCGCAGGGGTTTATCTACCCCTGGCTGGTGCTGACTTGCCCCGACAGAAAGCCTGGTGGCAGGTGTGCTTTTGCCTGGTGAATTGAGATTCTCAGCATCCTGATTGGCAAGGGTAAGGAGAGGCAACAAGAAATAGCCTTAACATGTCTGCTGGCTGGGCCCTGGGCCTCTGTCCCTCTATTCTAGGCCCTTCAGTTGATCCCCGCTATTCAGCGGAGTGGCAGATGGGAGTTTTTCCTGTCTCCTTCATTCCTTAGAACCCCACCCACTGTGTGTGTGTGTGTGTGTGTGTGTGTGTGTGTGTGTATGTGTGTGTGTGTGTTTTAATCCAAATCTCATTTCGAAATCTCCTGCCCAAGGGGTTTCCCAGCCCCTCCTAGTTTTGCATCAACCTGCTGATTACAGCACTCCTGTATGAGGAATTGAGATGTTTAGGTGGGACTGGCTGGCACAAGGCCCTGAAGACACTCCTGTGCGCAACAGTCATCCAACTAGTGGCATCTGGACAAACAAACCTATTCCCTGACCCATCTTCCATGAAGGAAAACCGGAGGACATGACTGCATGGCAGCCAGAAACCCAGCCGCGGGCGCAGGGCAGCCGGCGCTGAATCCTCAGAATTCTCTGCCCCCACAGCATCCTAATGGAAGCCACTCCACGTTTCCCTACCTCTGGCTTAATGAGTGTTAAAGAACTAGAATGCCCGCCTGGAGCCCAGCATAGTGTAGCCTACAAAACAGTAAAAAATCATTCTGATTTTTATTTTCATGCTTATGTCTGTAATCCTAGCCAGTCAGAAGGCTAAGATCTGAGGATAGCAGTTTCAAAGACAGACTGGGCAGAAAAGTCCATGAGATTTCTCTCCAGTTAACCAGCAACAAGGTAGAAGTGGTTCAAGTGATAGAGCTCTAGCCTTGACTGAAAAAGCTAAGGGAGAGTGCCCAGGTCCTGAGTTCAAACCCCAGTTTGGCGCACACACACACACACACACACACACACACACACACACACACACACACACACACACACACACACACACACACACACACACACACACACACACACACACACACACAACACGCTATTAAAAGCCTTGCTTCTTCTTCCAATTCTCACTAAGCTTACTCCTTTCATGCAAATGACTAGCAGCACCTGGCTGTGGAACCCTCCTGGAGGCTCCAGGCTCCCTATTGGGTGCTCTGGCTTGGAACTAAGTGTCTGGCTGTCTGCTCCTGTAAACCCAGGGCAAAAGACACGGATGCCACAGCCAGCCCTTGTTCTGGTACATGGATTCACTCTTGCTACACTTTGACTCAGTCTAAAGTCTTCAAATAGCCACAAAAGGCAGAATCCTGTCCCTTGCATGTACATATGCGATATGTATGTGCACACACATTTATACACACGTCTCAGGGCAAGAACCTGGCTTTCAGAAGGAAAGGCAAGCAAGCATCCAGGATAAAAGTCATTTGTGGCTCATGGTAGCTAGTAAGAAAAAAGAGAGGCCACAAAATGTCAGGGGTGAGATAGGGTCCTCATCTCCCTAGACCAGGGTCTAGGTAGAACCAGGGATCCTGGAATTGTTGCCTTTGCCAACATTTGTTCTTGTTTTTTGGGTCAGTCGTGGGGCTTGAACTCTGGGCCTGGGCGCTGTCCCTCAGCTCTTCAGCTCAAGGCTAGTGCTTTACCACTTCAGCAGCTTTTTCTGCTTTTGTGGTGCTGAGGAATCAAAACCCAGGGCCTCTATACCAGGCAAGCACTCTACCACTAAGCCACCTTCCCAGCCCTGCCAACATATTCTTAAAACCCAAACTTGTGAGGGTGGGGAAATGTGCTTGAGGTGGTAGAATGCTTGCCCAGCATGCATAAAGCGCTGGGTTTGATTCCTCAATACCACATAAGCAGAAAAAGCTAGAAGTGGCGCGTGGCTCAAATAGTAGAGTGCTAGCCTTGAGCAAAAGAAGCTCAGGGTCAGTGACCAGGGCTTGAGTTCAAGGCCCAGGACTGACAAAAACAAACAACAAAACAACAACAAAAACAAAAATCTTGTGGGCTGGGGTAATAGCTCAGTGGTAGAGTACTTGTCTACCAAGCATAAAATTTTGGGTTTAATTCTTAGCTCTATAAAATTAAAGCTAAAATTGGTTGGAAGACAATCTAACAGTATAAATAAAAAACAAATAAACAATAAGAGTCACTTCAGCCAGGCACAGTGGCTTATACCTATAATTGAAGTTACTTAAGAGGTGGAGAAAGGAATCAAAGTTCATGGATGGCCCAGGCAAAAGAAAGCTTAGCAAGGCTATTACAAAGAACAAGCTGGGAAGGCTATAATCGTAGCTACTCAGGAGGCTGAGATCAGAGGATCCCAGTTTGAAGCCAGCCCAGGCAGGAAACTCCGGGACACTCCTATCTTCAATAAACAACAAAGAAAAAGCCAGAAGTAGTGCTGTGGCTCAAGTGTTAGAGTGCTTGCATTGAGCAAAAGGAGCTTAGGAAGCCGGGTGCTGGTGGCTCATGCCTGTAATCCTAGCTACTCAGGAGGCTGAGATCTGAGGATCACGGTTCAAAGCCAGCCCGGGCAGGAGAGACTGTGAGACTCCTATCTCCAATAAACCACCAGAAAACCGGAAGTGGCGCTGTACCTCAAGTGGTAGAGCGCTAGCCTTGAGCTGAAGAGCTGAGGGACAGCGCCCAGGCCCAGAGTTCAAGCCCCACGACTGACAAAAATAAAAAAATAAATAAAAAGGAGCTTAGGGACAGTGTCTAGGCCTGGAGTTTGAGCCCCAGGACCGACAAAAAGAAACAAACAAAACAACAATCAGGGCCTGGTGGTTCATGCTTGTAATCCTACCTAGGTAGGAGAATTGAGATCAGAAGATAGCCTGGGCAAAACCTCAAAAATAACCTTCATAGGGCTGGGAATGGGGCTTAGTGATAAGAGCGCTTGCCTAGCATGCATGAAGCCCTGGGTTCCTTCCTCATAACCACATACACAAAAAAAGCCAGAAGTGGCACTATGGCACAAGGCTAGAATGCTAGCCTTGAGCAAAAGAAGCTCAAGGACAGTGCCCAAGCCCTGAGTTCAAGCCCCAGGACTGGCAAAAATAAATAATAAATAAATAAATAACCTTTATAGGGACAAGCGTTTCCTCCTCTGGGATATACAACCATATAATATCCTTCTTATAAGAACTCTAACTCGGGGCTGGGAAGGTGGCTCGGTGGTAGAGCGCTTGCCTTGCATGCCTGAGGCCCTGGGTTCAATTCCTCAGCACCATATAAGCATAAAGAAAAAAGCTGGAAGTGGCGCTGTGGCTCAAGTGGTAGAGCGCTAGCCTTGAGCTGAAGAACTGAGGAACAGTGCCCAGGCCCAGAGTTCAGGCCCCACGACCAGACCCCCCCCCAAAAAAAAGAACTCTAACTCTGCTGGGTGCCCATGGCTTATGACTATAATCCTAGCCACTCAGAAGGCTGAGATCTGAGGATCTGTGTTCAAAGGCAGCCCAGGCTGAAAAGTCCCCTGTGAGACTCTTATCTACAATTAACCACTGAAAAACCAGTAGCTCAAAGTAGTAGAGCATTAGCCTTGAGCAAAAGAGTGCCTAGGCCCCTGGGTTCAAGACCCATGATTGACAAAAAGGGGGGGGGGAGGAAGGGAGGGAGGGAGCGAGGGAGGAAGAAGAAGAGAGAGAGAAGGAAATCCAACTCCTTTACGACCATGAGGAAAGGTATTATGGGGAAAAGGAGACATCTGACAGTCCCTAGGTATCACAGGTTTAGTAAAGAGCCAGTACCTAAAGGAAGCTGGTGTGGAAAGAATGACCTTCCCAGGACTCAAACCCTTCTGACCACATATGCCCACCGGGTCCAGGCCAGCGCAATGGCATGGGTGCTATAAGTCTCAAGGCTACCTTGATGTCTCCAGATTCCTGGCCATCTAAGGACCAGGAAGCTCTGAGCAAGAGCTGTCCAGTAGGAGGGGCTTCGCTGCCATCCCTCTGACACTCTTTGGTATGAGTGGACAGGTTCACCATTTCCCTGTCTCATCTTTGAAATCATCTCATAAAAGTTCACCATAGCCAGGCACCCGTGGCTCACGTCTGTAATCCTACCTACTCAGGAGGCTGAGATCTGAGGATTGTTTTTCGCAGCCAGCCTGGACAGGAAAGTCCGTGATACTCTTAGCTCCAATAAACTAGTCAGGAAAAAACAGAAGTAGTGCTGTGGCTCAAGTGGTAGGATGCTAGTCTTTTTGCTGAAGAGCTAAGAGACAGCTCCCAGACTCAGGATTGGAAAAAAAAAAAAAAAAGGTCATCATAGAGAACAGACTTCTCATTCCACCTATTATTGGTTCCTGGACCAGGGGCTGGAAGCATGTGATTGTCCTAGAGATGATAAGCACAGGAGGACACACTACCATTGAGCCTTTTTCCAGAAGTAAGATTGTTGATGTTGAGCCTGGTGCTGGTGGCTCATGCCTGTAATCCTAGCTACTCCAGAGGCTGAGATCTGAGGATGGCAGTTTGAAGCCAGCCCAGCAGGAAAGTCCTGAGACTTATCTCCAATAAACTACTCAGAAAAAGCCAAAAGTGGCACTATGATTATTGCACTAGCTTTGAGCACAAACATACTCAGGGAGGGGAAACAAAGGAGGAGGCAACAATGCTTGATAAAAAAATGTACTCATTATCTTGCCCATGTAATTGTAACCCCTCTGTATGGTATTTTCACAATAAAAAGAAAAAGAAAAAAAAACACACTCAGGGACAGCCCAGGCCCCAAGTTCAAGCCCCACAACAACAGAAAAGCCAGGAGGGGCTGGGAAGGTAGCTCAGTGGTAGAGTGTTTGCCTTGCATGCATGAGGCCCTGGGTTCGATTCCTCAACACCACATAAACAGAAAAAGCCAGAGAAGTGGTACTGTGGCTCAAGTGGTAGGGTGCTAGCCTTGAGCTGAAGAGCTGAGGGACAGCGCCCAGGCCCAGAATTCAAGCCACAGGACTGACCTAAAAAAAGAAAAAAGCCAGGAGTGGAGGAATGGTTCAAGTGTTAAGAGCACTAGCCTTGAAGGAAAAAGCCAAGAAGAGCATGAGGCCGAGTTCAAGCTCGGAATTGGCATGCACACAGACACATATGCACGAGCACGTGCGTGCGTGCAAGCGCGCACACACACACACACACACACACACACACACACGGACAAGATCATCAATGTTAAGGTCAGAAGGAGCATCTGCAGTGAACAGGGCTGCGTGTGACTGCGTGGGCACCACCCCCAGGCTGGTAGATGGGAAGGAGAATCTGGAGATATATGAGTTGACCAGATGCAATGAGGAGCCAGGCTGTACTCTCAAAGCACCAGATGCCCATCATCTCGTTGATTTTACCAAAGAAGGAAGGAAAAGGCAAAGGCTTTCTCATTTTGTCAACTCCAAAGTGCACAGGGAGAGAGCGCTTTCAGGTGAACCAGCCACTGTTGTGTTTGTTCCAGGAGTGGGGCTTGAATTCAGGGTCTCGCATTCTTACTTGGCTTTTTCAGTCAAGGTTGGTGCTCTATTCTCTTGAGCCACAGCTCCACTTCTGGGGTTTTGCTGGTTAACTAGACATAACAGTCTCAGGGACTTTTCTGCCATCCTCAGATCTCAGCCTCCTGAGTAGCTAGGATGACAGGCATGAGCCACTGGCACCTGGTAAAATGAGCCACGCTTCACCCACACGGTTAGGGAAAAGCACAGATGAGAAATTCAAAGCTCTTCTTTTGGTTCCAACTACAGTAAACCAGACAGATACCTGAGTTTTGGGTTTGTTTTTTTTTAGTGGGCTGGTTCTAGGCCCTGGCAGTGTCTGGTAGTCTGAGAGGGCAGGCTGATGTGACCAGGTGGGCTACACTCGGCTCCTTGAACTGCAAAGGGAGCCAAACCACAAACTGCAAATAACAGAGATGTTCACTTGAGTAATTAGAATTTAAAAAAAAAATCTGTCAGCTAGCTAAGTACTTTGAAAGGGTTTAGGTGTGGCTGGAAGCATTCTATACACTTTTTTTAAAAAGCCAAACCTGTAGACAGCCAAAAATACTAGTAGTTTAACGAGCTTATAAAGTTGGAGTGACTCTTCACAGCTAACAGCAAGGTCTGGGGTTCAAATATTTCACCATCAAAGAGACTGCTACAGGGTATTCATCCCTGACCACTTCCTCTGAGCAGGGCCCCGGCTTCTTACAGCTCATTCTTCCCCTCTGTTAACTGACCCAGGCAATCCCCCCTCCCCGCCCCCCCCCCCCCCGCCCCCCCAGTGCTTTGTAGAAGAGAAATAACTCTTGGTCTTGGGAGATGATTTCTGATGCCTTAGTCTTGCTTTCTCTTCTTCTTCCCAAGCTACCTGAAAGATCTCTTACATAGTGCTAGAATCCCTTTTTGTTTGTGCCAATACTGGGGCTTGAACTCAGAACCAAGCACTGTCCCTTAGCTGTTGTCTGTCTGTCTTTCTTTCTTTCTTTCTTTCTTGCTTTCTTTCTTTTTTTCTTTCTTTCCTCTCTCCTCCCTCTCTCCTCCCTCTCTCCTCTCTCTCTCTCTCTCTCTCTCTCTCTCTCTCTCTCTCTCTCTCTCTCTCTCTCTCTCTCTCTCTCTCTCTCTCTCTCTCATGGGGCTTCAACTCTGGGCCTGGGCACTGTCCCTGAGCTCTTCAGCTCAAGGCGAGCACTCTACCACTTGAGCCACAGCACCACTTCCAGTTTTCTTATGGTTTACTGGAGATAAGACTCTCACAGACTTTCCTGCCTAAGCTGGCTTTGAACAGTGATCCTCAGATCTCAGCCTCCTGAGTAGGTAGGATTACAGGAGTGAGCCACCAGCACCTGGCTATTGTTGTTTTTGGTGCTGGTCCTGGGGCTTGAACTCAGGACTGGGTTTTGTTTCTGAGCTTTTCTTTTTTGCTCAAGGCTGGTGTTCTATCACTTGAGTCACACCTATACTTCCAGCTCTTTGGTGGTGAATTGGAGACAAGAGTCTCATGAACTTCCTGCCAGGGCTGGCTTCCAAGGATGATCCTCAGATCTCAGTCTCCTGAGTAGCAAGGATTACAGATGTGAACAACCTGTGCGTGACTGTCCTTTAGCATTTTTGTCTCAAGGCTAGTGCTCTACCACTTGAACCACAACTCCACTTGTGTTTTTTTGGTGGTTAATTAGAGATAAGAGTCTCACAGGCTTTCCTGCCCAGGCTGGCTTTGAACCACAATCCTCAGATCTCAGTCTCCTGAGTAGTCAGGATTACAGGTGTGAACTAATGGTGCCCAGCAGTGCAAGTATCCTTTTGAAACTTGGATGCTTTTCCTGAGATGGGACTTGTCTTGGTTAATCTTACAAATTTACAAGTTCAAATGCACTAATGTTCAAGTTCAAAGCACTCTGATCTCAGTGATCACTGTTTGTTCTAGCACATTTCTAGTCTACACTATTTCTAAGCATTCATTTCATGGAATGTGAAATTTGCATAATGTGCCATAACTTTGTAAACAATGGTTGCGCAGCTCTTGCTGACTGAGTGAGTCTACAGCAGGGAACACCCCCACAGGCAGCACATGTGACTGCAAGGCTGGGGCGGCCTCTGGGGCTCCCCTCCAGGCACCAGCAGGTGAGGTAATTCATCCTTGGCTTCCTTAGGCCAACGCTGGGTCTCAAGGTGCTTGTTTTGTTTACTCCCTTGGTGTGAGTGTGTGTGTGTGTGTGTGTGTGTGAGTGTGTGTGTGTGTGAGTGTGTGTGTGTGTGTGTGTGTGCGCGCGTGCAGTTTTTCTGTTTCTGATCCATGCCAGCCTGGAGACGTAAGACAACAGGCCTACAGTTGAAGACTTTGTCACTACTTTTTCCAGAGCCCTAGGATAGAACTGTTACTCTTCCGATCTTGTCCCACACTACAGAGCCATGTATTAATGCAACAGAGCAACAACCTTGTAATTAGGTCAAGTACATATGCTCTGACATCAGCTCTTGGTTTCATTCCTTTCTCCCTGGGATTATAGTATTTAGAATGAGTTTCTCAAGAACCCCATGCACAAATGTCCTCCTCACACCTCAAGTGGACAGACACACCCTGGACATCCACAGACGTCCCTGTGTGTCCACAGACACACCCTGGACGTCCCATGACTTCTGCCATCTGCCCCAATAACCCGGCCTCCCATGTCGGCTTGTTGTTTCATACTATTGTTCTCACTGGTTTGACTGTACTTTCAGGAATAGAGCCTCAGAAGGGTGAATTCTGTGTGTGCTAGATTGGGGGAAACCGTCATAATATATTAAGAATTCATGGTGAAGCCGGGTGCCGGTGTCTCACACCTGTAATCCTAGCTACTCAGGAGGGTGAGATCTGAGGATTGAGGTTCAAAGTCAGCCTGGGAAAGAAAGTCCATGAGACTCTGATCTCCAAGAAACCACCAGAAAACCAGAAACAGTGCTGTGGCTCAAGTGGTAGGGTGCTCACCTTGAGCTGAAGAGCTGAGAGACAGCGCCCAGGCCCAGAGTTCAAGTCCCATGACCACCACCAACAACAACAAAAAAGAATTCATGGTCAAAGGTTCTCACTCCCTTTCCTCCTCCCCCAAGGAGCCAGTTGAACCAGGCTAGCCCTTCCCCAGGGTGCACCACAAAACAGATATCCAATGTCTGTGCTGCCTCCCTCCATCACCTCCCAGAGCTCCTAGTGACGTCACTAAGGACTGTCAAGCAGTGCCTGCTCCTGGTAGTGCCACTCCAATCCCTGCTTTTGGTAGCTACAGAGAAAGGACTCGGGAAAGACAAGTGTCCAGAGATGTGGCAGCCCAGGTCCAAATGGGCAGAGGAGCCAGAAGGAGCCGGAACAGTGGCTCAAGCTCAGGTCTGAAACTAGAAACTGAAGGAATAAACAAGAACATGTTCTAAACAATGCTCAACCTTCCAGATTAGTGTCGCTTCCTCCCTCCCTCCCTCCCTCCCTCCCTCCCTCCCTCCCTCCCTCCCTCCCTCCCTTCCTTCCAGTTCATCTTTGTCTCCCGTCTTACTCTGGGTGTGAGACTCGCTTTCCCCTCCTTCTTCAGTCCTCAGACACAAGTGAGGCACAGCACTTGGACTTTGTGCTGGCCTAGGTGCTAACTGGATGGATCGTTTACCTTACACATATGGGTAGATATGTTGATGGAACATTATAGAATGTTCTGACCAATGAGCCATAGCAAGGACAACTGTAAAAGATGCAGGCCTTGTCTCTAGGAGCTTCTAGGTTATTGGTAGGCCACCATGGGTATACTTTTGACTTTTTCCATCTGTCTTTACACCCACTCCAGTATGGAAGATTAAGCATGCCGAGCAGGTACTATAGTACTAAGCTACATCCCCAGCCTGCCCTTTCTCCCTCTGTCTCTCTCTTCCTTTCCTTTCTTTCATCAGTGTGGGGCTTGAACTCAGGGCCTGGGAACTGTCCCTGAGCTTTCTTGCTCAAGGCTAGAGCTCTACCACCTTGAGCAATGGTGACACTTCCGGTTTTCTGGTGGTTTATTAGAGATGAGTCTCATGGACTTTCCTGCTGGGGCTGGTTTTGAATTGTGATCCTCAGATCTCAGCCTCAGCGCCTGGCCCCCCACCCCTTTCATCTACCTTTATAAAGATTGCATAGAAACTGGATACTGGTGGCTCATGCCTATAATCCTAGCAACTCAGGAAACTGAGATCCAAGGACCATAGTTCCAGGCCAGCCTAGACAGAAAAGTCCCTGAGACTCTTGATTTCAATGAACCAGGAAAAAGTTAAAAGTGGAGCTATAGTTTAAGTGGTTAAGCAAGAGCTTTGAGTCAAAAAGTGCAAGGCTCTGATGTACATGTGTATGTGCACACATGTGCACATGCGCATGTGCACACGCACACATAAACTTTGCACAAGATTTTCCTAAATGAAAGACTCAGCACTGCCTCTCTTATTGGATCATCTGGCCCTTGATATTCAAGGCTGAATTAGGAGAGTATGATGGGAAGGTGACACTGATCAAGAGCCATTATACGGGGCTGGGAAGGTGGCTCAGTGGTAGAGCGCTTGCCTTGCAATGCATGAGGCCCTGGGTTTGATTCGTCAGCACCACATAAGCAAAAAGAAAAAAGCTAGAAGTGGCCTTGTGGCTCAAGTGGTAGAGTGCTAGCCTTGAGCTGAAGAGCTGAGGGACAGCGCCCAAGCCCAGAGTTCAGGCCCCACAACCGGACCCAAAAAAAAAAAAAAAAAAAAAAGAGTCATTATACACATAAATAGACATAATAAATTAGAATTTGTACATCAATTTCAATTTCTTTTAAAGAGACTTAGTTGCCACTGTCCATAATCTCTAACAACAGAAAGTGTTTTTTTCTGTCTTCCTTCCTATTCAAACCCTCTGGAAGAACTCTGTATTTAAGTAAGCCCAAGCAGGAATCTAAGATAAAGTGAAGACCATTTCTATGTGCTAGTACTAGGGCTTGAACTCAGGGCTTGGGCACTTCTTTGCTTCATGCTGCCACTCTACCACTTGAACTACAGCTCTACCTCTGGCTTTTGAGTATTAATTAGAGGTAAGAATCTCCTGCCCAGGCCAGCTTCATAGCACACTCCTCAGATCTCAGCCTCCTGAGTAGTGAGGATTACAGGTGAGAGGCATTGGCACCCAACAAAGACCATTTCTGTAATACAAAGAAGTATTCCCAAATTTACTGGCCTCGGTGAAGACTAGCAACAATCAGTAAATTGGTCTCTACCACACACATTCTATTTTCTTCCAATCTTTTATTTGTTAGTGCTAAATAAAGTTTGCTACCACAACTTCAAAACCGGAGACACAAATGTTCACCCTGATGCATCAAAATTCCTTTAAGATGTTACAAGTAATTATTTAAAAGGACTTCATTTAAAAGAGAAAGAGTGGAATCAGAAGTATTCCAACCAGGGTGGACATGGTGGTACACATTTGTAATCTTAGCTATTTGCGAGGCAGAGATCAGAAAGCTAGAAGTTCGATGTATCTATGATTCCAGCTCCCTTGGGAGGCCAGGATAGGAAGATCTTAGTAGAAAACTGACCTCAGGCAAAAACCAGACCCAACTTGAAAACTAACTAAAAGCAAAAACAAACAACAGCCACAAAAAGTATTCTGACCAGCACAGGTGATCCTGACTGTTTGGTCTAGGTCATCCCCGCAGAGATAAGGCCTGTGAGAGTTGACAGGCCTCTCAGGTGACCACATTTTCAGAACTAAGACCTGGTGGCAGTCTGATGTGTGATCCGACAAAAGGCCAGTGTGTCTTCTGTCCCAGAAATGGAGATTGTCCCAGAAAATAGGGGTCACATGGCTGCCCACAGGACTGCTGTCAGGCTGTTCTTTGCTCAGAACTGCCTCAGGGCTTCAGGGCTCCTTCCTCAGTCTCTCCTAAACTTGCTTTCTGTTTTTTTTTTTTTTTTGGTCCAGTCATGGGGCCTGAACTCTGGGCCTGGGTGCTGTCCCTCAGCTCTTCAGCTCAAGGCTAGCACTCCACCACTTGAGCCACAGCGCCACTTCCGGCCTTTTTCTTTTTGCTTATGTGGTGCTGAGGAATCGAACCCAGGGCCTCAGGCATGCAAGGCAAGCGCTCTACCACTGAGCCAACTTCCCAGCCCCTAAACTTGCTTTCTGTAGACAACAGTTCATCTCATGGATTAAAGCAGATATTCAGGTTGGGAAGGTGGCTTTGTGGTAGAGTGCTAGCATGCATGAAACCCTGGGTTTGATTCCTCAGTACCACATACACAGAAAAGGCTGGAAATGGTGCTTTGTGGCTAAAGTGGCAGAGCTCTAGCCTTGAGCAAAAGAATGTCAGGCAGTGCCTAGGCCCTGAGTTCAAGCCCCAGGACTGACAAAAAAAGAAAAGAAGCAGATGTTCAATCGGTTCAAACTGGTTCCCACAATTTCCATCACCGCTCCCCCCACACCACCCCTCCTCCGCCCCCATCAGTCTCCTCTTTTAAAAGAGGAAGATTAGCAGCAAATGAATATAACCAACTAAACTCCAGGAAGGAGTGTTTTATGGTCCTACCTCAAACCAGCCCTTTCTAGATTAAAAAGTAATTATTCCAAAAGAAAGCTTTATGGTTAAAATTAAACCAGCAGAGAGCTATTAGAACCTGGACTTTGGACGGATGCCAAAGAGGGCAGTTCTAGGCATCTTCTGCGGGGAAAAGGAGGGAGACAAGCCAGAAAGAAGAAATGGTAAACAAGCAAGTATATTTAAAAAAAAAAAAAAATAGGTAAAATGTAGAACCAGTTTCACCCTCCCTCAGTTAGAGGCACTTTAACATTAGGAAAGCGAAACCCGCTGTGGGTGGGGTACGAACGCTGCCAGGTCATCCCGCCTGAAGAAACTCCAGATTGCGCCCACACCAGGGACGTGCGGCGCGGGCACCATCCCCGCCGCCTGTGGCCGCCACTGGCAGCGGGCAGCGTGCGCGGCGCCCTGCCCCGGGGGTGGGGAGGGGGGGCCGGCGGGAGGCCCTGCTCTGGGCTGGGGGTGACTTGGATGACCTGCTCCGGTTTGGTTCGTCCAGTTGGACTGAGGAGCAAAACAAACGTCTAGGAAAACACCAGCACGCACTTGTGTGCAAGAAGACGCCCGAGGGCGCGCAGAGCTGCTGGGTCAGAAGTCTTGGAGCCCCACAGTCCCCCGGTCCTGAACGAATCTCCCCGCCCCGCCCCGCCCCTCCCCGCCCCGCCCCGCCCCTCCCCGCCCCGCCCCGCCCCTTCCCTCCCCGCCCCGCGCGCGCCGCGCCCGGGATCCGAGGCGGGTGGGCAGCGCCCCCTGCCGGAGGGCCACTGCACTCCGCGGCCGGGAGGATGCGCGGCATCCTCCTCCCAGCCGGGCGCGCGCCTGCCCTCTGTTGGACAGCACGCTCTGCGGCGTCCCCGGACGTCGGCTTGTTCGACGTAACTCTCGCTAGGGGGCGACGGACCCCACGGGCGGAGCCCCTGTGCACAGCTGCGCGACGGGAGAGGAGGTCTCAGTGCAGCTGCTCACCTCACAGGGGGCAGGACGGGGCGGGGGTCCTCAAAAGCCAAGGAACGGTTCTCGCCCCTTCCTGCCTACTTCCCTCCTAACGTGTCCTGCTCACCCCCTGAAGCCATCTTTCTGCTCGGTGCCTCAACTACATGCACCTCGCAGTCCCAGCATTCCAAGAGCCACAGCTGTCTTCCAGTACCTTTAGTAATTTCGTAAATGTATCTGTTTTCCTTGTGCAGGACTGGGCTTGAGCTCGGGGTCTCAGTACTTGCTCCTGGCTTTTTCCCTGAAGGCTGGTGAGCCACACCTCTAGTTCCATCTTTTCGCTGGTTAACTGTGGATAAGAGACTCACGGAGTCGTCTGCCCAGGTTAGCTTCAAACCTCAATCCTCAGAAGCAAGGATCATGGATGTGAGCCACCAGGGTCCTGCCCCGGATGTTTCTTAACATGGTTTTCAATTTTATTTTATTTTATTTTTTTTTTAATTTTTTTTTTTTTTGGTCAGTCGTGGGACTTGAACTCTGGGCTTGGGAGCTGTCCCTCAGCTCTTCAGCTCAAACCTAGCGCTCTACCACTTGAGCCACAACACCAGGTCTGGCTTTTTCTGCTTATGTGGTGCTGAGGAATTGAACCTAGGGCCTCATGCATGCAAGGCAAGCGCTCTACCACCGAGCCACCTTCCCAGCCCCTGGTTTTCAAATTTTTTTTAGGGGGGTCCAGTCATGGGGCCTGAACTCTGGGCCTGGGCGCTGTCCCTCAGCAATTCAGCTCAAGGCTAGCACTCTACCACTTGAGCCACAGTGCCACTTCTGGCTTTTTTTCTTTTTGCTTATATGGTGCTGAGGAATCGAACCCAGGGCCTCATGCATGCAAGGCAAGCGCTCTACCACTGAGCCACCTTCCTAGCCCCTGGTTTTCAATCTTTTTTTAATTTAATTTTATTTGTGAACATACTGTACAGAGGAGTTACAATTACATGGGCAGGATAATGCTTACATTTCTTACCAAGCATTGCAGCCTCCTCCTTTGTTTACCCTTCACATCCCTTCCCAGCCTCCCCCCTCCCCCCCTGGTTTTCAATTTTTTAAACATGATTTTCAAAACACTTTTCCTTAGACATGTATCGCAATTTTCTACCAGGTATCTATTAGGTGCCTAAATCCCCCAACAGACTATGAGTTCCTGGACACAGGGCTGTATTATCAGTGGATACTCTACTATGGCCTGCCAGAATGGGTGAATCACAGGACCTGGTTCAGGCCAGCAAGACATGAAAATGACAAAGACAGATACAAGGCAGAAAATCCTATTTCAGGAATGATAACATAAATTAATACTAAAAAAAAATATGAAAGCTGAGGAAGTAGTTCAGTGGATAGTACCTGTCTAGCATGTATGGGGCCTTGGGTTCAATCCTCCACACAGAAAGTATGAAAGGAAGGAAGGAAGGAAGGAAGGAAGGAAAAGAGGGAGGGAGGGAAAAAAGGGAGGGAGGGAGGGGAAGGAGGGAAAGAGAGAGAAAGAAAGAAAGAAAGAAAGAAAGAAGGAAGGAAGGAAGGAAGGAAGGAAGGAAGGAAGGAAAGAAGGAGAAAGAGAAGGAAGACGGTGGGAAGGAAGGGAGGGAGGGAGGGAAAAGAAAAGAAGGAAAGAGGTTTACACATGTAATCCTAGCTACTCAGGAGGCTGAGATTTGAAGATCATGGTTCAAAGCCATCCTGAGCAGGAAAGCCCCTAAGACTCTTTTTCTTTTTCTTTTTTTTGTCGGTCGTGGGGCTTGAACTCTGGGCCTGGGCGCTGTCCCTCAGCTCTTCAGCTCAAGGCGAGCGCTCTACCACTTGAGCTACAGCGCCACTTCCGGTTTTCTGGTGGTTTATTGGAGATAGGAGTCTCACAGTCTCTCCTGCCCGGGCTGGCTTTGAACCGCGATCCTCAGATCTCAGCCTCCTGAGTAGCTAGGATTACAGGCGTGAGCCACCAGCGCCCGGCTCCTAAGACTCTTATCTCCAACTAACAGTCAAAAAAAAACCCAAAAGAACAAAAACCAAAAAAACATAAAACATAAAACAGGGCTGGGAATGTGGCTTAGTTATTGAGTGCTTGCCTAGCATGCATAAAGCCCTGGGTTCAATTCCTTAGTACCATATAAGCATTGCAGGAAGTGGCACTGTGGCTCAAGTGGTAGAGCTCTAGCCTTGAGCAAAAGAATGTCAGGGACAGTGCCCAGGCCCTGAGTTCAAGCCCCAGGACTGGCCAAAAAAAAAATGAATGTCACTGATGGCTTCCTCCTGTAATCCTAAACTGTTCAGGAGTGTGAGATCTGAGGATTGCAGTTTGAAGCCAGCCAGGGCAGGGACAGTCCAGGAGACTCTTATGTCCAATTAACGAGCAAAGAACCCAAAGTGGAGGTGCAGCTCAAGTGGTAGAGCACAGCTTTGAGCAAAAGAAGCTGAAGGTCAGTGCCCAGGCCCTGAGTTCAAGCTCCAGGACTGGCAAAAAAAAAAAAAAAAAGCAACAACAATAAAAGGATGCATGGCTTTATTCTTTGCATACAAGTATTTATATTACAAACTTTTCATAAATGTGATTTTGACAGTAGCACTGACTTCCTATTGAGGCACTTATGTAGTTACTGATTCTTATCAGAATAAACAATGCTATTGTGGAAAAAATAAAAAGCTAGATGTGCAGCTGTAGCTCAAGTTGTGGAAAGTCACCTTCGCAGGAAAAAAAAAAAAAGCCAAGAAACAACAGCCAGACTCAGAGTTAAAGCCCCAGTACTGGAGGGGGGGGGGGGGGGGGGGAGGGGAATGAAGAGGGAAAGGGAGAGGGAGAGGGAAAAGGGGAGGGAGAGGGGGAGGGAGAGGGAAGAGGGAGAGAGAGTAGGGATGACATACAAGTTTGAAACTAGAAGAGATGATGGTTGCACAGTATAGTAACTGTGTTAAATACCATTGAATTGTAACTTTAAAATAGTTAATTATATGCTATGTGAAATAATAAAAAATGAAAGAGCAGAACTGTAATAATCATAACTCTTGATGATTTAGAACACTCTGCCAATACTAGATAAAGTCAATATAAGGAGAATAATTTTTATTTTTTTAAATTTATTTATCTTTTTTTTGGGTCCGGTCGTGGGGCCTGAACTCTGGGCCTGGGCGCTGTCCCTCAGCTCTTCAGCTCAAGGCTAGCACTCTACCACTTGAGCCACAGCGCCACTTCTGGCTTTTTTTTTTCTGCTTATGTGGTGCTGAGAAATCGAACCCAGGGCCTTGAGCATGCAAGGCAAGCGCTCTACCACTGAGCCACCTTCCCAGCCCCAGGAGAATAATTTTTATACAGGGCTTGATAGTTTACGATTGTCTGTCTGTCTGTCTGTCTGTCTTTCTTTCTTTCTTTTTTGTCAGTATTGGGGTCTGAACTCTGAGCCTGGGCACTGTCCCTCAGCTCTTAAACTCAAGGCTAGCACTCTAGCCACAGTCCCCCTTCCAGCTTTTTCTGCTTATGTGGTTTTGAGGAATCAAACCCAGGGCCTTATGCATGAAGGGCAAGCACTCTACCACTGAGCCACCTTCCTAGGATTATTTTTTTCTTGTCCATCATGGAGGCCTGAATTCTGTGCTTCTATGCTCAAGGCTATACTCTACCACTTTGAGCCACAAAGCCTCTTCTGGTTTTCTAGTGGTTCGCTGGAGATAAGCGTTTCTTGGGGGAAAGAGAGAGAGAGAGGCAGGGGGGGGGAGAGAGAGAGAGAGAGAGAGAGAGAGAGAGAGAGAGAGAGAGAGAGAGAGAGAGAGAGAGAGAGTGTGTGTGTGTGTGTGTTTCATAGAAGCTGGGCGCCACTGGTTCATGCCCATAAGCCTAGCTACTCAGGAGGTTGAAATCTGTGGATCACAGTTCAAAGCCAGCCCCGGCAGGAAAGTCCGAGAGACTCTTATCCCCAATAAACCACTAGGAAACCGGAAGTGGTGCTGTGGCTCAAGTGACAGAATGCCAGCCTTGAGCTGAAGAGCTGAGGGACAGCACCTACGCCCAGAGTTCAAGCCCCACAACCGACAAAAACAAACAAAAAGAGTTGCATTGACTTTCCTACCCAGGCTGACTTTGAACCATGATTCTCACATCTCAGCTTCCTGAGTAGCTAGGATTACAGGCATGAGCTACCAGAGCCTAGCTATATTACTGTGTTTGTTTTTGTCGGTTGTGGGGTTTGAACTCTGGGCCTGGGTGCTGTCCCTCAGTTCCTCAGCTCAAGGCTAGTGCTATACGACTTAAGCCACAGTGCCACTTACGGTTTTCTGAGTGACTTTCTTGCCCAGGCTGGCTTTGAACCATGATCCTCAGATCTCAGCCTCCTGAGTAGCTAAGATTACAGGCGTGAGCCACTGGCACCCAGTTATATGATTGTTTTTGCAGAAATGATTTGACGAGTTCCTCTCCATAGCTCAGAGAGATGCAAAGAAAATGAGAAGTGTGGATCAGTGGTGGCGGACTCAGCATTGTCACCCCAGGCATAATTCCTTTTAGAAAGTTCTTCCCTTCTGCTCCCCAGACTGGAAATGACTCTTCACAACAGCCTCATTTCCTGACTCTGCTTTAAGTCTCCCAATCAAAATGGCCATGCTCTCTTGCTCAGGCTGCTTAATTTTTCACCAAAAAATTTAAATCACATCATGGATGGTGTGTTTGTCCTTCTCATTGGTAACACAACTCTAAGAAAACAGAGCCATTTTGTCCATTGTTGCTCCCTGTTATGACAATTCTGATATCTGAAATGCTACCTGACCCCCTACCCCCCACACACACAAAAAAATAGGTGCTTGATAAATAAATGAAGACATAGTGGAACTTTGTCATGAATTTAGCTAGATCTTCTGGGGAGCCTGGACATTCTAGGCAACATCACATAACGAGAGACGAAGCTAGCGGGGCTTTACCAAAGCACTGCTTCTTGCACGGTCAGTCTTGGCAGGGGTTCTGGTCATCCCCAAGTTTGTGTGGGCATGATCCTGGGGACAGGGCTGTCGGAGGAGGAGGAGGAGGAGGAGGAGGAGGAGGAGGGAAGGAAGGAAGGAAGGAAGGAAGGAAGGAAGGAAGGAAGGAAGGAAGGAAGGAAGGAAGGAAGGAAGGAAGGAAGGAAGCCATGCAAAGCAGGGGTCAGAGTCCAGGGAGAAAGCAGGGCATGACCTCAGAAACCCAGGTCATCTGGTAGAAATGATCCCTGAGACCAAATTTATCGACAGTACAAACTGTGACTCTCGTTCCCAGGGGAAAGCTTGCAGAGCTGGCTTCTCTCAAGTTGGGGAGCATAGGCTGATAGGAGGGATGGCAGTTTGGCATGGATAAGGAGCTTCTGAGAATCAGTGGCCACCCCAGAACTGCCCCCAGTGGGGTCTGAGAAGACCCCACTCGGCAGCGTGGCCAACTTCTACTTGCTTTCACCCAGGCAGCCAGCAGGAGGGCAAGTTCCCAGTTAGGACACACTGAGCACTGACTTGGAGTGCAACTCCCACAGCTCTGGGGTCAGTTGGGCTTCCTGCATTGATTGCAACCTAATGTCTAGGGGGCAGTTTATAGATTGCAGGGAAAAACTTGTGAGAACATAGTGCTGGTATGGAGTTTGAACTTAAGGCTTGGACACTCTCCCTTAGATTTTTGCTCAAGGCTGGTATTATACCACTTCAACTCCACTTCCAGCTGTGTGTGTGTGTGTGTGTGTGTGTGTGTGTGTGTGCGTGCGTGCGTGTGTGTGTGTGTGTGTGTGTGTGTGTGTGTGTGTGTGTGTGTGTGTTTAATTGGAGATAAGTGTTTTATGGACTTTCCTGCTTGGGCTAGCTTCAAACAAGGGTCCTCAGATCTCAGCTAGGATTACAGGTATGACCTACCATTACCCAGCTCTTAAAATAATTAAGAACAGCCAGGCACCACTGGCTCACACCTGTAATCCTAGTTATTCAGGAGGCTGAGATTTGAGGATCATGGTCCAAAGCCAGCTTAGGCTGAAAAGTTCCCATGAGACTCTTATCTCCAATTAACCACCAAAAAAACAAAAAACAAAAACCCAGAAGTGGCGCTGTGGCTCAAAGTGATAGAATGCTAGCCTCAAGCAAAAGAGCTTGGGGACAGCACCCAGGCCTTGAGTTCAAGCTCTATAACCATAAATAACAATAAATAAGTGAATAATAGTAACTGGTAACAAAACATTTAATGTGGACAAAGGCCTGTTTCCAAGCCCAGGGCACATTTTAACTTAATGGTACTTTTAAATACCAACTTTTTTTAGGGGGGGGTCAGTTATGGGTCTTGAATTCTGGGCCCAGGCACTGTCCCTCAGCTCTTCAGCTCAAGGTTAACGCTCTACCACTTGAGCCACAGCGCGATGTCAGGTTTTCTGGTGGTTACTGGGAAATAAGAGTCTCATAGACTTTCCTGCTTGGGCTGGCTTTGAACAGTGATATTCAGATCTCAGCCTCTTGAGTAGCTAGGATTACAGGTGTGGCCCCGGCTAATGCCAACTTTTAATAAATCATGAAACTTTCTCAAAAAATGCTCTAAGATTGAGTAGCTATAGAAAATTCTAAGTTACGTATGCTTTGGTAGACACACATACATGTACCTACACCCATTTTCCCCCAAAGATTCCTTATGAACCATCCAAAGTATACACATGGCTCAAATTCAAGAAATGATTCATCACAAAGTATATTTTTGAAAAGCCACAACCTAATTTTCGTACCAAGAGTAGACCACCATTTTTTTACCATTTCCAGGGTATAATTTATTTGTTCGTTTGTTTGTTTTATTTTTTTTGTCATGGTGCTTGACCTCTAAGCCTGGGTTCTGTCCCTCAGCACTTCAGCTCAAGGCTAGCACTCTACCACTTGAGCCACAGTACCACTTCCGGCTTTTTCTGTTTATATGTGCTGAGGAATTGAACCCAGGGCCTCATGCATGCCAGGCAAGCATTCTACCACTGAGCCACCTTCCCAGCCCTCCAGGGTGTAATTTATATTGTGGGTTTTGGATTGGGGCAGGGGGTGCAATACTAGGATTTGAACTCAGGGTTTCCCACTTGCTAGGCAGGCACTCTGCTGTTTGGGCCACACCTCTAGCCCTATATTGCATTTTAAGCAGTGTTGGTTTCACAAACTATGACCATTCACCTTTGTTCTGCAGTGACTGTACACAGCCCTCCTTCCTGTGAGCATTCAAGCATGGGTGGTAATGAGTTCTCAATTCCCACAGCATGAAGGAAAAAAGCAAACCAAGCAAAACACGTGCTCTTTTATCGTCAATTCCCTTCATCTCCAAAAGGCCATTCAGCCATCCATGGAGGACTGGGCTTACCCTGAATGAAAGCACAGCCTGGCATCTAATTTAGCTTGAGCGGAGCAGCATGCCTTGGGCAGAACAGCAGATACTAACAGTGGCCCTGCGAAGGTGGAAGGGGACCCCAGGCAAGCTAGTGGGGTTCCAGCCAAAGCAGGTACGCAGACCTCAGCTGCAAAAATCAGCAGGTATCTGGTTGAATGCAAGAGCCCATTTTTTCAAGAAAATCCCCAAACCCAGATTTTAATGTGACTCTGGATTGTTTTGTTTTTGATTATGGGGCTTGAACTCAGGGCCTGAGCTCTTTTGCTCAAAGCTTGTGTTCTACCACTTTGAACCACAGCTCCACTTCTAAGTTTTGAGTAGTTAATTGGAGATGAGTCTCACAGGGACTTTTCTGTCCAGGCTGGCTTCTAACCCCAGTCCTCAGATCTCAGCCTCTTGAGATGCCAGAATTGCAGGTGTGAGCCACTAGCCGGCTTAAATTCTTCAATAAAACTCCCCTCACATTTATAGCTGGCCAATCTCAACCAAACAATTGTGTCTGTCCCAGTCATACTCAAACGCCTGGCCTTTTCCTGGAAGCCACACAGTTTCCTGTCATAGGCCGTTGGCAGCACTATTCTTTCCGTTCAGAATGTTTGTCCTCCACGCATCCCCTACCTCACCTTCTAAGTCCAGCCCCAACTGGTCATCTGCACTTACCAGGTGGCTGGCATGGCATTTGGCATAGTGTTTCCATCTTCAGTTCTCTTTCTGTGGTCTCAGTGAAGTGCATCTGATATCCAGCCAGAGAACAGAAATCTGATGATTCGGCCATAATCTGTACATTGCAGCACAGTAAGACTCCTGGAATGCCGAAACTACCCAAGTCTTGACCTTGTGCCCATGGAGGGCTCTTATAAGAGATGATAGCTCCTGTGCTAGCAGAGTCACCGATGATCTCAGGAATACACAGATCTGGGGAAGAAAATACATCATTTTTTCCTCTTTGACATTTATGCTTTTTTTTTTTTTTTGTCAGTCATAGGGCCTGAACTCTGGGCCTGGGCACTGTCCCTCAGCTCTTCAGCTCAAGGCTAGTGCTCTATCACTTGAACCACAGCACCACTTCCGGCTTATATAGTGCTGAGGAATTGAACCCAGGGACTCATGCATGCAAGGCAAGCATTCTACCACTGAGCCACCTTCCTGCCCAACATTTACGTTCTTAAAAACGTGTCACTAAGCTGGGCATTGGTGGCTCATGCCTATAATACTAGCTACTCATGAGGTTGAGATCTGAGGATCACTGTTTGAAGCCAGCCCAGGCAGGAAAGTCTATGAGTTTCTTTTTTTTTTTTTTTTGTCGGTCGTGGGGCTTGAACTCTGGGCCTGGGCGCTGTCCCTCAGCTCTTCAGCTCAAGGCGAGCACTCTACCACTTGAGCTACAGCACCACTTCCAGTTTTCTGGTGGTTTATTGGAGATAGGAGTCTCACAGTCTTTCCTGCCCGGGCTGGCTTTGAACCTCGATCCTCAGATCTCAGCCTCCTGAGTAGCTAGGATTACAGGCGTGAGCCACCAGCACCCGGCAGTCTATGAGTTTCTTAACTTCAATAAACTACTACGAAAAGGCCGGAAGTGACACTGTGGTTTAAGTGGTAGAGCACTAGCCTTGAGCAAAAGAAATTCAGGGACAGAGCCCAGGCCCAGAGTTCAAGACCCAGGCCCAGCAATAAAACAAAACAAAACTGGTCACTGAAACACTCATTCTGCAATTCTTCACACAGTGAATGGAGGGGTTGTTACACAGTCTCAGCCCCGCCCCCAGGCAAAGCTTGCTTTGGCAGTCTACTGCAGAAAGAATGGAGGAGGAAAGTTGAGCACAGTGGTTTTCAGTGTAACTCTGAGGTTGGGCTGTCTGTGTGGCAGCCTGGTCCTGGCAGTTTCATCCTTATTTGCTTGCTTATTTGCTTGCTTGCTTGCTTGCTTGCTTTTCTTTTCTTTCTTTCTTTTTTTTTTTTTTTTTGTTGTTGTTGTTGTTGGTCATGGGACTTGAACTCTGGGCCCCTTCAGCTCAAGGCAAGTGCTCTACCACTTGAGCCACACAGTGGCACTCACTTCCAATTTTCTGGTGGTTAATTGGACATACAGTCTCACGGACTTTCCTGCCTGGGCTGGCTTTGAACTGTGATCCTCAGATCTCAGCCTCCTGAGTAGCTAGGATTACAGGTTTGAGCCACCAGCATTCAGCTCAGAAAGACCTTATCTTAAAAACAAAACATTCGGGCTGGGAAGGTGGCTGAGTGGTAGAGTGCTTGCCTTGCATGCATGAGGCCCTGGGTTCGATTCCTCAGTACCACATAAGCAAAAAGAAAAAAGCTGGAAGTGGTGCTGTAACTCAAGCAGGAGATTGCTAGCCTTGAGCTGAAGAGCTGAGGGACAACACCCAGGCCCAGAGTTCAGGGCCCACGACAAAAAAAAAAAAAATTCCAGTCATTAGTAGTTTACTCCTGTAATCCTAGCTTACTCAGGAGGGTAAGATCTGAGCACTGTAGTTTAAAGCCAGCCTTGGCAGAAAAACCCATGAGACTTGTCTCCAATTAACTAGCAAAGAGCTGGAAATAATAGAGTGCCAACCAAAAATATCAAGCAAGAACACAAAGCCCTGAGCTGTCTGAAGCTTACTTTTACAACTCTGTCCATGATTTCCAGTATCTCAATGTTACCATCCCAACTATGGGATAAGACTTTCTATAGGATGGAGGGGGGGGGGGGGGGAGCAATCTGTCCATTGCTGCTCAAGGAAGAAGCAGAAATAGTGGAGACAGGAAGAAAAGAGGCCACGTCCATGGAAGAGCTGGCCACGCAACCAGCTCCAGAATAAAAATAGATGTAGACTTCCATGAGCTATGCTGGAAGGAAGAAAACAGAGCATGTCTCAAACTGCTGAGAACACATCCCTCCATAGAGAAACCGCAAGTTCCAGAATGGGATAAGGACATTCTCTGACTTTTAGGACTTAAAAACGATGTGAAATATTCTAAGAGAGAGGGTGAAGTATCACAGCAATTTCTGGCTAGATGTTAAATGGTATTGAGACCAATAAAGCCACTAAAGTGATGGATTGATTCATTCCTCCAACACATCCTGAGTATCTACTGTGTGCTGATTATTCACAAGAATAGAGAAGATCCCCACATAAATTCATTCTTTGAGTGTGCATGCTGGTCTTGGGGCTTGAACTCAGGGTCTGTCCCTGAGGTTCTTTTGCTCAGGGCTAGCAACGCCACAACGCCACTTCCGGCTTTATATGGTACTGAGGAATTTAACCCAGGGCTTCATGCATGCTAGGCAAGTACCCTACCATTAAGCCACTCCCCAAAGTATGTATTTTTATCTCTAGGTAGCTTATGATCGCTGGGAAGGTGGCTCAGTGGTAGAGTGCTTGCTTCACATGCCTGAGGCCCTGGGTTCGATTCCTCAGCACCACAAAAGCAGAAAAAGCCGGAAGGGGTGCTGTGGTTCCAGTGGTAGAGTGCTAGCCTTGAGCTGAAGAGCTGAGGGACACTGCCCAGGCCCAGAGTTCAGGCTCCATGACCAGCAAAAAAAAAAAAAAAAAAGACTATAGCTTATGATCTAGTGGAGAGAGACAGAAGAAAAGTAATTACAAGTATGGGGGCACATGCCTGTGATCTCAGCACTCCTAAGGCTGAAGCAGGAGGAATAGGAGTTCAACACTAACCTGGTCTACATGAACAAGCCCTAGTCTCAAAATAAACAAACAAACAAAACAACTGCAGGAGGAATCTGTGAGTCAGAGGGAGGAGGTGAGGGGGGGGGGTGCTGGGGAAGCAGAGCTCTGGGTCTCAACTTCCAGTCAAAGAACAGAACAACTGCAGGTCAGGATGGAACCATCAGATAAATCCAATAGTGGGACCTGGAGGGGATTACATGCTTAATCCCAGCGATTTGGGAGGCAGGGGTAGCAGGGTCAGCTTAATTCCAGAGAAGGTAAGTGAAAGACCTTAGCTGAAAAAGAAATGAAAGCAAAAATGGGATGAGGGGTATGTGGCTGGGTAGGGTGTTCCAGCTGGAAGCGTGCTCGTCTACCCAGTGCATGACCTTGTATTTAAAACCCCCAAATAAGAAAGGAAGGAAGCAGGACAGCTAGGTCCAGTGGCTGCAATCTCAGCTACTCCACAGGCCAAACAAGGATTCCAAGATCGAGGCCAAACTTGGTAACTTAAAGATTTTTTTTTTTTGTCAGTCGTGGGGCCTGAACTCTGGGCCTGGGCATTGTCCCTCAGCTCTTCAAGTCAAGGCTAGCCCTCTACCACTTGAGCACCACTTCTGGCTTTTTTTCTGCTTATATGGTGCTGAGGAATTGAACCCAGGGCCCCATGCAAGGCAAGCACTTTACCACTGAGCCACCTTCCCAGCACCCCCCCCCTTTTTTTGTCAGTCATGGGGGCTTGAACTCAGGGCCTGGGCGCTGTCCCTGAGTTTTTTTGCTCAAGGCTAGTGCTTTATTACTTGAGCCACAGCTCTACTTTGACAACTTAATGAGACTATATCTCAAAATTTAAAAAAAAAATAGTTTGGGGGGGGTGGGGGAGGCCTGGGAAGGTGGCTCAGTGGTAGAGTGCTTGCCTAGCATGCATGAAGCCCTGGGTTTGATTCCTCAGCACCTCATAAGCAGAAAAAAGCCAGAAGTGGTGCTGTGGCTCAAGTAGTAGGGCACTAGTCTTGAGCTGAAGAGCTTAGCCCCCATGACTGAAAAAAAAAAAAAAAGCTGAGAGTGGGGCTGTGGCTCAAGTGGTAGAGTGCTAACCTTGAGCAAAAGAAGTTCAGGGAAGCCTGACGCCGGTGGCTAACACCTGTAATCCTAGCTACTCAGGAAGCTGAGATCTAAGGATCACAGTTCAAAGCCAGCCTGGTCAGGAAAGACTGTGAGGCTCCTATCTCCAATAAACTACCAGAAAATCCAAAGTGGTGTTGTAGCTCAAGTGGTAGAGCGCTAGCCTTGAGCTGAAGAGCTGAGGGACAGTGCCCAGGACCACAGTTCAAGCCCCACAACTGACAAAAAAAAAAAAAAGATCAACATACATAGGAAAATTAATGTAGTAACACATAAACAGAACCAAGAACAAAAATAATATAATCATCTCAAATGTTACAAAAAAAAGTCTTTGATAAAATTCAACATTCTTTTATGATAAAAGCTCTGAAGAAAGCCAGACACCCGAGGCTCACGCCTTCATCCTAGCTACTCAGGAGGCTGTGATCTGAGGATCACAGTTCAAAGCCAGCCTGGGCAGGAAAATCCATGAGACTCTTATCTCCAATAAACCACTAGAAAACTAGAAGTGGCGTTCTGGCTCAAGCAGTAGAGCGCTCACCTTGAGCTGAAGAGCCTAAGGACAGCGCCCAAGCCCAGAGTTCAAGCCCCATGACTGACCAAAAAAAAAAAAAAAAAGCTCGGAAGAGAAGGAATGTACTTGAACTTCAAGGCTACATATGACAAACATATAGCAAACATCAGATTAAAATCGGGAAAGCCTGAAATTACTTCTCCTAAAGTCAAGACTGGGAGAGAAGTGTCTATTCTCCCCACAGAAGTCTTAGCAAACAGTAAGGCAGGTAAAAATAAATAAAAGGGATTTAAATAGAGCAGTCAAGTTATTCCTTATTTGCAGATGATAAGAGCTTATACTTAAAGGACTCTACAGACTCCACCAAAAACCTTCTAGAACTGAAAAATGTTTATTTTAGAAATGTAGCTGGCTATAAAACCAACATTCAGGACTAACTAGCTTTTCTTTTCTTTTTTCTTTCTTTCTTTTTTTTTTTTTTTTTTTGCCAGTTCTGGGGCTTGAACTCAGGGCCTGGGCACTGTCTCTGAGCTTCTTTTGCTCAAGGCTAGCACTTGAGCCACAGCACCACTTTTGGCTTTCTTTGCTTATGTGGTACTGAGGAATCAAACCCAGGGCTTCATGCCTTCTAGGTAAGTACTCTATCACTAAGCCACATTCCCAGCCTATGATTAGCTTTTCTATATATCTCGAAAACAATTCCACTCACAATAGCCCTCAAAAAAACTAAAATACTTCTGCCGGGCGCTGGTGGCTCACGCCTGTAATCCTAGCTACTCAGGAGGCTGAGATTTGAGGATCGCAGTTCAAAGCCAGCCCGGGCAGGAGAGACCGTGAGACTCCTATCTCCAATAAACCACCAGAAAACCGGAAGTGGCGCTGTAGCTCAAGTGGTAGAGCGCTCGCCTTGAGCTGAAGAGCTGAGGAACAGCGCCCAGGCCCAGAGTTCAAGCCCCATGACCGACAAAAAAAAAAAAAAAAAAAAAAAAAAAAAAAACTAAAATACTTAACCCAAAAGGTGAAAGACCTTCACAATAACAACTTAATTATTTAAAAACAAAACAAAAAAACCAAAAACTTGCTGAGCACTAGTAGCTCATGCTTGTAATCCTAGCTGAGATCTGAGGATTGTGGTTCAAAGCCAGCCTGTGCAGGAAAGTCCATGAGACTCGGATCTCCAATAAACCACTAGAAAACCAGAAGTGGCACTGTGGCTCAAGTGTTAAGAGCCCTTACCTTGAGCTGAAGAGCTGAGGGACAGCACCTAGGCCCAAAGTTCAAGCCCCATGACTGAGCATAAAAAAAAAAAAAGAAAGAAAGAAGAAAAAAGAGACTTAAGAAGACAAAAAGCACTTGTCATTAAAATAATAATTAAAAGTCAAAGATGGAACCAGGCACCTGCAACTCATGCTTGTAAGCCTAGCTACTCAAGATAGCTGAGATCTGAGGATCATGGTTTGAGGCCAGCCCCAGCAGGAAACTTCATGAGACTCATCTTCAATTCACCACCAGAAAACTGGAAGTGGCACTGTGGCTCAAAGTGGTAGAGCGCTAGCATTGAGTGAAAGAGTCCAGGTCCTGAGTTCAAACCCCATGACCAACAAAAATAAAATTTTTTTTAAAAAGTCAAAGATGGAAACAATGCAGGTGCAAAGAAGACAACTTAGCATGGGTGATTTGAGTTTGATATAGAAGAAATAGTGATTGTGATGAGGTGATTAAAATATGAAGACTGGCAAAGATACAATTGGGAGAATCAGATGGTACAGCCCTGTGGGATATTAGATGGTAAATTGGCTGTATAGGAGGACAAAGTACAGAAATAGGGAGGGAACTAACCTTGAAAACCAACAAATGTGGGCCAGGGACATGGCTCAAGTGGTAGAGTACTTGCTTAGTAATTATAAGACTGAGTTCAAATCCTAGTACTGCAAATCCAAAGTAAGTAAATAACAGCAAAATAAACAAACAAACCAAATATAATCACTATGGTGGATTATGGCTTCTTACTTTTTTCACCTTGTAAGTTGCTCATCTCCATGTCCTCTTGTTTTTGTCCCCCTCATTCTTCAGGACCTGCTTCCAGATATTTTTTGCACTTCAGCCTACTTGTCCACAACCTTCCATGGTTATCCTTTATCCTGCTTTCTCCTCCTCTGTATGCATTCTCCTTCTCATATCTCCAATCTTAAATCGATTTCTCAAATATTCTTTAATAACCCAATATCCAATTTCCTCTATAATAAATTACTAAATCTCTTCTTTCTCCTCAAAAGATTCCTGTTACCATCTTTCCCATTCTTCTTCACTTCCACTGGTCCTTGTTCTCCTTCATTCCCACACTTTTTAGGCTGTGGCTTTCTCCTCTCTTCTTTCATTTTGAACCCTTCAGGATCAGTAATGTTCTTCTTGGCTCTAACTTTTCATCGTTGGTTTTCAATACTCCCCCACCACCTTGTTTCAATCCTTCATCCATTTCATCCACTGGGACCTTCATCTGTCATATCTTTCTCTTCCAATGCAACAGATTCTCCAGTAATATTTTTCTCTTCATTCAAGTCATTCTTATCAACTTCATTCCTTGGCTCAACCATTTCTAGTTCTTTCTCTTTCTATACTTTCTAAAGGAATTTCCATCTCATCAGGAGATCCTATCTCTCTTTCACCATCAGTAACTTTTATCACTGTTTCAATTTCCTCTTCTGTTTCACTCTCCTTTCTTGAGCCTTCCTCCAACTTCTCATTGGAATATAAGCTTTCAGCACTTGATCCCTGTTTATCTTCTGTGGATATCAAATCTTTTCCACCAGTCCTCAAATTCTCTCCACTGGACCTCTGTTTCTCTTCACTGGATCTCAGCTTCTCACCACTGGAACTGAGTTTCTTTCCACTGGAACTGAGTGTCTCTCCACTGGATCTCAGCTTGTCTCTACTGGGTCTAAGCTTCTCACCACTGGAATTGAGTTTCTTTCCACTGGAACTGAGTGTCTCTCCACTGGATATTAGCTTGTCTCTACTGGATTTGAGCTTCTCTTCACTGGATCTCAGCTTCTCACCACTGGAACTGGGTTTCTCTCGATTGGATGTGAGCATCTCTCCACTGGATCTGAGCTTGTCTCTACTGGATCTCAGCTTCTCCTCACTGGATCTCAGCTTCTCCTCACCGGAACTGGGTTTCTCCTCATTGGATGTGAGCATCTCTTCACTGGATCTGAGCTTGTCTCTACTGGGTCTGAGCTTGTCTCTACTGGATCTGAGCTTCTCACCACTGGAACTGGGTTTTTCTCCATCAGATGTGAGCACCTCTCCACTGGATCTGAGCTTCTCTCTACTGGATCTCAGCTTCTCACCACTGGAACTGGGTTTCTCTTCATTGGATGTGAGCATCTCTTCACTGGATCTGAGCTTGTCTCTATTGGATCTGAGCTTCTCTTCACTAGATCTCAGCTTCTCACCACCGGAACTGGGTTTCTCTCCATCAGATGTGAGCATCTCTCCACTGGATCTGAGCTTCTCTCTACTGGATCTCAGCTTCTCACCACTGGAACTGGGTTTCTCTTCATTGGATGTGAACATCTCTTCACTGGATCTGAGCTTGTCTCTACTGGATCTGAGCTTCTCTTCACTAGATCTCAGCTTCTCACCACCGGAACTGGGTTTCTCTACATCGGATGTGAGCATCTCTCCACTGGATCTGAGCTTGTCTCCACTGGATGTGAGCTCTTCACTGGATCTGAGGTTCTCTCCACTGGATTTGGGCTTCTTTTTACTGGATCTCAGCTTTTCATCTCTGGAACTGAGCTTCTCTTCACTGGGTCTGAGCATCTCTCCACTGGATCTGAGCTTCTCTTCACTGGATCTCAGCTTCTCACCACTGGAACTGGGTTTCTCTTCATTGGATGTGAGCATCTCTTCACTGGATCTGAGCTTGTCTCTATTGGATCTGAGCTTCTCTTCACTAGATCTCAGCTTCTCACCACCGGAACTGGGTTTCTCTCCATCAGATGTGAGCATCTCTCCACTGGATCTGAGCTTCTCTCTACTGGATCTCAGCTTCTCACCACTGGAACTGGGTTTCTCTTCATTGGATGTGAACATCTCTTCACTGGATCTGAGCTTGTCTCTACTGGATCTGAGCTTCTCTTCACTAGATCTCAGCTTCTCACCACCGGAACTGGGTTTCTCTACATCAGATGTGAGCATCTCTCCACTGGATCTGAGCTTGTCTCCACTGGATGTGAGCTCTTCACTGGATCTGAGGTTCTTTCCACTGGAACTGAGTGCCTCTCCACTGGATTTGGGCTTCTTTTTACTGGATCTCAGCTTTTCATCTCTGGAACTGAGCTTCTCTTCACTGGGTCTGAGCATCTCTCCACTGGATCTGAGCTTCTCTTCACTGGATCTCAGCTTCTCACCACTGGAACTGAGTTTCTCTCCACTAGATCTCAGCTTCTCTTCACTGGATCTCAGCTTCTCACCACTGGATCTCAGCTTCTCACCACTGGAACTGAGTGTCTCTCCACTAGATCTGAGTTTCTCTCCACTGGATCTGAGCTTCTCTTCACTGGATCTGGGCTTCTCTTCACTGGATCTGGGCTTCTCTTCACTGGATCTGGGTTTCTCTTCACTGGATCTGAGCTTCTCACCACTAGATCTGAGCTGCTCTTCACTAGATCTCAGCTTCTCGCCACTGGAACTGGATTTCTCTCCACTGGATTTGAGTGTCTCTCCACTGGATCTGAGCTTCTCTTCACTAGATCTCAACTTCTCACCACTGGATCTGAGCTTGTCTCTACTGGATCTGAGCTTGTCTCTACTGGACCTGAGCTTCTTTTCACTGGATCTCAGCTTCTCACCACTGGAACTGGGTTTCTCTCCACTGGATTTGAGCATCTCTCTACTGGATCTGAGCTTGTCTTTACTGGATCTGAACTTCTCTTCACTAGGTCTCAGCTTCTCACCACTGGAACTGAGCTTTTCTCCACTGGATCTGAGTGTCTCTCCACTGGTTCTGAGCTTGTCTCTACTGGATCTGAGCTTGTCTTCACTAGGTCTCAGCTTCTCACCACTGGACCTGAGCTTCTCACTAGACTTGAGCTTCTCACCACTGGACCTGAGCTTCTCACCACTGGACCTGAGCTTCTGTCCACTGGATCTGAGCTTCTCTCCACTGGATCTGAGCTTTTCTCCACTGGATTTGAGTGTCTCTCCACTGGATCTGAGCTTGTCTCTACTGGATCTGTGCTTGTCTTCACTAGGTCTCAGCTTCTCACCACTGGACCTGAGCTTCTCACCACTAGACCTGGGCTTTTCACCACTGGACCTAAGCTTCTGTCCACTGGATCTGAGCTTCTCTCCACTGGATCTGAGCTTTTCTCCACTGATTCTGAGCTTTTCTCCACTGATTCTGAGCTTCTCACCACTGGACCTGTGCTTCTCACTACTGGACCTGAGCTTCTGTCCACTGGATCTGAGCTTCTCTCCACTGGATCTGAGCTTTTCTCCACTGATTCTACGTTTCTCCTCACTTGATCTCCGTTTCTTTCCCCTGGATGTTGACTTCTCTCCAATGGATCCACGCTGCTTTTCTCCCCCAGAGGTTGACTTCTCTCCTTCAGGTCTTACCTTCTTTTCAGTATGCCCAAGCTTCTCTACACTGGATCTCAGCTTCTCGCTACTGGGCCCAAGCTTCTCTTCACTGGGTTTCACCTCCTCTCTACTGGCTCTCTGCTCCTCCCCACTGGGCCTCAGCTCCTCATTCTGTCCCAGTTGATACCTTCTAGAACTCAAGTCCTCTACCCCGGTCTCCACCTTGTTGCCATTTGCTGTCAACCTGTCTTCAAACCCAGACCCCACTCTGGAGCGCGTTGTCATCTCTGAACTCTCGGGTATGGCCCCAGTTTGGCCTTTTGCTTCCTCCTCCTGCGTCTTCCAGACTTCTATTAGGTTGTTTTCCCCCAAACCAGGCAGAGCTTGTACTGTGCTTGCTCCACGGGGCCTGGGCTTCTTGTCCACTATCTTCTGACTCGAGCCTCGCTTTTCCAGCAAGACCTTTTTTCCCTCAGCCCTCAAGTCCCTCCATTTAGGCTTTGGCGGGCTTCTCTCCAGGAGCTCTATCTTCTTCCCAATGACTATGAGCCCTTGCCAGGGTTCGCACAATTTCCCTTTCTCCGGCAACACCGGCGCCCTCCTGTAGCCCACTTCCGGCGGTGGACGCCCATGGATGCCGGGGCTGCCCTGCGTTCGGGGCTTGCCGCTCCCCCTCGGGGTTCTAAACTTTTTCCTCTCCCTCACGTCCAAGGGTAAATACGACGGCTGAGGCCTTTTCTCCACAGACATCGCCTCCGGCCCTCGCCCCAACCCCACCTAGCTGACTCCAGCTCCCCATTCCCCCCTAACCCCACCCTCCCTCCCACCATCGGCCTCCTGCCGCCGCCCTGCCCGGCCCCACCTTGTGCGCAGGCGCAGGTCCCGCGTGACCGTTAGAAGGCGGGACCGGAAAGGCTGGGCCGGGACTCCGCAACTGGGGTAGGAGGAAAATCTGGACGCAGAGCCTGTGACCCTTGTGACCCTAGAGTTTACACTCGGCAGGCTCATCGCCGGTCCACCCCTCCCGCTAACACTTGGTCCGGGTCCTGCGCTGTGCTTTTAAATCCTGGGGCTTGGACACAGAATTGATAGGCGTTGCAACCAATGGCGCGGCACACTGTAGACTAGTACCCAATCAAAAGTCGCTGCTTTGGATGACGTCAATGGGAACCACCTCAGACTCTGTCAGGGAGGGGAGAGTGTCTGAGCCGGCTTGCAGGATCTCTCACTTACTTCAACGAAGCTTCCAGAGCGTGCCCGCAATGGCCTGCAACGGAATCCTTGTGTACTACAGCCGAGGAATATAATGGAGACGCATCCAGAAATGGAAGGAGAGTAAGGAAAAGGAAGGATGCAAACCCCCTTCCAACCTCCACCTCTCTCCATCATCCCTGTACCTAAGCAGGGATAGAGACCTGAGCAGGGGAATGGGTTGTTTCTATAGCACCTGCATAGGGACCGTTAGGATACCAAGGTAAGGAATGACATCCTATTCTTGCCCAAGTTGGGGAATCCAGTTCAGCATTTAGGGCTTGAGTATGTGTGTCCATATAATCATAAGATCATTCTTCCTTTTTTTTTCCTTTCGGCTTCATTCATCAAATCCTCATTAAACATCTACCTTGTGCCCAGGATGCTTAGGAGAAACAGAGGTACAGCCTTTTGGGGGTTGGAGGCACGTGCTTAGTGAGTTATGGATGAAGATAAGGGCAGAGTAGATGTGGTCCATCCTGGAAGTCCCATTTCTCTCAAGCAGAGTGAAGAGTGTAGGTATGAGCAGAGATACTAGGACCTCAGGAAAGAGGCCCAGTCCTATAAGCCAACTGCACCAGTGAGCCAGACTGTCTTGTGTTGAGTGGGTGAATGGGAATTAGAGAGCCTGCCCGAGGAGTGTCAGAAAATCCATGTGAGGGGGGCTGGAAAGGTGCCTCAGTGGTAGAGCGCTTGCCTTGCATAACTGAGGCCCTGGGTTCGATTCCTCAGCATCGCATAAGCAGAAAAAGCCGGAAGTGGCACTGTGGCTCAAGTGATAGAGTGCTAGCCTTGAGCTGAAGAGCTGAGGGACAGCGCCCAGGCCCAGAGTTCAGGCCCTACGACCAACCAAAAAAAAAAAGAAAATCCATGTGAGGAGAGGGATTCAAGTGGAGTTTGGAGGTGTCAGAGGGGTTGAGAGACACAAAGCATAGAACAACAAGTATCTGCTTCAATGCGCATCTATATTCATATTATTCGTGTATATGTAATGACTACAGCAGAACTTAACATATTATAAAAGCAACTATAACTGATAACTTAGTTATTGGTATTGTTACTATTATCAAATAGAATGCTATGTGTTTTGAGGATGTGCAATTTTTTTTTTTTTGGTCGGCTGTGGGGCTTGAACTCAGGGCTTGGGCGCTATCCCTTAGCTCTTCAGCTCAAAGCGAGTGCTCTACCTCGAGCCACAGCACCACTTCCGGTTTTCTAGTGCTTTTATTGGAGGTAAGAGTCTCATGGACTTTCCTGCCCCGACTGGCTTTGAACTGTGATCCTCAGATCTCAGCCTCCTGAGTAGCTAGGATTACAACGTGAGCCACTGGCACCCTGCTGTGCTGAATGTTTTAAATGACAGATGTACCCCTAGACTTTGTAAGAGCCATACTTTCCAAAAGTCCACTACTAGTACTCATATTCTATGTTAAAGATTTCCTCCTCTAAGATCCTTTTTTTTTTTTTTTTTTGTCAGTCATGGGCACTGAACTCGGCCTGAGCGCTGTCCCTCAGCTTTTCAGCTAAAAATTAGTGTTCTACCACTTGAGCCACAGGGCCACTTCTGGTTTTCTGAGTGGTTTATTGGAGATAAACCTACCAGGACTGGCTTTGAGTCTGGATCCTCAGATCTCAACCTCCTGAGAGGCATGAGCCACTGGCTCCTCCTTTAAATGTAGAGATATTGCCAGGCACCAGTGATTCATGCCTGTAATCCTTGCTATGTTTTTTTTTTTTTTTTTTTTTTTTTGCCAGTCGTGGGGCCTGAACACTGGGCCTCAGTGCTGTCTGTCAGCTCTTAAACTCAAGGCTAGTGCTCTACCATTTGAGCCACAGTGCCATTTCCAGCTTTTTCTGCTTATGTGATGCTGAGGAATCGAACACAGGGCCTCATGCATGCAAGGCAAGCACTCTACCACTGAGCCACCTTCCCAGCCCCAATCCTCGCTATGTTAGGATTATGGTTTGAAGTCAGCTCAGGCAAGAAAGTCTGTGAAACTCTTATCTCCAATAAACTACCAAAAAGCTGGAAGTAAAGCTGTAACTCAAGTGGTAGAGCACTAGCCCTGAGCAAAAAATGACCCCGGACACCACCCAGGCCCTGAGTTTAAGCCCCAGGGAGGGCACAAACACACACACACACACACACACACACACACACACAAAGATATTAAAATAGTAAAGGACTAGGAACATGGCTTAATGGTGGAACGTTTGCACACACACACACACACACACACACAAAGATATTAAAATAGTAAAGGACTAGGAACATGGCTTAATGGTGGAACGTTTGTCTTGCATGCATAAAGCCCAAGGTTTGATCCACAGAGCCTATATATGAAATCAGGTAAAATACTTGATTAATACAACTGAGGGCAAGAAAGAATAAAATTATAGGCTGGACATGGTAGGACATGCCTATAAACCCAGCTACTTGGAAGGCACAGATAACAGAATGATAGTCAAAGGCTACCCTGAGCAAAAACTAAAAGCAGGCTGGGAATGTAGCTTAGTGGTAGAGTGCATGCATGAAGCCTTGGGTTCGATTCCTCTGTCCCACATACCAAAACAGCCAGAAATGGCTCTGTGGCTCAAGGGGTAGAGTACCAGCCTTGAACAAAAAAAAGCTAAAGGAGAGAGCTCTGATCTGAGTTCAAGTACAGGCACTAAGTAAATAAGTAAATACCCTAAAGCAAAAGAACTAAGGTATGGTTCAAGTGGTAGAACACACATATAAAGCCCTGAGTTCAAATGCCAGTTCTAGGGAAAAAAGTAATAAATACATATGACCAGTGGGACACCTCAGCACAAAGACATGGGTATATGTCTGAAGTGACAGATGCACTAGTTACTCTGATCTGATGAAGTACACACATTGTATACATGAATGTAAATGCCACGTTGTGCCCTGTAAATTTGTACCATTACTATATATCAATGAAAATAAAAATATTTGAGCTGGGCAGGAGTGGCTTAGCTACTCAGAAAGCTGAGATCTGAGGACTGAGGTTCAAAGCCAGGGCAGACAAAACTGCAAGCAAAAAGCTGGAAGTGGAGGAGCGGCTCAAGTGGCAGAGTGCTAGAACTGATAAAAAAGCCGGCCAAGCATGAGTGCAGGGCCCTGAGTTCAAGTTCCAGTACTGGCGCATGCACACACACACACACACACACACACACACACACACCACACAATTGTAAAAAGGACGGAACAAGCAAAGGAAAAAAGCAGGACAGCAAGTTTGTAGCCTATTATACCATTAATTACAAGAATTATGAATGTTCTAAACACTTAAATTTAAAAAGCATCATTGGGGTGTGGCTCAAGTGATAGAGTGCCTGAGTTAAAACCCCAGTACCACCAAGAAAAGGAAAAACAAACAAGCATTGTCAGATTAGATTTTTTTAAGAAAAAAAATATAGTTTTTTTAAAAAATAGATATTTTAAGCGGTCTGTGGTGATACACACCTGTAATTCCAACACTCAGGAGTTTGAAGCAGGAAAATACCGAGTTCATAACCAGTCTGAATTACATAGCATAACTTTGTCTCAAAAATAGACATATATTTTAAACATGAGAACTTAGAAACTTGGTGCCAGTGGCCCATGTCTGTAATCCTAGCTACTCAGGAGCCTAAGGTCTGAGGATCAATGTACAAAGCCAACCAGGCAGGCAAAGCCATGAGACTGTTATCTCCAAGTAACCACCAAAAAATACCATAAATAGAGCTGTGGCTCAGGTGGTAGAGCACCAGCATTCAGCAGAAAAGGCTAAGGGATAGCACCCAGACCCTGAGTTTAAGCTCTAGTACCCTCTCTTTCTTTTCTTTTTAATTTTTCTTTTCTTTTTTTTTTTTTTTTCCGTTCGTGGGGCCTGAACTCTGGGCCTGGGTGCTGTCCCTCAGCTCTTTAGCTCAAGGCTAGCGCTCTACCACTTGAGCCACAGCGCCACTTTCGGCCTTTTCTGCTTATGTAGTGCTGAGGAATTGAACCCAGGGCCTCATGCATGCAAGGCAAGCACTCTACCACTGAGCCACCTTCCCAGCCCCCCTAGTACCCTCTGAAAACAATTAAGTTGTTGAGCCAGGCGCCAGTAGCTTACACCTGTAATCCTAGCTACTCAGGAGGCTGAGATCTGAGGATCACGGTTCAAAGCCAGTCCGTGAAACTTATCTCCAATAAACCACCAGAAAACCGGAAGTGGCACTGTAGCTCAAGTGGTAGAGCGCTAGCCTTGAGCTGAAGAGCTGAGGGACAGAGCTCAGGCCCAGAGTTCAAGCCCCACAACCGATTTAAAAAAAAAAAAATTAAGTTGTGGTAAAGGTGACTTCCATCCTCTCCACAGCATTTGCATTCACAGATGTTGTCCTGCACCAGGACTGGCAGGCTCCCACCAGATGTGCAGGAGGCCTTTGGAAAGTCCAGGGCACAGTGGCCAGGGATCACATTGGCCAGGTAATTGTGTCCATCCACACCAAGCTGCAGAATAAATAACATGTGACTGAGGCCCTAAGCTAGACCGAGGCCCTAACCTAGAACAAGCTCAAGTTCCCTTGCTGTCAGAAGAGCCGCATATCCAAGAAGCGGGGCTTTACTATGTTTAATGCAGATGAGCTTGAAGACATGTCTGACCCATAATAGCTGTGGAGTCAAATATATCCCAAATCGTGGACCTCCAATAACTGGGGAGCCTGCACTCATGAGGACCTCCACCTACCCCACCACTAATCGTCTTAATCATGCTCATCAATAATCTGTCATGCCCACAGTTTTGTTTTGTTTTGTTTACTGCACCAGATGCCAGTGGCTTATCCCTGTAATCCTAATCAGGAGGCTGAGATCTGAGGATTATGGTTTGAAGACAGCCCTGGCAGAGACGTCCATGAGAGTCTTATCACCAGTTAACTACAAAATGCTGGAAGTGGGCTAGGAAGGTGGCTCAGTGGTAGAGCGCTTGTCTTGCATGCCAGAGGCCCTGGATTCAATTCCTCAGCACCACATAAGCAAAAAGAAAAAAGCTGGAAGTGGCGCTGTGGCTCAAGTGGTAGAGCGCTAGCCTTGAGCTGAAGAGCTGAGGGACAGCGCCCAGGCTCAGAGTTCAGGCCCCACGACCAGACCCTCCCCCAACCCCCCAAAAAAACAAAAAACAAAACAAAACAAAAAAAATGCTGGAAGTACAGCTGTGGCTCATGTGGTAGAGTGCTAGCCTTGAGCAAAAAAGCTTAGGGACTGCGCCCAGGGCCTGAGTTCAAACCCCAGGACACACACACACACACACACACACACACACACACACACACACACACACACACACACACACACACACACACACACACACACACACACACACACACACACACACACACACACACACACACACACACACACACACACACTTACTTTTAAAGGAAAATCCAGTATCTCACAACACAGATAAAAATTACACACAAAATAGGATCATGTTGCCGGGCGCTGGTGGCTCACGCCTCTCAGGAGGCTGAGATCTGAGGATCCAGGTTCAAAGCCAGCCCGGGCAGGAAAGACCGTGAGACTCCTATCTCCAATAAACCACCAGAAAAGCGGAAGTGGAGCTGTAGCTCAAGTGGTAGAGCGCTCGCCTTGAGCTGAAGAGCTGAGGGACAGCGCCCAGGCCCAGAGTTCAAGCCCCACGACCGACAAAAAAAAAAAAAAAAAATAGGATTATGTTAAGCCACAAGCTGGCAGCTCACTCTTACAATCCTCAGGAGGCTGAGAGGATGGCTGTTCAAAGCCATGCCACACAGGAAAGTCCATGAGACTCTTACCTCCAATTAACCACCAGAAAACTGGTAGTGGGGCAGTCGCTCAAAGTGGTAGAGTGCTAGTCTTGAGCAAAAAGGCTCAGTGACAGCACCAGGCCCTGAGTTCAAGCCCAGTGCCAACAACAAAAAAATAGGATCATGTTGAATAAGCCACAGAATAAAATAAAACGGAGCATAGCTTTGCTTGAGGAAAACAAGATTGGGTGAATTCAATAATGCCGAGTACCAGGACTCGCCCTGGCAGCCAAGCTGGCGCAGTTCCTGTTGATTAAGAACCAGGTAAGGATCTGGCTCAGTAGGACGGACATACACGTCACCCAGTCATCTTCCTCCACGCAGTCTCCTCGAAGTGGCTGCAGAACACAGCCGCCTCGGCTCGCGCTCCGGTTCAGCAGGTGGGACTTGAACTCACAGCACGTCCTGATCAACACCTGCAACCCGTGCAGGAGGCTGCGCGGGTGACCTGGCACCCCGCCACTGGCCTCCCATGATTGTTTTAGGGCTCCTGGTTATGTAGGGCAACATCGAAGTCCCGGATGTCCTGGGCGGTGGGGTGTGGCCACTCCTCGGAGAAGTTTCTCAGTCCCGGATCTAAAAGAACTGGTTACTGCTGGGCGAGGCCTCGCCCGGAGCGTGGGGCCTGGGGGCAGCGGAGTTCCGGTGCGCCCGGAGCTGAGCTGGGAATCAGCGGGATGAAGGCGCAGGAAGCCCTTCCACGAGGCCTGGAGCACGGGCCGAGTGCTGCGGGGACTGGCTAGAACGTGGGCCACACAGGAGCTTGGTGGTGAAGCCCCAGCCTCTTGACATCTGAGATCGATTCTGAGAGACTTGGGACAAGTGTGTGGGACGGGAAGAACAGAGGCAGGGAAGAGGGAAGGAGCTTCTTTCTGCCATGCCTGAATGTATGTAGATTTAGGAGGTGTTGCCAAGTGTGGGGGGGGAGGGGGGAATTTCGTTGTTTTTAGTATGGGTTTTTTGGTTCCTTTTTTTTTTTTTGGTCCTGGGACTTGAACTCTGGGCCTGGGCGCTGTCCCTGCGCTCTCCAGCTCTAAGCGAGAGCTCTACCGCTTTAGCCACAGGACCACTTCCGGTTTCCTGGTGGATTATTTGAGATAAGAGTCTCACGGACTTGCCTGCCCGAGCTGGCTTTGAACCACTATCCTCAGATCTCAGCCTCCTGAGTAGCTAGGATTGCAGGCGTGAGCCACTGGAGCCTGGCTTTGGTTCCCAATTTTTGTATATAAGCAGGTACAAGGAATATTACTGTTTACTGTTTTTTGGATAAAATTTTGCTGGCTATAATACCAAGTGGAAAACTGGTACTATGGGTTAGAACAGATAAGTAAACAAGTAAATTGATGCAAAAATCAAGGGCAAAATAACTATTATATGGAAAAATAAAAGTTTATATACATTTTAAAAATACAAAATGGGGCTGGGGATGTGGCTTAGTGGTAGAGTGTTTGCCTAGCATGCATGAAGCCCTAGGTTCTATTACTCAGTTCCTCATTAACAGAAAAAGCCAGAAGTGGCACTGTGGCTCAAGCGGTAGAGTGCTAGCCTTGAACAAAAGAAGCTCAGGGACAGTGCCCAGGCCCTGAGGTCAAGCCCCAGGACTGGCAATGAATGAATCAAAGAAAGAAATATAAACAAATGCAAAAAACCCAACAACCAAAACTTTACTGTTTAAAGAAGATAAGAGAAAATCCATGAAAAATTTTAAGCACCATTTAAAATAGAAATCACGGGGCAGATCTAGCCAGAGCCAGGTTCTAGGGGCTTACATGTGTAATCCTAGCTACTCAGAAGGTTAAAATGTGAGGATTGCAGTTCAAAGCCAGACCAGGCAGAAAAATCTCTTGAGACTCTTCTCTCCAATTAACCAGCAGAAATATGGAAATGGAGCTGTGGCTCAAAGTGGTAGAATGCTAGCCTTGAGCAAAAGAATTTAGCAAGAGCACCCAGGCTCTGGTTCAAGCCCCACAACTTACCAAAAAATAAAAAAAAAACTAACAAAAGGTATGCAGGAAAATATTAACACAGTACTGAGAAGCCGGGCGCTGGTGGCTCACGCCTGTAATCCTAGCTACTCAGGAGGCTGAGAGCTGAGGATCGCAGTTCAAAGCCAGCCCGGGCAGGAGAGACCGTGAGACTCCTATCTCCAATAAAACCACCAGAAAACCGGAAGTGGCGCTGTAGCTCAAGTGGTAGAGTGCTTGCCTTGAGCTGAAGAGCTGAGGGACAGCGTCCAAGCCCAGAGTTCAAGCCCCACGACCGACCAAAAAAAAACAGTACTGAGAAAAATTAAAGACTCAAGTAATTAGAAGGGTATTTGGTTGGAAGATTCAGTTTCTGTTTTTCCCAGATTAATTTAGAGATTAAATATAATCTCAATCAAAACCCCAATAAACTTCTTGCAATAGAAATTAGCAAGCTGAACTTTTCTGGAAGTGTAAAGGACCTATAATCGTCAAAATGATAATGACAAAGAACAAGAGTTGGGGTATAGCTTTAATTCTAGCACTGGGGAGGCTGAGGTAGGAAGATCATGAGTGACACTAGCCTGGGCTATATAGCAAACCCTATATCCACACACACACACACACACACACACACACACACCTGGGCTATATAGCAAACCCTATATCAACACACACACACACACACACACACACACACACACACGTCCAGATGGCTGTTAAGAACATAAAAAGCTGCTCTACCTCATCCCTTACCTGGAAACACAAGTTAAACCTCCAGTTAACTATTACCCTACATATCTGTATCAATGTGGCAAAAGTAAAAATGACTAACAAGTCTTAGTACTAGTGAGGGTGTGGCACAGCTGGAACATTCATGCAGCGCTGATGGGAATGTGAACTAGTTCAATCATCTTGAAAAACTAGCAGTATCTGCAAAAAGCGTTTAATTAAAAATAAGCCTGCCTATAATCAAGAAGCACTTCCACCCAACAGAAACAACTCTTCCAAACACACACACACACCTTCCCAAAAGAAGCAGGAAACAACATTCAACATTCATGAGAGTTTTATTCTAAACAACCAACAACTTCTCCTCAATAGAATGGGTAAATAAACAATAAGGTTCCAGAAGAGAATAGTACAGTTATGAAAATGACTGAGCTTACTCAGCAACATAGATGAATCTCACTAAAGAATAGCCAGTCATCACGCCTATAATCCTAGCTACTCAGGAGGCTGAGATCTGAGGATCTCTGTTCAAAGACAGCCCAGGCAGGAAAGTTAGTGAGACTTTTTTTTTGTTGTTTTGTTTTTGTTTTTTGTTGTCTGTGGGGCTTGAACTCTGGGCCTGGACACTGGTCCCTGAGCTCTTCAGCTCAAGGCGAGCACTCGACCACCTGAGCCATAGCACTACTTCTGGTTTTCTGGTGGTTCATTGGAGATAAGAGTCTCACAGGGGCTGGGAAGGTGGCTCAGTGGTAGAGCGCTTGCCTTGCATGCCTGAGGACCTGGGTTCAATTCCTCAGCACCACATAAGCAAAAAAAGAAAAAAGCCGGAAGTGGCGCTGTGGCTCAAATGGTAGAGCGCTAGCCTTGAGCTGAAGAGCTGAGGGACAGCGCCCAGGCCCAGAGTACAGGCCCCATGACGGGACTCCCCCCCCCAAAAAAAAAAAAAAGAGTCTCACAGGAACTTTCCTGCCCGGACTGGCTTTGAACCATGATCCTCAGATCTCAGCCTACTGAGTAGCTAGAATTATAGGTGTGAGCCACCAGTGCCTGGCTCTGTGAGACTCGTCTCCAATGAACCACCAGAAAACCAGAAGTGGTGCTGTGGCACAAGTGGTAGAGTGCTAGCCTTGAGCTGAAGAGCTGAGGGACAATGCCCAGGCCCAGAGTTCAAGGCAAAGACTGACAAAAAAAAAAAAAAAGAATAGGGACAGAGCCAGGTGTAGGGATGATGCTTATAATCCTAGTTACTACTAGGTACAGGAGGCTGTGCTCTGAAGATCATGGTTCAAAGCCAGCCCAGGCAAGAAAGTCTGCGAGACTCATATTTCCAATTAACCACCTAAAGCTGGAAGTGGAACTGTGGTTTAAGTGATAGAGCGCTAGCCTTAAGCACAAAAGTTCAGACTCATCTCTAGGTACTGAGTTCAAGCTAAGGACCAACTCAAAAATAAACAAACCAGAGGCTGTTTGCTCTTGCCTGTAATCCAAGCTACAGCTGAGATCTAAGGATCACAGTTTGAAGCCAGCCCAGGCAGGAAAGTCCATGAGACTCTTATCTTCAATTAACTGAAAGTGGCACTGTGGCTCAGGATAGTACACAGACCCTGAGTTCAAGCTCCAGGACCAGCAAAAATAAATAAACAACAAAATGTGAGTTTAGATAGATATAGATAAGCAAAAATAATAATAATAATAAATTTAAAAAAGAAAGGAAAAGCCAGGCTTTGGTGGCTCACATGTAATCCTAGCTACTCACATGTAATCCTAGCTACTCAGGAGGCTGAGATCTGAGGATCTCTGTTCAAAGACAGCCCAGGCAGGAAAGTCCATGAGACTCTTATCTCCAATAAACTACTAGAAAACAGGAAGTGACACTGTGGCGCAAGTGGTAGGTGCTAGCCTTGAGCTGAAGGAGCTGAGGGACAGGGCCCAGGCCCAGAGTTCAAGCCCCATGACCGACAAGAAAGAAAGAAAGAAAGAAAGAAAGAAAGAAAGAAAGAAAGAAAGAAAGAAAGAAAGAAAGAAAGAAAGAAAGGAAGGAAGGAAGGAAGGAAGGAAGGAAGGAAGGAAGGAAGGAAGGAAGGAAAGACAATGGAAATAGCTCAATAAGTGACTTCAGTCACTTTGTTCACAATGAAGAGCCAGGAGCAGGAGACAGGCACAGGATTTCTGTCTATGTAGGAGGAATCCTAGACTACATGTGGGCTGGGTATGGCCTGGTTTGGGGGCCCATAGACCATTAGGAGGCCTCATCACAGAGACTGTCCCTCAAAGTGTGCCAAGGGCAGTCAGAGGAGAAAGGAAGCTGCTAGGTGTGGAGGGTTGGTGCACATCTCTAATCTGATGAGCAGCAAGTAGGGTGGCCGGAGTCTCTGGTCTCAGTATTACTGCACAATGGCCTAGACACAGTAGGTTTCCTAACATGCAGGTGAGACCAGAATACAAGCAAAAGGGCTGGGCGTGGGGGGAGGGGAGGGGGAGAAGCTTGAGTGGTAGAGCACTTGCCTAAGAGAGGCCCTAGGTTCAATTCCCAGTACTGCAACAATAATAAATAAATGAAGCAAGCAAAAGAATTACTTGTGCATATGGAATTTGTATATTCCATAGCTTAATTCAGGAATGCAAAGAATATAAAGCTTGGTGCTTTGCTGGCCTTTATTATTATTATTATGGTTGTTTTTTTTTTTTTTTTGGTTGTGGGGCTTGAACTCAGGGCCAGGGTACTGTCTTTGAGCCTCTTTGTGTTCAAGGCTAGCACTCTACCATTTGAATCACAGCACCATTTCTAGTGTTTGGGTGGTTAACTGGAGATGAGTCTCATGGGGACTTTTCTGCCCCAGAAGACTTAGAACTGTGATCCTCAGATTATAGGCATGACCCGCTGGTGTCTGGCTTTCTTTCTTCTTTTTTTTGGCGGTTGTGGGGCTTGAACTCGGGGCCTGGGCGCTGTCCCTCAGCTCTTCAGCTCAAGGCGAGCGCTCTACCACTTGAGCTACAGCACCACTTCCGGTTTTCTGGTGGTTTATTGGAGATAGGAATCTCACGGTCTCTCCTGCCCAGGCTGGCTTTGAACCGCGATCCTCAGATCTCAGCCTCCTGAGTAGCTAGGATTACAGGCGTGAGCCACCAGCGCCTGGCTTCTTCTTTTTCTTTCTTTCTTTCTTTTTTTTTTTTTTTTTTTTAACTCAACTCTCTTTAAGCTTTGGTGAAGGGATCCCTGGGGTCCCTTCCCCAATTGGACCAGAGCTGGGCAAATAGTTGAGAAAGGAAATGGGACTAGGAACCAAGAAACTAAGTTTAGAGCTAGGTACCTCAGAGGGAGAATACTTACCTAGCCTTGGTAATACTAGCATCACAAATGAATGAAATAAAGAGGGAGAAGGAGAGGAGGGGAGGAGAGGGGAGGGAAAGGGAAAGAAGGAAGGAAGGAAGGAAGGAAGGAAGGAAGGAAGGAAGGAAGGAAGGAAGGAAGGAAGGAAGGAAGGGAGGGAGGAAGGAAGGGAGGGAGGGAGGGAGGGAGGGTGGAGCTCAAATATGCCCATGTCACTGTGCACATGACACTGCCCTTAGACAAATTGTTTGGTCTCTGGTGGTCTCAGCTTTGACATCAGAAAGCCAAGAGGCATTCTTCCTGCCTCTGAGGATGGGAGGTAAGAAAACACTTCATAATTATAACGTGCTCCAGGCAAGAGTGACTTATGAGTGTCACTTGTTATTGACTCTGAGCCACTAAGAAAGCAGCCCTGCTGAAGGACCAGAGCCTGCAGTGAGGAAGTCTTTCACCTTGCTTTGCCACTTAGAAGTGAGCATCCTGGCTGGGCTGTGGTTACTTTCATCTGAAACCTAACCATCTCTCTCCCCTGCCTCATCTGGTATACGGAATGGGGAAGCCCAAAATGTGGTGCTTTAAAGGCTTGGTGGAGCAACATCAAGGGAGGAAAGACCACCAGGTCTCAGTGGTTTGGCAGCATGAGGGGTTGATCTGGCTACAGGGCTGACACCCATATGGAAAATGAGGAGGGGCTGGGAAGGTGGCTCAGTGGTAGAGTGCTTGCCTTGCGTGCCTGAGGCCCTGGGTTCGATTCCTCAGCACCACATAAGCAGAAAAAGCCGGAAGTGGTGCTGTGGCTCAAGTGGTAGAGCACTAGCCTTGAGCTGAAGAGCTGAGGGACAGCGCCCAGGCCCAGAGTTCAGGCCCCACGACCGGACCAAAAAAAAAAAAAAAAGAAAATGAGGAATATTCCAGCCTCATAGTAAGGAAAGACCTGGTTGGGCTGTTGCCAGCAGGCCAGGCATGTGGGTAAGGACTCTAGGTTGTAATGGACTCGAAATCCATCCCCCCTTGGACTCCTCTAGTCCCTCCCAAGCCAGATCTAAGGCTTTGACAGACTAGCTGCAGAAGCTGAGTGAGGGAGACAGCTCCATCACCTAGGGAGTTTGCCAAAATGAAGCAGGCACTGCAAATATGAGTGCCATGCTGGGCGCTGGTGGCTCATGCCTGTAATCCTAGGTACTCAGGACGCTGAGATCTGAGGATCGCAGTTAGAAGCTAGCAGAGGCAGGAAAATCCATGACACTTTTTTTTTTTTTTTTGGTCGGTCCTGGGGCTTGAACTCTGGGCCTGAACACTGTCCCTTAGCTCTTCAGCTCAAGGTGAGCGCTCTACCACTTGAGCTACAGCGCCATTTCTGGTTTTCTTGTGGTATATTGGAGATAAGAGTTTCACAGGGGCTGGGAAGGTGGCTCAGTGGTAGAGCACTTGCCTTGCATGCTCGAGGCCCTGGGTTCGATTCCTCAGCACCACATAAGAAAAAAGCCAGAAGTGGCGCTGTGGCTCAAGTGGTAGAGTGCTAGCCTTGAGCTGAAGAGCTGAGGGGCAGCACCCAGGCCCAGAGTTCAGGCCCTCCGACCGGACCCCCCCCAAAAAAAAAAAAAGTTTCACAGACTTTCTTGCCCAGGCTGGCTTTGAACCTTGATCCTCAGATCTCCCTGAGTAGCTAGGATTACAAGCATGAGCCACCAGGGCCCGGCCCGTGAGACTCATCTCCAATACACCATCAGAAAACTGGGAAGTGGCACTGTAGCTCAAGTGGGAGTGCTTGCCTTGAGCTGAAGAGCACAGGGACAGCAACCAGGCTGAGTTCAAGCCCCATGACAACAACAAAAAAAGTCCATGAATCTCTTTATCTCCAATAAACTACTCAGAAAAAGCCAAAAGTGGCACTGTGGCTCAAGTGCTAGCCTTGAGCAAAAGAAAAATCTCAGGGACAGCACCAAGATCCCCAGTACCAGCAAAAAAAAACCAAACCAACAAAAAAACCTCACACAAAAAAACCCACACAATTGCGAAGTATGAAGTCCTTCTACAGCACCTGCAGCCCACCCCACAACTTCTAGTCAGGCACTGGTGGCTCACACCTGTAATCCTAGCTACTCAGGAGGCTGAGATTTGAGGATCACGGTTCAAAGCCAGCCTGGGCAGAAAAGTCCATGACTCTTATCTCCAATAAACCACTAGAAAACCGGAAGTGGCACTGTGGCTCTAGGTAGAGCGCTAGCCTTGAGCTGAAGAGCTGAAGGACAATGCCCAGGCCTAGAGTTCAGGCCCCACAACAACAGAGTGAGAGCAGGCCTGAGTTCAAGCCCCAATTTGGAGGCGGAGGGGTGTGGGGATCACAATTTTTTTTTTCCTGTTTGTCAGGAGGCTTGAACTCTAGGCTTAGGCGCTGACCCTCAGATCTTCAGCTCAAGGCGAGCACACTACCGTGTGAGCCACAGTGGCACTTCCGGTTTTCTAGTGGTTTATTGGCGATAAGAGTCTCATGGACTTTCCTGCCCCAGCTGGCTTTGAACCAAGATCCTCAGATCTCAGCCTCTTGAGTAGCTAGGATTACAGGCGTGAGCAACTGGCACCTGGCTCACAACTTGTTTTTGGAATACAGCCAAGACCCAGCCCACTGCGAATGCCAGTGTCATCCCCTGGCAGGGAGCTAAGATGGGGCAAAGGTGCGAGGCTGGGAAAGAGCTCCCAGTGGACTCAGGCTCATGTGGTCATCTCCCAGAATGACATGTGACTCAAGTGGGAGGTGCAAACATGCTGTAGCACCTCATTGTCTCTGTACGCTCAGCTGAGGGCTCGAGGAACAGGATCACCTCTGGTAGATTCTGAGGAACTTTCTCACATCTGCAGATGAATTATTGGTCACAGCAGGTCAGGGCTCATGGTGGTCCCTGGGCCCCTCCCTGGAGTCCAGACCACTGCAAGGTTGAAGCCCAAGCTGGCTATGGGAGGGAAGCCACTGACAGACACCGTGCACTGCTGTGTGGCTAGACTGGGTAAGAAGGGTTCTGTCCTCTCCCTTAAGCGGTGGATTTGAACACAAGAGGACCTTTCTTCTAGAATATCACACCCACATCTGAGATGCCTGCCTGAAGACAGACTGTTATGTACTCCCAGTATATGTAGGGTCAAGGGCCCCTGAACCCCATTCCTCCCCAGCCGTTCCAGTCCTTGGGGGAACAGGGCATGACATCTGGTTATAGCCTTAACACCAGGGGAGCGGGGCTGATGTATGGCTCTGATGGGGGTTTGTTCCCCAATAGGCATGGGGGATGGGTACATCCTTATCTCTACTGTGCTGACCTGGCTGGGAACGAGGAAGCCCATCAGCTAAAGCTGTGAGGACTCCTCACTCCTGTCCCTGTAATACTGTGTGTGCTCATGAGGGGCCATTTGCTGTTGGCTCTAGGTGGGAGCTGCAGAAGCTCCTACAGAGGTTTGGGGAAGGGAGAGTCCCAAAGGGCTGAGGGCAAAGGGCAAGGTTTGAGCTGCTCCCAGACTCCTGCCCTCCACCTCCTAGCTTCCTCAAATGTGCAGAGCTCTCCCAACAGCTGAGGTTGTTGAGTGCTGCGTTCTGAGCCAGGGGCTCCTGGTGAGCGAGACCTGGGAGAGAGCAGAGCTGTCTGCCCTCAGGGATGATAGGCAATGGTGGGGCTGGTGGCACCCTTGGCTCCCACTTTAGGCTGGTCTGGTCTAGTGGAATTGATGATCTAGCTTTAAGCACGAGTGGGAGATGGGTGAGGGGTGGAAGTAGTGTAGGTGTGGTCGTTGCCTGAGCTGCCGCAAGGGTACTTCTTAATCTTCCTGTTAGTGTGTGCTAATCTTCCTGTTAAAAGAACCAACCCCTCCAGAACCTATACAAGACAAAGTCCAAGCTCTCAGCCTGCCCTCTGGCAAGTGCTTATTGCCTGTCTGTGTGAGTCCTATTCTACCCTCAAGGCCCAGGTCAGAGGCCACTTCCTCTCAAGGCTTCCCTGGCCTGTACTGAGAATCAGGTTTTGATCTACAGTGTTTCCATATTGGATGCTGGGGAGCGGGGCAGGGGACCTCACACCCTGTACCAGCCCCTCCAAGCCCCCTCCCCCTCCCCAGTCCTCACCTTCTTAATGTAGAAACCAGAAGGCAGAGTGAGTGGTCTCTGAGGATGGAAACTGTCAGACAGGCTGCTTACACATAGGCAGCCAAGGCAAATGGCAGTCCCAGAGCACCCTCAGAGACCAGGAACTGGGAGGTGCGGCTAATGCCTCTCCAGACGCTCCACCTGCCACGCAGTGACACCCCCACCACTGTCTAGCAGCTGAGTGGAACCGCTTACCCTGCCTCTATTTCTCTTTAGTCTCCTCCCCAGAACTCAGACTTCCAAGTCCTGCCATGTTTCCTCTTAGAATAAGAACCTCATCAAGTTGGCAGCTAGGCCAGAACGCTCCCTCCTTGCTGATCCTCCTAGTGTAACCCCCTCCTTCCTACAGGTATGCATAGTGCTGAGGGTCCAGATAGTTACCTGCCTTCTCCTCTGCTGATTACCACTTTGCCCCGTTCTTTTTTTTGTTGTTGTTTGTGGGGCTTGAACTCTGGGCCTGGGCCCTGTCCCTCAGCTCTTCAGCTCAAGGCACTCTACCACTTGAGCCACCATGCCACTTCCTGTTCTCTGGTGGTTAATTGGAAATAAGTCTCACAAACTGGGTCTGAAGTCCTCCACTCCACCTGGCCAGCCCCACCCTGAGTGGACTCCAGCCACATCTACCAAAGGCCAAAGGCTCAACCTGGCCTGACTCATAGCAGCCCGTGAGCCTGGCCTTGTAATCTTGAGTCAGCCATCCAGGGACCCAACAAAACCTTAAAAGGTAGCAAGTAGCTCAATAGCCCACACACCTGGGTAGGACTGAGCCAAGTACCCAGTGGACTTCACTGCTCATCCCCTCTCTTGAGCTTCCATGAACGCAGAAGCCAATGGTCTAGCCCTCCCCCAGCAGTAACAGCAGACACTCCCCGGGCTCAGATACCCCATTCAACAGCCAGTATGGAAGTAATTACAGCCACACACCAAGGCTTCTGTCTGTCCCTGCAGGCTGGCTGAGGGTAGGGTACAGGACAGACAGCCAACAGCATCTTTTACCCAGCAAACCCTGTTAGAAATCCTGCAGACCCCAGCCCTGAAGAAGCATCCTGTTGATGAGGCTTTTTATTGTTGTATCTTTTTTTTTTTTAATTGACAGTCCTCACTGATCCTGCCTCCATGAATGGCCAAGACCAGAAGAAAGGGGGGGTGGGGGGGAACCAGCCGGCGCGGGGGATGGGGGTCATCTCCACAACATTCCATTTACACACAGAACTAAACAGACAAGCACAGAGTCACTATTGCGGTTAGAAGTTGGCAGCATGGGATGGGGGAGGAACAGGTGGGGAGTAGGGATATTGTTAAAAAAAAATACAAGCCTCCCTCCAAACTGGGTGCAGGGGAGAGGGCAGAGGATGGGACATCCTCAACCAAAAAAGGAATGAGAAGATCAAAAGCGGTTTGGAAGAGCCAGAACCATCAGGGATGGAGGAGAAGGAAGAAGAGGAAGGTCCATGGGGTGAGGGGGCTGTTTGGCAACTGGGGCGAAGGAATTACCCTCCCCCTGCTGGGTTCCCCCCCAGCCCCTCCCGTCTGGCAGGAAGGGAGCAGCCTGCAACCCCCAAGGGCAGGTCTGGGGCTGCCAGATACTCCAGGCAGGGGGCTGGAGGGGGCTCACAAAGGCTTGCCCTCCAGGGAGATGACAGCACTGCCTCCCAGCTTCTCCGCCAGGGTGCATCGGTCCTTGACCTCCTCATAGCAATTTGCTTGTAATTCATGCTTGATCCCTGTAGGAGAGAGGGGAGCATCTGTGAGAGAAAGCAGTTCCCGAGTCTGGGAAGCAGCCATCAGAGCAGATGGAAGGGCATAGAAGGAAGGTCTGGCCCAGCAAGGCAGGGAAGACTGGAGGAACCCCGTCATTGTCATGTACTCTACCCTTCAGCCAGGGCTCACGCACACAAAGGTACCACCATTACATACCTGTCAGCTTCTTCTTGATGGCATCCTTGGAGCTGGCATAGATCATTTTGCTCTTAAGTGGTGCACACTCAGGGGCCCTGTAGACAGACAAACCAGGAACTTTTGCAGCAATGGTCCTCAGCAACAGACTACTCTTCAAGAAGCCCTGGGGCTGGCCTCTATCATTTACTAATGTTCCCCACTGAGGGAACATTTTGTCCCCACCCCCTCCCCTCAAAATGGCACCTCCAGGAGTGCTTCTGAATGAGGAGCTCACCAGAAGATGAACACCAGGTCCTCCTTCTTGCTCTCCTTGGTCTCGTAGGTCGCGTCATAGAGGGCATATCGGCAGTCTTTGTCTGGCAGCATCTTGACAAAGGTGGCATAGGGGTCATCCACAGTCTGGCCCACATCACCTACCAGGATTTCCTTGCCCTCTTCCAGAATAATGTTTTTCTTGTCCTCACTCAGGCAGAATAGCACTGCCTTCTTGCGCTTCTTCACTTCCTCTGGCGTTGAAGACTTGCGCACCTTCATGTCATTAAACACCTTGATGACACCATCAGAGACAGCCACACCGGACGCCTGAGGGACAAGTCACACACTCACACCTCATGAAAGAACTGTCTCCTGAAGCCCCTGCTTTCTAGTATTAGATCTCAATCTGGGTAACAAAAGGTACAGCTCTCAGCTCATATTCACAAGGAGTCGGCTAATCCTCCTGCCAAGGTAAGACTTTTTCCCCATCTAAACCACTGCCCAAGAGAACCAGATAGGACATGCATAACTCCTCTGCACGGAGGGTACGGAAGTGGTCTCAGCCGTCTAGCTCAGCATCCTTACTGATTTTACAGGTTAGAAACTGGAGAGCTATGGTAAACAAAATCCTTCCATGAGCTATGAACTCAAAATTAGAACCTACTGGCTGAGCTCTTAAGAGTACTCAATCACAGCCTTTAGGTAGCAGAATTTCACAGAAACCAGACGGCCCAGACAGGCTTCACTCTCCTCTTCGAAAGGACAAACTGGGATCTGGCCATGATGCTGAAGCAGGCACTAAAGGGTGCTCCACCGTTAAGTTCACTAGAGCCGCTCAATACGGTTATGACACAAACGCCCCTCTCCCCAGCTAGGATCTTTCCAAAGGAGAATCACGGCCCTCAAATTCAAATCCGCTGGACAGCCCCCCGCCCCCCCAGCCTCCTCTGCAAGGGGTACAGGACCCTAGAGGTCGCTGACAGAACCCTGCTAGTGTCCTGGATTCCCCAAACCTCCTCAGATCTTTACTCGGCCTGGTGCCGAGGGCCGCCCCAGCCGGGAGAGGGAACGATTGTTCACGGTGAAGTCTGCCCCCCCCCTCGGGGAACTGCAGAGGAAGCTGGCCACGTGACCGTCGCTTCCGGAGTGGGTGGAGAGAGATGGGCTAGGCCTGCCCCCTCCACGGGAGAGAAATCTGTACCCCGGAGGCCACCGCAGCCCGGCGCCTCTCCTCACGCCGGGGCCGCCTTTGAGAATACACGAACTCGCGTGTCCGATTGGGGCTGGAGCCCGGGCAAGTGGCCGAAGCTTCAGTTTTCGAAGCCTTCGGGCTAAACGTAGGAGGCGGGTGGTTTCCGGGCGGTGCCCGCCTGGGTCACTTCCCTAAACTCGGCTCCGCCCTCAGGCCCCATCCGGGAGAGCTGGAGGCCCCGCGGGTCTCGAACCCCGGCCCCCCGAGGCCGGGCCGGAGCGTGTACGCACGCGCGGCGCCAGCGCAGCCCGGGGTGCGAGCGCGGGCGTAGCGGGCGCTGTGGGCTCGCGAGGAGGGCGGCCTCGGCGGGTCGCGCGCCTCGCCAACTTCTGGGTCTCCCGACACCGGTGCCCCCCCCCAGGACCCCCTCGCCCTTCCCGGACCCCGGCATCCCTGCCACCTGCTCCGGAGACGGAGCCGCCCGCCGAGGGAGGGTGACGCGGAGAAAGGAACAGCCCTTGGGTGGGGCGCGCGCGCTTTTCCTCCGCCGCCCCGGGGCTGGGTTTGGACGCCGCGTGCTCCCGGGCGGGCGGGCGGGCGGGCGCGCCGGCTCGGAGGATGCGCGACGCCGGAGGCTCCGCGAGGGGCGCGCGATCGCGCCCGGACCCCTCCCCCACGGCTGGTGTCCGCGCGGGCGGCGTGGGGGAGGGGAGGGAGCCAGGGGGCGCGCGAGCGGCGTCCGGCCCGGCCCCGCACCCGCGGGCGCGCACGCGCGGCCCAGGGCCGCCCGCCGGTCGATGCAAGACCCGGTCTTGCCGGGGGGTCGGGAGGGCCGAGGTCGCCCTCTCCATCCCCGGGCGTCCGAGGGACCGACCCGCAGCCGCCTCCCCCGCGGGAGCCGCGGCCTGCCGCTCACCATGTTTCCGAAAGCGAAGAGAAGAGGGCGAGGAGAGCCTGGGAAAACCAAAGCTGCTGCAGCTGCTGTCGGGATCCGACTGAACGCGGCCTCTCCCGGCCCCTTCCGTTTAGTAGGAGCCGCACAATGAGGGGCGGGGCGGGCTTCCGGTGCTCCCTGCTCGTGCCGACGGGAAATGGAGTCCGAGGGTCTCGCACGGTCTTCGGGCTCCCTGGGTAATAGCCGGGGGTGTCGCCTGCCTCGCGGCTCCGCAGGGCCTGCGGGGAAATGTAGGCCGAGGGGCGGGGCTGTGCGCGTAGAGCGGGCCTATTGGTGGGGCTCACCAGGAACCGCTCCGGGGCGCCGAGGGAGGTGCCCAGCGCGGAGCGCAGTGCCCCGAAAATCATCCTCGATGGAGCGGCTCCTTCTTCCGCCGGGAAACGGTTTCCTAAGGTCCACCTGGCACTTTCTGGAAACCTACTGTAAAAATATTGATGATTAGGATTTCGCTTCTTGGAAACAAAGCTTTGGCCTGGAATCCGGTCCTAAAACAAGCCTAATTGCTAGTTTGAAAGTATCTTCAAAAAAAAAAAAAAAAAAAGTATCTTCAAACTTTGCACCCTCCGTGAGCGAAGTAATTCTTGTCAATTAAACAGTCGAGCCAAATCTAGCTACTCAGGAACCTGCGATCTAAGGATCGCAGTTCAAAGCCAGCCCAGACAGGAAAGACAGTGAGACTTATCTCCAATTAACCACCAAAAAACCAGAAGTGGCGCTGTGATTCAAGTGGTAGAGTGCTAGCCTTGAGCACAAAAGTTCAGGGGCAGTGCCCAGACCCTGAGTTTAAGCCCTAAAACGGCACACTCACAAAAAGGAACAGGTCATATAGAATAAGAGGGAAACACACACACACACGGGAATAGCTACAAGAGAATCTGAAAGAAGAGCTTGGTTCTTAACGTTTGGCAAATTCAGTGAAGCAGGACGGGTATGTGTATGTGTGTGTGCATTCAAGACTTACGTGCCCTTTGCCAGGCAGAGAGAAGAGAAAGACGAACCTAGTTGTCAAGTTGATAAATTTAGTCACTCTAACACTCAGAAAAACCGAGACACTATCTCTATGGGAACATGAGCCTAAAATTAAACATGTGGGGAACTTCCAGGAAGATTTCGTTGGCCTAGAACAACGACCGACCTTAGCTTCACTACAAGAAAATTGGGCAATGGAAACAGTCGGAGCAAGGGCGTTGGTACCACAAGCAGAATAAAGCGTGCAAGTGGAGAGCAACGCAAGGAGTGGGGGCTATTTCGCAGAGCATGCTGGGGGTTGTAGTCGGCAGCAGCGTCCACCGTCCAAGCTCCGATTGCAGCAGGTAGAAGAAGCCGCTGGACACCCCCTTCTCTGCCGCGTCCCCTCAGCACCCCGGGCTAAAGAGAAGACTAGCTCCACCGTTTTGTGAGCCTCGCAGTTTCCCAGAGCAACGAGGAGGGGGAAGGGGCTTCGTAGTTACCCTGGAGACGCGATCCTTCCGCCCCCGGCCGCGGGATGCCCTAGATGTCCTTATTAGGACAAGAGACTAGAGGGGGCGGGGCCGGCCCCAACTCCGGCTTCAGGCTCCTTATAAGGCCGGGTCGGGAAGGAGGCGGGCTCCGGGAGCCGGGCTGGGCGGGCCTGGAGCTAGGATTCGCCCCGCTCCTCGCTGCCTGGAGCCCGCCCACTTCTGGCCTGACAGCTGGCGGCCTGGGGCTGCTGAAACCCCAGACGAGACCTGTACCCAATTCACCTACATTTGTCCTTCAACCTGAGACCCCTGTGCAAGAGTTCGATCGTCAACCTCCGTGAGCCACGAAAACGAAGTGTTCTGTCTACTAAGCAGCTTCCTGGGATGCCATCACACGCCAATCTGGTCTCCCCAACCTTCCAGGAACCCCAGCACCTCTTAAAGGTCTTCTACTTATTCTCTGACACACACACCCACACCCACCCCGCCCCGCGCGCCCCTTACACTTAGCCTGGGCCTTCGGGGCACGTCCCTGACTTTGTGTCCCCCCCCCCCCACTACATACACACGTGTCCCACGGCTCACCATTTCTTCTTAGATCTTTCAGCTATTCCTGTCTTACCTTTGTGCCATCCCCTACACTCCTTCCCGGATGTCCCATCTACAAATATACTTGTACTTGTGTTGCCCTGTCCGACTCTTCTCCAGCCTAGCTGGTCACCTGTCACCTCTGCGGGGGTGAGGCCGTAACTGCCAGGCTTAGAAATCTTCCGGGCTACTAATTTCGGGTGACAGTCCTCCCAGACGCAGGGGGCGCTGCCCCCCTCCGTTCTCCAACACGGAGAGGCTCCCCCCCACCCTTGCTCTCGAATCTAAGGCGAGAGGAAGGGGCGGGTCAGAGCTTCTGGCCTGGACGGGACGCTTCCAAAGGGCGGGTCCTGGCAGGGGGGTGGGGTCTGGGGAAGCCGAGGGGGTGGGGAGAGGGAAGATGGTAGCGACCCTTTCCCGCTGGGTCTCTTATGGAGTGGTGCGGGGATAGAGAAGCGCAGGGAGCGAACCTCTAGTTAGTGCCCAACAGGGGCCACGTGTTCGGGGAGGATCTGCCCTCACTCTTGCCTCAGCCCCCCCCCGCCCGCGCGCCCAGATGTTCGCGTCCTGACAGCCGCGCCGCGCGATCGCACCGGCGTGGGACGCTGAGGGTCCAGCCCCGGGGCTCATGGCGGCGCCCGTGCGCCTGGGCCGCAAGCGCCCCCTGCCCGCCTGTCCCAACCCGCTCTTCGTGCTCTGGCTGACCGAGTGGCGGGACGAGGCGGCCCGCAGAGGGCGCCGCACGCGCTTCGTGTTTCAGAAGGTGAGTCCGGTACCGGGACTGCCGGCGCCGGGGGCGGGAGGGCGCCGCCCGAGCCCGCGCTCCCCCTGACCGAGACCCGCACCCCTGCCCCGCCAGGCGCTGCGTTCGCTCCGGCGGTACCCGCTGCCCCTGCGCAGCGGGAAGGAAGCCAAGATCCTCCAGCACTTCGGAGACGGGCTCTGCCGGATGCTGGACGAGCGGCTGCAGGAGCACCGAGCGTCGGGCGGTGAGCGCCCCGGGCCGCAGCGGGTGGCCTGCCAGGGGCAGCCTCCGCGCCCACTTTGGGTGCCTTGGCTTCAAGCTCCCCAACTCCTGGAGGAGCTGCCACTTGGCCTGGGGTAGTGGTTGGCACTCTCTGAACCTCATAGATCTCAAATACAGCATAAACAGACGGACTCTGCTAGCTGCGTACTCCCCAAGACTCAAGGTTGATTTTCTTCTCCCGCAGGTGACCATGCTCCAGGCCCCCCGTCGGGAGAGAAGAGTCCAGCTATGGAAGGGTCACCTGCCCAAGACCAGGACTCTAACATGCCGGTGAGGAGGGGGCAAAGGGGGAGCGCTGAGAGTACGACTTGGTTTGAGAGATTCCTCAATGAATCTCTTTGAGACTGTAAATGGGGATATTGATAACAGAGAGGGAGCCATTTCCTTGCTGTGTTCTCTTGCAGTGGTGGCAGAACTGAGGCAGGGCCAGGCACAAACCTCCACCCTTTGTCTTTGCCCTACAACTGGTCTCTGTCTCATCCACAGGCTGCATGGGCCTGTGAAAAATGCAGCCCTTGCCAGGGATTGAGCTGATACTGACTGACTGACCATCATTCATGTCCAGATTCTTTCTGTCCTTTTCAGGTTTCTGCTCAACCCCAAGCAGGAGGCTCTGGTGGCTACTGGCCAGCTCGGCACTCAGGAGCTCGAGCTATTCTACTGCAGCTCTACCAGGAGCACCTGGTAAGTTGGCTGGCCACCCCAGCGGTGGGTGGGATGAGGCAATGAGTGGAGCTGTGGGCTCCAAGAAGCACCTGGTGATGGCAAGGCTAAGTTTTTCTCAGCCATTCAGGGAAGTAAAAAAGCAGCTCCTAACTTTTCCACCATGATTGCAGAACCCTGATGGCCACTCTTTCCTAACCAAGGAGGAACTGCTGCAGAGGTGTGGCCAGAAGGCCCCCAAGGTGAGCACCCAAGTTGGGCTGGAGTCTTTCCTTCATGGCAGTGAAGGACGGCATGAGGCCTTGTCCAAGTATGGCTCATGGCTGAGGGACACAGGAACCTGGAATACCAAGAGCTCTGTTTCTATTCCTATTTCCAGGTAGCCCCTGGGACTACTCGACCCTGGCCTGCCCTTCGTGGCCTGCTCCACAGGAACTTGGTCCTCAGGACACACCAGCCAGCCAGGTATGGGCCTGCTGCAGGAAGATACTGGTGGCAGGAATGAAGGAGCATGCACGGCATTCTGGCATTCTTAGTGAGGCTCGCCTACCCCCAGCAGTTCCCACACATGGTACTGCTGAGGTTGGGGAGGCCTAGCCCATCTCAGGAGCCTGCACTGTGGAAAAACGGAGCCTATGAGCAACTAAAACAGCAGAGGGAGCTCCATTGTTAGAGGAGCAGAAAGCCTTTGATGGGGACATGGCATTATTGGCATGTCTTTAAATCTGATTGGAGGACAGGCTCAGTGGCACACACCTGTAATCCCAGCTACTCTGGGGGCAGAGACTGGGGAATTGTAGTTTGAGCAGGCACAAAGTTACCAAAGCCACACTTGTAATGAGTGCTTATGATTCCCAGCCATGCGGGAGGTATAAACAGGAGGATCACAGTACAGGCTAGCCTGGGGGAAAAAATAATAATAATTGAGGCACTACTTGAAAAATAGCTAATGCAAGATGAGCTGGGGTTGTTGCTCAGGTGGAGAGGATTGGCCTTAAAAGTATGGGGCCCTAGTAGAATGCAGGAAGCATGCTGAAAGGAGGGAACGGCATGAGTGAAGACAAGGGGAAGGAGACGGAGGCACACATACTGCAGACTTCAGAAGTGACACTAAGGAGGTCCTGAGGAAGTTGGTCTGAGAGGCAAGAAAACAGTGGAAGAGGGACTGGGCAGGGAGGCCAAGGCGGGGTGAAGTTCACCTCACTAGGGGCAGCAGGAGACCTTGCCAGATGTGAAGAAGAGAGAGCTATGTGTGTCTCCTCCACCTCCCAGGTTCTCACTGACCCCGGAGGGCCTGGAGCTGGCCCAGAAGTTGGCAGAGTCAGAAAGCTCAAGCTCGCTGAATGTGAATGTGGGCACCAGGCCTAAGGAGCCTCCTGGGGAGGAACCAGCAGTGCCAAGAGCAGCCTCTGCCGAGCTGTGAGGAAGAAGGGGGGGAATTGGGGCAAGGGAGGGTGGGGGCTCCTACAAACGAAGCCAGAAGCACATTCTTAATTCTGTGAGCTGTGTGTGCAGGGGTGCCCCTGGCTTCACACTCCGCCCCATTTCCTTGTAGTGGCACCAGTGGAGGAGAGGGCCAGCAGCCCCTGCTGGAGCTGAGGCCTGGAGAGTACAGGGTGCTGTTGTGTGTTGACACTGGAGAGACTCGAGGGTAAGGGGGGTGGGGGGAATAGTGGTGAAGCTGATGAGTAGATGCTGGGGGGGGGGCGCCTGTAGTAGACCACCTTGACTTTGGCCTCCTTCCCTGTAATTTCAGGGCAGGACACCGGCCAGAGCTGCTCCGAGAGCTGCAGCGGCTGCGTGTGGCACACACAGTGCGCAAACTGCACGTCGGGGACTTTGTGTGGGTGGCACAGGAGACTGAGCCCAGAGATCCAGGTAAAAGGCTGTGGATAGGCCAGGTGCCCATGGCTCACACTTATAAGCCTAGCTATACCCTGTCATCTGATCGAAGTTCCAAGCCAGCCTGTGCAGGAAAGTCTGTGAGATCCTTATCTCACAAGTCCTAGTACTAGCACAAAAAAAGGGAGGGATCTGTGGATGGGCAAGGGTCAGAGACTAGACCTGGTGATGGGGGGTGTCACAAGTCAAGAGGACGCATTTTGGCTTCTTGGCAGCAAGACCTGGGGAGTTAGTTCTGGACCACATTGTGGAGCGCAAGCGGCTAGATGACCTGTGCAGCAGCATCGTGGATGGCCGCTTCCGGGAGCAGAAGGTGCCTTGGCTCGCAGGCCTTATCCTCCCACTGCCTGCCCCAGGCCCGTCTTCAGCCCAAAGCAAGCAGAGGGCACTGCTGAGAAGATTCCTCCAGTCAAAGCACCTCTGGCCTCCTTTGAGCTGAGGAGCATCTTAAAGACCCCAAGGGTGGCTCTGGTGGCTCATGTCTGTAATCCTAGCTACTCAGGAGGCTGAGATCTGAGGATCCATGTTCAAAGCCAAGCCCTCTCCCCACCTTGCCCCACCCCCCAAAGTCCCTGAGATTCTTATCTTTGGTAACCATCAAAATGTCAGAAGTGGAGGTGTGGTTCAAGAGGTAGAGTACTAGCCTTAAGCAAAAAAGCTGAGGGACAGTGTCCAGGCCTTGAGTTCAAACACCAGGACTAACATGAAAAAAGAAAAAAAAGACCTTATTGTTACCCAGTGCAGCCATCCCACATAAGGCCAGGGCCCCCAGTAATAGAAAAGCAGAGGCTATTCGCCGGCCTTAGGGTCAGAGGTCACATACAAGTCTTAGGGGCCTAAAGGATGGGTTCCCCCAGGAGTAGGAACACTGGTTGCACAGACCTCTCTGAGCAGGAGACAACTGGCAGGACTTGGGGTTACCTTGCAAGCTCGAATGTGGGGCATGCTAAACAGCCCAGTCACTTGGGCATTTGGGCCTGACCACCCCTCCCCCACCCCATCCCCCTTTCCACCTCCCCAGTTCCGCTTGAAGCGCTGCGGCCTGGGGCGCCCTGTGTATCTGGTGGAGGACCATGGCTCAGTCCATAACCTCAGCCTTCCTGAGAGCACGCTGCTGCAGGCTGTCACCAACACCCAGGTGAAGTGGGAGGGCAGGGCCAGGCTGGCAGGAGCCACGGCTCATGCCTCAAGCCGGGAGCCAGCTCTCTATCTGCTCTCCTCTTGCACAGGTCATCGATGGGTTCTTCGTGAAGCGCACTGCTGACATTAAGGAGTCAGCCGCCTACCTGGCACTGCTGACCCGGGCCCTGGAGAGACTCTACCAGGTGACGAGGGCTCCTGCTTGGCAGTGGAGCCTCGCTGTGCCTAGGCAGGCAGTGTGGGGGGGATGTCCATTTCTCAGGTTGCCTGGGGAGGCCCAGGACTCGGAAACACAGGTTGGGCGTTGCCCAGCTTGGCCTAAGTCACCTCTTCCCTTAGGGCCGCACCCTGCACAGCCGCCCCTGGGGAGCCCAGGGGGATCCCAAGCCAGGGGAGAGGCCCTCCCCAAACCCGCTCTGCTCACTCCTCACCTTCAGAGACTTCAACGCAGGAGCCATCAAGAACAAGGTACTGCTCTTGCCTGGCCCCTGCTTAGGTGGCCCAGGGGCCCAGCCTGCCCCTGACCCAGGCCTCCCCAACCCTAGGCCCAATCTGTGCGAGAAGTGTTTGCCCGGCAGCTGATGCAGGTGCGAGGGCTGAGTGGGGAGAAGGCAGCGGCGCTCCTGGAGCGATACAGCACTCCCGCCAGGTATGCGCTGCCTGTGTGAGGTTCACCTTCACCAGGGCTCCTATGGAGTGAGCTTGGCTGTGCACAGATCCAGGCGAACCCTGGGAACTCAGGTCGATGGAATTGCGGGGGAAGACAGGAATGTGTGCTACCCGGTGCCAGGAGGTGGCTTCTTCGAGGAAGATGGGGAGCTTTGGGAAGCTTTGCTGGTTCGCACCCCAGGAACAGAGGGACAGACAGGATGGAGCAGGGCCTCAAATATCAGGCTTAGTAAAATATGCAGTGTCTAGACCCTGACACCCCAGACTTCCCTGTTCATGGTTCATGGTTTTCATGGTGCTGGTACATACAGATAGTCAGCGCCGTATACCCCACCCGCAGCCTCCTGGCCGCCTACGACGCCTGCGCCACCCCCAAGGAGCAGGAGATGCTACTGAGCACTATCAAGTGTGGGCGTCTGCAGAGGTGAGGGTGAGCCTTCATCTGGAGGGAGGCAGCCTAGGCCCTGGGCCAACCGTCCCCTGCCTTTCTCTTCCTGCAGGAACCTGGGACCTGCTCTGAGCAGGACTTTGTCCCAGCTCTACTGCAGCTACAGCCCCCTGACCTGAGCTACGTGTGCCAAGAGATAGACCCCAGTCCTCATCTTCCTTCTCTCCCCAGCCTTTCAACTGAGATCTTTAGGGCTACAATAAAAACCTTTGTGTCTGCAGCCTTATTATGTGTTATGGAGGAAATGCCAAGCCCCTAGACCCTTATACAATATGCAGGAACTTAGGAGTGAAATAGGTAGAGTCCAGTGGGGTTTTTTTTGTGTTTGTTTTGCAGTGCTGAGAAACACAGAGCACTGGGCATCCTAGGCAAGCAGTCTACCACTGAGCTACAGATATAGCCCTAGCCAGTGCTTTTAAGAACAAGTTCCTGTCCAGGTGTGGTAGCACATGACCATAATAACAGCAGTTGGGAAGCTGAGCAGGACAATCTGGAGTTTCCTTGTCAGAGAGATGGAGTCAATGGGCATTGCAGCTTTGAATCTACTTTATGTAATTAGATGGTCCCTTGTCCAATAAAAGTTCATTTGATAAGAAGCTCTATAACGTGGAAAAGAGGAGCTAGGAAAGCAGTCACAGTCATCATCTCATTTTGTAGATTGAGAAACAGGCCCAGGAAGCGAGCGGGGCTTAAACAAATATCTACTTTGAGGCAGCGCTAGGACTCTAACTCTGGGCTTCTTGGCAATGTCCTGGGTAAGGTTTCTCACCCCCCTCCACATCAGCCAAGCTGGGTGCTGGGATGAGGCCTGGGGTGATTCTGAAGCCCTCAGGCCCACCTCAGTGGAGCCCCTCAACCTGAACACAGCTCCCTTCAGGTGGGCTTGGCCTGCTTCTCCCAAGCCCGGCCCCTTCCCCAAGCTGAGGTTGCCCGCCTACCTCAGCCACCAGGACTCCTCCTTTCTCCCTTTATTGCCTTTCTATCCTTCACAACATCTTGCTTTTTAGCAGAACACAGTCATCTCTGAGCCCCAGGCTCCTCAGCTACAGGGGGCAGATGGCCCCTCTCTAAGGGTCCCCCCCTCCTCAGAAGGTGTAGGCCCCCACGAAGACGGTGAGTCTCAGTACGGAACTGGCCCGGTAGCTCATGAGGGAGTTCATGGTGACCATCTCCAGGTCCAGCACGTACTCCCGGGGGCCTGTCACTGGCCGGGCGAGGACCAGCATGGCGCTGACGTTGTTGATTTGCTGCAGGGCACAGTGGGTGGCAGGACATGGGGGTCGTCAGCCTCTGTGCCAGGCAGGATCCTGTCCCAGTGTCACTTCCACTTCACTTCCCGTCACAGGGCAGTCAAGTGGGGGAGGGGGCAGCCCTGGTCAGGCTGTTGTCACCCAGGCTCTCACACACATCCTTCTTCTAGCCTAAGGTTCTGCCCTCCAAAATAACCCCACTGGTTCTCTCCCCACCCCTCCCAGCTAGTTGCTTTCTAATCAAGATTAACTGATGACTCAAGGCCAGTGTTGGAATGATGGAGCCTTTGGTAATTGGAACAGACTAGACTCCCTTTCAAAGCCATCAGTATTTTTTTTTCTTCTTTCGGTGCTGGAGATCAAGCCCGGGGCCTCTTGCTACAGACTAAGCACATGTTGTATCACTAAGCTGCATTGTCAGCCCCGAAGCACTCAACTCCAAGGGGAAAAAAGCAAGCTCTGATGCCAAATGCCTCTAAAAGCTTAAATACAGCAGAACACAGGGGGTTTGAGGCCCTCCCACACACACTGCAAGCCACACCTGGACCCGTGCCAGCCTCAGCTAGCTCAGCAGCAGAACTGGATCCAATCCAACTCCTACACAAATCTCAACGCCATTCCTTGTTTTGTGGCTGAAGAAATCAAGGCCAGGTAGGGGAGGCCGATACTGAGGCTCAAACCCCAGTGATGAACTGCCTGTCAGAACTGTCTTAGAGGCTGGGACCCTGGGAATGTTCCATTGCACACACCAGTCCCGCCTCCTGGGATGGGAAGTAGTGGAACAACCTAGTCTCCCACTCACTGTTCTTAGAATAATGCATGTTGGGGGGGCGGCGGGTGAGTAAGAGAGCACCTTACCCTAATGTAGAAGTCCCCCTGAGAGTTTCCTGCACGGATCTGAAAGGCATTGTAGGCCCCGGGGTAGACGGAAGTTGCCTGTATCTGGAACACATCGGCGGGCACGCTGCGCTCCGAGGTGATGCTCATGTACCGGTACACAATGGATGAAGGCTGCTCTCGACACAGGGGGTTGGAGGCGGGGCAGAGGCAGCGGCTAGAGGCCCCAAGATGGAAGACAGTAAGATTCTGGCCCATCCAAGATCCTCTTGGGAATCCCAGCAGAAGACTACAACTCCCACCAGCCCTCAGGTGCACTAGCCCGCTATAAGGCCTTCTGGGAATTGTTTCCACAGAAGCCTGTCACTTCGGAGACTCACTTGTCCGACACCTGGATATAGGGCTCCACACAACGGTTGGTGTCCACACAATGGTATCCCCCATGGAAGTTGACACAGGTTTGGGCCTCAGAGCACTGATGCCCACCTGACTCACATTCATCAATGTCTGTACCAGGGCAGAGGGGCTGGAATCAGGGACATGAGCTCCTAAACCCATCCGCCCAACCCAGCCCCCTGTACCTTGGCAAAGCCGTGTGGCCATCAGCTGGTAGCCCTGTGGGCAGTGGCAGGAGAAGCGGCCTGGCTCATTGACACAGCGGTACTGGCAGAGGTAACTGGAGTAGCTGCACTCATCTGTATCTGAGGGAGGGAGGGTGGAGATGAGGATACCGGGACCAGGGCAGCCCTCACCATTGAGTCCCACAGCCCAATTAGGGACAAGAGCCCTGGATATGGGAAGAGAGAAGGGACAAGAGGAGCCCTGAAAGGCTCAGGAGGGGGATAGAGGGCTCAAAGAAAGGTCAGAGGGGCCAGGTATACCTGCAATCCTAGCTACTCAGGAGGCTGAGATCTGAGCATTATGGTTCAAAGCCAGCTCATGCAGGAAAGTCCATGAGACTCATCTCCAGTTAACCAGCAAAAAGCTGGAAGTGAAATTGTGGCTCAAGTGGTAGGATACTAGGGACAGTGCCCAGGCCTTGAGTTCAACTAGGGACAGTGCCCAGGCCTTGAGTTCAACTAGGGACAGTGCCCAGGCCTTGAGTTCAAGCCACAATACCAGCACAAAAATAAAAGGTCTGAAGGGTTTGTGGGTATACTTCTGTGGTATTCTGTATGCTTTAGTATCAAGCCCTGAGTTCAATCCCAGTACTACAAAAGCAAGTGTGTGAATAACTTAGAAGGCTATGTCTATAGGTTGGCCCAGATCTCCTAAGTCCTTGATCTGTCCCAGGACTGTAAGAACATTAATAGAAAAAACAATTAAAATTTTTACAAAAGGGCTGGGAAGGTGGCTCAGTGGTAGAGTGCTTGCCTTGCATGCATGAGGCCCTGGGTTTGATTCCTCAGTACCACACAAACAGAAAAAACCAGAAGTGGCGCTGTGGCTCAAGTGGTAGAGTGCTAGCCTTGAGCTGAGGAGCTCAAGGACAGTGCTCAGGCCAGGCCCCACGACCGACTGGGGGAAAAAACAAACAAACAAACAAAAAACAGGGCTGGGAAGGTGGCTCAGGGGTAGAGTGCTTGCCTTGCATGCCTGAGGCCCTGGGTTCGATTCCTCAGCACCACATAAGTAAAAAGAAAAAAGCCAGAAGTGGTGTTGTGGCTTAAGTGGTAGAGCGCTAGCCTTGAGCTGAAGAGCTGAGGAACAGCGCCCAGGACCAGAGTTCAGGCCCACAACTGGACCCTCCCCCCCCAAAAAAAAAAAAACAAAAAAAAAAACTTGAAATCTAAAGGCTTGGGCATACATTCAACTCCATTTCCCCATTTCCCTGCCAGTAACATGAACAGGTTAAACTAGCAGATCAGAAGTGTCTGCTGTAGTTCTCAACAACTTGTCCAATTCCTACAACCCACAATCAGTCTGCACCTAGTCCCCTCTTGGCAGCTATGAGCTACACACAGGATGCTGTTTTCTACTCTTGTTCCCCTTATGCAGTCAGGCATCAACGAGCTTCTACTCCATAGCAAAGTATGACAGAAAGGATACTTTCTGTGTGAGCCAGTGGCTCGCACCTGCAATCCTAACTACTCAGAGGCTGAGATCTGAGGATTGTGGTTAGAAGCCAGGCCAGGCAGAAAAGCCCCCATGAGACTCTCATCTGCAATTAGCCACTCAAAAACTGGAAGGGGTACTGTGGCTCAAGTGGTAGAGCGCCAGGCTTGAGCACAAAGAGGCTCAGGGACAACACTCACACCTTGAGTTCAAGCCCCACAACCAACAAAAAAAAAAAAAGGGCACATGACGTGACATGGAGAGAAAAGTCTGAGATTGAGCCCCAGCCCATCTCATCCTTGGAGTTTAATTAACTTAGGTAAAGTCACTTAACCTCTCTAAATTGAAGGCTAAACTTCTCAGGAATTCACCCAAAACTTATTTGTTTTACAATTCTCCCAATAATGGTCATGTTATTGTCTTGTTTGAAGAGAAAGGACAACAAAATCATACCTATGTCAAAGGATTGTTGACAGGGTGACACAAAGACCAAGTGTGCAGAGCCAAGTACCCTGCACAGAGTAAGTTCTCAACAAACTCCTCTCCAACTTCAGCTGCTGGAGATCTGATGAAGCCGGTCCATTATCACTGTCCCTATTCATCCCCTATCCAACCCATTTTGTAGAAGGAACAAGCTCAGAGAGACGAATGGCTTGCTCTAGTGCAGGATTCAAATGTAGCTCAGCCTGACTGCTAGGAAGAATGGTACCCATATCCTTCTCGTCTTGCCAGCTCAGAAGGAGACTATTGCACCTGAGGGTGCCCACCGTCTTGGAGTGCCCTGCGACCAGCGCAGGATGGAGGGCATGGTGGTGTATGGGTGAGGAGAATGGGACACGGAAGGGTCAAACACAACCATGTGGCTGCTGGTGGCATGGTGAACTGCAAGGCCTGGAAGGGCAATTTCAGAAACTCAGCGCAGGTTTTGGACTCACCACTGCAGGAGAAGCCATCCCGATGCAGCTCGTAGCCCTGGTGACAGCGACACAGGAAGGTCCCATAGGAGTTGAAGCAACGCTGCTCACACGGGGCCCCCATCTCACACTCATTCACATCTGAAGGTGCCAGGAACAGTTGGAGGGGTGAAAGGAACAGAGCAGCCCACAGGCCCCCTCCACTTAGGCTGATCTTAGGAAGGGAGTTCCCTCATCTCACACCTTCTTTCCCAGGACCCAGGAGCCTGGCCCAGCCCAGCCTCACCCACACAGGAGCGGTTGTTGGGCCCCAGCTGGAAGCCTGGCTCGCACTGGCAGCGAAAGGAGCCGGGCAGGTTCACACAGCGGTGCTGGCAGTAGCGGTAGCGACACTCGTCTATGTCTGGGATGGAGATAGGGGAGGAGGGCGGAGGGTAGAGGTCAGGCAGGGCCTTGGTCAGCTAGAACTCAAGGCCTCAGCACCCATGATCCATCTTGTCTTTACCTAAGGAGCTGATTGGGCCAGAGCCAGGCCAGCCTTGACACGCCCCCTGCCCACATACAGTGTGCCCCCCCACCCCCCCACAGGTGATAAGGGACTGAGGTGATTTAGGGAGTAGATAGGAAGAGGGGGCAGGTGCTAGAATGAGAGCCAGGCTAGGGCCCAGAACAAAGACTCCCTGGACTCACCCACACACTCTGGCCCGATCTTGCGGTAGCCATCTGGGCAGGTACACTGGTAGGAGCCAGGTAAGTTATGGCAGTCCTGGCTGGGGCGACAGTCATGCAAGGCCTGGGTACACTCATCCACATCTGCGGAAGACATCACTCAGCTCTGAGCACAATCCCACGTGCCACCAGCTTGAGTGGTGGCACACACCAGATAACGTTCACATGGGCACATGGTAGACTGGCAAGAACACAAGAATTAAATCCTCTCCACAGCACAAAAAACAAAGAAAAAAAAAAACCCAGCAGCCTGGGAGCCTCCAAAGGCACCCTGACCCTGTGACACCCCATATCAGTGGAGCTAAACAAGGCTCTGCCCACCCCCTAATATCACTGACACCGGGACCTTCACTTCTTCAAGGCCCATGGCTCCCTGGGGTGGGATATAGATCTTAAAGCAGATAGAGCCAGAGGCTGGGGAAGAGGGGACGGGGGAGGAGGGGCAGAGCTCTTACATCCCCGGGGGTGGTGGGGATCTGAATGAGTGGGGATCTGAATGAGTGGGGGTGCCTCACTGAAGAGCCCAATGGGCTTTGAGCAAGGGAGGATCAGGAGAGGACGCCTGGTGAGAGGGCTGGAAGCCTGGGTACTGGAGTGGCTGGCACTCACCCACGCAGCTCTCCTGTTCATCCGGCTCGTATCCTGGTGGACAGGAGCTGGGGTGTTCAGCAGGGGGCACTGGTGGTGGGGGTCCCTCGCCATGTAGGTCATTGATCACGGCAGCCGAGCGGGGCAGGCACAAGTAGCCCCCATAATGGTTGATGCATTTCATTTCGCCCTTGCAGGCCTCAGGAATGGTCAGGCACTCGTTGACATCTGCAGAGAGGGGCCTGCTGGGCACAGCCAGTCATCTGGGCTGGCCCTGGAGGTAGTGAGAGGCAGGAGCCCCGGCTCGGCCTTCTCTAAAGTGGATAAGGATGTCTGCTTGCCTAGGACCTGTCAGGGCTGCAGGTGGGGCTCCTGTTCCCTATTTGTCCCAATTCTCTTGCCTCAAAGTGGGTTTCAGCCCCACCTCAAGGCCCTAGCCCTAGCTCAGCCCAAGACTAATGGGCAGGCCTCCTAATGAACTGCCCTCCTAAGTTACAGGATAAAGAGCTGGGCTAGGTCTGTGGTTCAGAGAGATGTATGCAACCTGGCTCTCCTGGGTAGTGCTCAGCTGCTTGCTTACTGGGAGGGGGTAGATTAGAGGAAGAGCCACTTCTAATTGAGCCCCCAGAGAACCGGAGCTGGCCTAGGCCCAGCAGAGCTGAGTAGAGGGCAGGCCATTAGGCTCTGGCCACAGTTCTTGGAGGTGGTGGTTAACACCTGAACCCCAGCTAGGCTCCCGGGGCTAGTGGGTCCTGCAGGTACACTCACCCCGGCAGTGCTGGCTGTCTGGATCCCACTCATAGCCATCTGTGCATTCCTGGAAGGGAACCAGAGATGGCCAGCGCTCATTCCAGGTCTCCTCCAACCAGCCAGCAACCACAGGGCCTGAGCCCTGCCACCCTCCAAGCACGATCCAAACAAAAGCCTCCAGCCGACCCACCAACCAGGAAGGGGAGATTGGGTCCCCGCAGCTGCCACTCCAGTACCAACATCCTCTCTGCCCGCCCCATCCCAGGCCAGCGGCCCCACGGTCCCCACCGTATAGCTGTCCGGCTCCTCAGACTCCTGGGGAGACGCTGCCCCCAGGAGCAGCAGCAGCAGCGCCCACAGCAGTAGAGAGTCGCGGAGGCAGGAAGCGAAAGGGAGCATCCCGAGGCTAGGAGGTGGTGGGCAGGGGTCAGGGGCCTCTGCCAAGACACGCGAGCCCCCGCTCCCGCCGCCTCCAGCTCAGGGCCGTGCTTGGCACCCGAGCCTTCCATGGCTGGGGGCCGACTCCTCTCGCAGGCCCGGATCCCAGGCCCACCCGGCCTCTGCCCATTGCCCCAGCAGTGCGAGCCGTGGGGCGCAGGCCTCTGGGTTCCGCGCCGCGCTGTCTCGGCGGACGCTGGGGCCCGCGCCCTCCCCCGCGGACGGCCACTCACTTGGGCCCGAGGCGCCCGGCAGCTCCGTGGACTCCGGCAGTGCCTGCAGGCGGCGGACGGACGGGCGGACGGCGCAGCTCCCTGGACGCACGGCCCCAGGAAGCGCCCCCCGCCCGCCCGCCCGCCCGGCGCGGCCCACCCCGGCGCCTCCGCCCGCCCTTCGGCGGATTCCTGAGCCCGCGCCAGGGGGAGGGACCCCGACCCCCGCTTCTCCGCCCTCGGCCGGCCACAGGTCCCCACCCGGTCCCCCGCGGCGCTGCCCTGCCCGGAGCCGCCTCCCGGGGTTCAGCCAGGGACCCCCAGCATTCAGTCTTAACCTTGATGCCTGGCGTCCAGGCTCACCTGGACGGGGGGGGGGGGTCCCTTAGACCCTCACTCAATATATCCTGTACACCTACACCCTACCCAACCTGCACCCCCAGAACTGTATCCTGTGCGAACACACCTTGGTCCTGCCAAGACCCGGACTCCGATGGTGCACCTACATCTCACGGGTACCAGGCACCCCAAACCCGCACTTCATTCTGGGGGCTCCAAACCCTCACTCGCCTCCCTCCAAGATCTTATTCTGGGCTCCCAGGTGGCCCCCAAAGTGAGGGCGTGGGGACCCTGGCGCAGGCAGGAGACGCCCCTCCCCCCCAGCAGAGCCGTGCATCCCCGGCCCTGCCCTCCTCCGCGGGGCAGCCTTCGGCCCGGTGGTCCTCCGCTCCAGCGCGCGTCCCCACGCCTGCCGGGCTCAACGTCGCAACTGTTTGGGGGCAGCAATTCCCCTTTGGCCCCAAATGAATGGAAGCCCCTAAGACAGGCTGGCATGCCTGAACTCCGGCGAGCCGGACGCCCGGGCCCAGTGCCAGCCCCTTCCCCACCCTCTTCTCACCCACGTCCCCCGCCGGGTTTCCGCCTCCGCCCCCAGCGGAGCGCAGGCCTTGGGGCGGAGCCGGGCCCCCAGGAAGGGGCGGGGCCTCGCCGTGCAAACGTCTCAGGGCGGACCAGACGGGAAAAGGCTGCGTGTCCAGGGATCCCCCGCTTGGGCCGGGCTGCGAGCCGGAATAGCGCGGCCTACCCCTGCCTTGCCCTTTCCTTCTCCATCCTTGCTTGTCCCTGCCATCGTTTCCAAGGTGGCACCGAGGTGGGGCTGTGCGGGGAGGGGGAAGGGTGCAGGTGGTGGCTAAGGTGTGAGCCCTTGGGGTTCAAGGAAAACTACTGAGCGTGGCCTTCGCACTGCCCAACGCGCAAACCACTAGGTCAAGGCTAAAAATTAGAATCCAAACCAAAAATGACGGCTGGAGATGGTGGCACACACGCCTGCCATCCCAGCACTAGGGAAGCCTCTTGCACATGCAATAAACTATTCATTGTTCCTACTCTATTGTAAGTATAAAGTGATGCAACTGCTATGGAAAACGTTCTGGTCTTTTCCCAAAATGTTGCATGATCCAGCAATTTCACCTCTAGGGAAAAATGAAAACATTTACACGCCAAGATATCTGTATGTAGTACTGGTAGCACTTTTTTTTTTTTTTTTGTAGGTCATGGGGCTTGAACTCTGGGCCTGGGCGCTGTCCCTGTGCTCTACCTCTTGAACCACAGTGTCACTTCTGGTTTTCTTTCTTTTTTTTTTTTTGGGGGGGGTCCGGTCGTGGGGCCTGAACTCTGGGCCTGGGTGCTGTCCCTCAGCAATTCAGTTCAAGGCTAGCACTCTACCACTTGAGCCACAGTGCCACTTCCGGCTTTTTTCTTTCTGCTTATGTGGTGCTGAGGAATCCAACCCAGGGCCTCAGGCATGCAAGGCAAGCGCTCTACCACTGAGCCACCTTCCCAGCCCCCCACTTCTGGTTTTCTAGTGGTTTACTGGAGATCAGAGTCTCATGAACTTTTCTGCCCCCGCTGGCTTTGAACCCTGACCCTCAGATCTCAGCCTCCTGAGTAGCTAGGATTACAGGCGTGGTGAGCCACCGGCACCCAGCTAAAGCAGCACTATTTATAACAGCCAAAATGTAGAAAGAAGCCAATGTCCATCCTCTGATAAATTTTGGTCTATCCATTCTTTTTTTTTTTTTTTTTTTTTTTTTTTTGTCGGTTGTGGGACTTGAACTCTGGGCCTGGGTGCTGTCCCTCAGCTCTTCAGCTCAAGGCGAGCGCTCTACCACTTGAGCTACAGCGCCACTTCCGGTTTTCTGGTGGTTTATTGGAGATAGGAGTCTCACGGTCTCTCCTGTCCGGGCTGGCTTTGAACCGCGATCCTCAGATCTCAGCCTCCTGAGTAGCTAGGATTACAGGCGTGAGCCACCAGCGCCCGGCTGGTCTATCCATTCTTGTATTCAGCTACAAAAATAAATGAATAAATAAAGGACTGAAATGCTGATACTACTCCAATATGGGTGAATATTGAAAACAAAGTACTAAGTAAAAGAAGCCAGACCTGGGCTGGGGAGGTGGCTCAGTGGTAGAGCGCTTGCCTTGAGCTGAAGAGCTGAGAGATAGCACCCAGGCCCAGAGTTCAGGCCCCACGACCGGACCCCAAAAAAAAAAAAATCTGTAATTTTAGCTACTCATGAGGCTGAGACCAGAGGATTGCAGTTTGAAAACCACACTGTGCAGGAGAGTCCCTAAGACTCTTTTTGTTGGTGGTGGTGGTGGTCATGGGGCTTGAATGCTGGGCCTAGGTGCTGTCAGCTCAAAGCTCTATCACTTGAGCCACAGCACCACTTTCGGTTTTCTGGTGGTTTATATGAGATCAGAGTTTCATGGACTTTCCTGCTAGGGCTGGTTATAGGCGTCCTAAGACACTTATCTCCTAATTAAATACCAAAAAAAAAAAAAAAAAGCCAGGAGTTGTGGCTCAAGTGGTATAGCACTTACTAGCCTTGAGTGAAAAAGCTAAGGGACAGTGTGCCCGTACCCTGAGTTCAAGCCCCAGGACCAATTAAAAAGAAAAAAAGAGGAGGAAGCAAAAACAAGAAAAAATCTCACCTGATTATTAAGATTTAACCATTCTAGGCAGTGACAAGGACCTCATTCGATTCTGCCAAGCTATAATGGGACAATGGGATGGTGTTACCACGCCCTTTCACAGATAAGGGTGGCTGAAAGATTTGTCTTAGGTACAGCCAGAGTGGTAAGGACAGCATGAGGATTCAAATCCCGCTGTCTCCAAGATTCTGACTTGGTCCCATATCAGTGTTTATCAATGTTAAGAAGCCACCATGTGAACAGGTGGCCAGGCTGATGGGTGTGCACTATCATTTCATTCAAACTTCAAAGAGAATTGTTGCTGTTACAAAAATGAAACACTGATGCCCAGAGGGGAATGACTGTATACTTGTAAACTTGAATCTGAACCTCCAACTTTGCATGTAGGCCCAGGAGAACTTGCTACTTGGAATCGCCTTCTCAGAAAGCCTCAGTGACCCTAGTGGGCATCATGGGCAGGAGATTTTGGGACCTTTTTTTTTGTTTGGTTCAGGTGAGCTGTCCCTGAGCTTTTTTTTTTTTGCTCAGGGCCTAGCACTCTACCACTCTGAGCTACAGCCCCAACCTGGGTTTTCTTCTGGTTAATTGGAGATAAGAATCTCATGTATTGTTGGGCGCCAGAGCCTCACACCTGTAATCCTAGCTACTCAGGAGGCTAAGATCTGAGGATCATGGTTTAAGACAGCCCGCACAAAAGTCCATGTGAGACTCTTATCTTCCAATTTAACCACTCAAAAACCAGAAGTGGCACTGTGGCTCAAAGTAGTAGAGTAATAACTTTGAGCAAAAGAGCTCAGGGGACAGCACCCAGGCCTGCCTAGGCTGGCTCCAAACCATAATCCTTAGATCTCAGCCTCCTGAGCAGTTAGGATTACTCCATGGGACTCTAATCTCCACTGAAACTATCAAAAAAGGGCAGTGGAGCTGTAGGTAGAGTGCTAGTCTTATGCACAATAGCTCAGGGAAAGTGCTCAGGCCCAGAGTTCAAGCCCTAGGGCCAGAAAAAAAATTGTCTCACAGACTTTACTGCCTGGGCTGGCTTTGAACTAAGATCCCCAGATCTTAACTTCCTGAATGTCTCGGACAGCAGTGAGCTACTAGCACCTAGCTAGGAAAGTTTCTAGAAGGAGATGGCTGAGCTTAACAGGAGCATGAATAGCTGTCAAGAGGGCACTGATCATTTTCTATCTCTGCCTGGTGTCTAGGGGTCTTTTTGGCCTACGCCCCTTGGGTTTCCCATCATGTCTATATATTGTCACTGTCCACTTCAGATCTGCCTTCCAGTCCCCTGAAGGACAGCTCTGTCTTTGTCTCCCTAGAGTTGCCCTGAAGTGGAGTGGCCTAGAGCTGTGGAATTGACAAAAAAAAAAAAGGAGGATGGAAAGAAGCTAAGCAGGCCTAAATGTCCGGAAGGCAGCCTACACGCATGCTTTAGGGTCCACCTGCTACCCCGAGCCTGACGTCTTGGGTGTTTCCCCAGCCCTACCCCCTCCAACTTGATCTGCATAGCTTCCTGCCCCTGCATTCGGCACTCAAGGCTGCATACCATGGCACTGACAGCCCAACTCTCCTGTCTCCTGGTCCTGATGGTGTCAGGCCAAGCCCATGGCTTCTGGAATTCCCCTGGAGCTCAGGTAAGTGTTGCCAAGCTGCTTCTCACAACTGGCTCCTCTTCCGAAACAGCCAGCTAGCCTCCATTTCTCAGGGGGAGCACTTGATGTGGGAGACATCTGTCATGCTCAAGCCTTGCTGGGGTATAGCTAAGGCAGACTCCCAGCAATGAGTTCTCCCCTCTCCCCCTTCTTCCTGCCATTCTGTGCCAGGGCCCTGGTCCCCAGCCACTGGAACTGAAAGAAGTCTTCAAGATGTTTCAGATCCAGTTCAACCGGAGTTACTCAAACCCAGCAGGTATCATGGGGCATATATATTTCTAGATGAAGAGCTTAGGGCTGGGAAGTTGGCTCAGTGGTAGAGTGCTTGCCTTGCATGCCTGAGGCCCTGGGTTTGATTCCTCAGCACCACATAAGCAAAAAGAAAAAAGCCGGAAGTGGCGCTGTGGCTCAAGTGGTAGAGCACTAGCCTTGAGCTGAAGAGCTGAGGGACAGCACCCAGGCCCAGAGTTCAGGACCCATGACCGGACCACAAAAAAAAAAAAAAAAAAAGATGAAGAGCTTAAAGGAGGGGGTAATAATGCTCAATAGGAAATGTACTCATTACCTTACTCATGTAACTGTAACCCCTCTGTATAGTACCTTTACAATAAAAAATATGATTATAAAAAAAATTTTAAAAAGAAGAAAAAAAGATAGAGAACTTGAACAGGGCGCTGGTGGCTCACACCTGTAATTCTAGTTACTCAGGAGGGTGAGTTCTGAGGATTGTAGTTCACAGCCAGTCTGGACAAGAAGATACATCTAAGGCTTGTATCTTCAACAAAGCACCACAAAGCCTGAAGTGGAGCTGTGGTTCAGTGGTAGAATACTACCTTGAGCAGAAAAGGCTCAAGAATGTACCCAGGCCCTGAGTTCAAACCCTAGGGCTGGCACTTAAAAAAAAAAAAAAAGACACAGAACTGGAGGTTTAGGTTGGGGACTAGGCTTGATCCATCCCACCCAGCAGGACACAGGACTGGAGTTGTACTGGCTCATGTGTCCAGGGCGTGGGTGAACACAGGGTTGTCCTGTGCCTTGAAGCTGGAGGATTTCATGATGGCTGACAGGCATCTGCCCTAGCCTTAAAGGATCCTCTGGCTCCTTCGTCAACTCGCAGTGATTACAAGCATGGGACTGATGACTATCAAATCAGGTGTTCACTCACCAGTCCCCGCATTGTGTGCCCATGATGGCATTCCTTGTCACCACCATTCCAAGAACAGAGAAGGTCCTGCTCCTCCCTTCTCTCTAGGTCTCATTTTCCACCGAGTGCTGGTCTGTGCAAGACAATGCTGTCCCCTCCCCCCTGCAGCTTCCGATGTGAGGTGTGAAGTGGACAAAATGGTGGCCGGGCCGGAAGCCTGTCCCTAGCTACTCACTCAATCTCCCCCTCTGAGTCACTGCCTCCGGACTCTGGGTTTTGCTTCTTCTCAGGGTGGGCAGATGCCCCCCTTGCTGCCTTGGGGGACCTAACACTTAACTGGATAACCACTTCCTGGGCCCAGTGTCTACAGTGGAAACTGGAGGCTATAGAAAAGGAGTCTGTGCTCACCTGGGTGGGGGTGGGTGGCCGGAAACCCGGCCAGTGGCCACTTCCTGCCTCTAGGGAGTCAGTCTGAGACAAATCCGTTTTGGTCCAGAGCATGCTCGCCGTCTGGACATCTTTGCCCACAACCTGATCCGGGCTCAGCGGCTACAAGAAGAGGACTTGGGCACAGCTGAGTTTGGGGTGACTCCATTCAGTGACCTCACAGGTACTGAGACTCCCCTGGACTGTAGGCAGTGAGCGAAGAAGCAATTTTCTAGGGATACGGCAGATAAACAGAATAGTGTCCACTTGAAGCACTAAACTAGGTATCTGTTCCACCCCAGAATTCAGGGGCAGGAACCCTGCTGGCCTGCATCCAAGGCAGCTCAGGGACAAGACTAGAGGACTCAGTATTTCTGCCTGATGCATCCGATACAGGGATGCAAATGACTAAGGATGCGCTTAGCTGGAGTGGGAGAAGGTATCAAGAGTGGAGTAGCCAGGTGTCTGTTGCTCATGCTGGTAATCCTAGCTACTTAGGAGGCTGAGGTCAGAGGATCCTGGTTTGAAGTCAGGCCAGGAAAGAAAGGCTGAGAGATTCTTATCTCCAATTAACCATCAAAAAGCTGGAAGTAGGAAGTGGCGTTGTGGCTCAAGTGGTAGGGCCCTAGCCTTGAGCTGAAGAGCTGAGGGACAGCGCCCAAGTCCTGTGTTCAAGCCCCATGACCGACCAAAAAAAAGAAAATCAAAAGACAAAAAGCTGGAAGTAGCCCGGCTGGTAGCTCAGATCTGTAATTGTAGCCACTCAGGAGGCTGAAATCTGAGGATTGAGGTTTGAAGCCAGCCTAGCACAAAAGTCCTGGTGAAACTCCAATTAACCGCTCAAAACACCAGAAGTGGAGCTGTGGTTCGAAAGGGGAGAGAGTTAGCCTTGAGCAAAAAAGCTCAGGGATAGCATCCAGAACCCTGAGTTCAAGTCCCACAACTGAAGAAAAACAAACACAAGGGCTGGCAAGGTGGCTTAATGGTAGAGTGCTTGCCTAGCATGCATAAAGCCCTGGGTTTGGTTCCTTAGTACCACATAAACAGCAAAAGCTGGAAGTGGTGCTATGGCCCAAGTGATAGAGTGATGCTAGCCTTGAGCAAAAGAAGCTCAGGGACAGTGCCAGGCTGTGAGCTCAAGCCCCAGGACTGGCAAAAAAAAAAAAGGGGGGGGGGACAGGGTCAAATCTGTGACTTCTATGGCTCTGTTCCCAGAGGAGGAGTTTGATCAGCTCTATGGGAATTGGAGGGCAGCTGGAGGAGACTTCAGCATGGAGAGGAAGGTAGGGTCTGAAGACTGGGGGGAGTTGGTGCCCCACACTTGTGACTGGCGGAAGAAGCCTGGTATCATCTCACCCATCAAGAACCAGGTATGTGCCCCGCCCAGTTCAGCCTTACCCAGCCCAAGGGGTAGAAGAAGGCCAAGACTTGGATGCCCTATCCTACCCTACTATCTAACCCACCAGGAGAACTGCCAGTCCTGCTGGGCCATGGCGGCAGCAGGCAACATCGAGGCCCAGTGGGGCATCAAGAGCCAGCAGTCTGTAGAACTCTCGGTGCAAGGTATGCTGGGAAGGAGGAGGATGGGGGAGAGGGAAGGGTAGATGAAGGCCCTGTTCACGGTCCCTTTCTGCCTTCAGAGCTGATTGACTGTGGCCGCTGTGGAGATGGGTGCCAGGGTGGCTTCGTCTGGGACGCGTTCATAACTGTCCTCAACGACAGTGAGTACTTGGGCTTGCTGGGTGGCTGCAGGTGTGTGTGTGGGTATGTGTATGTACGTGCGCGCGTGTGTACGTGTAGCAGGGATCAGGAACCAGGACTCTTCCCTTGTCTTGTCGTCTTCAGGTGGTCTGGCCAGTGAAAAGGACTACCCATACGTAGGCCGTGCCAAACCAAACAGGTGCCTGGCCAAGAAGTACACCAAGGTGGCCTGGATCCAGGATTTCATCATGTTACCAGACAGTGAAACAAGTGAGATCTGGGTGGGGATGTGGGGGGGGTGATGAGGAAAAGAGATGCCAGGACAGAGGCAGACAGACCTATCTACTACAGACAGTAGGGGGGAGGGGCAGGGGTGATGGTGACACTGGGGAAAAGACACACAACAGACAAGTGGCATGAGGAACATGCCCATGTGCCAAGAGCAGCAGAGCCTGACAGCATTCTCTATCTTCAGAAATTGCTTGGTACCTGGCCACCCAGGGGCCTATCACTGTGACCATCAACAAGGCCCTATTACAGGTAAGTGGGGCAGAGTGGGAGGAGGGCCATGTGAAGAAGGGGACCCCAGATTCAGCCCCTCTGCCTCTACCCCTGCAGCATTACCAACAGGGTGTGATCAAAGCCACAAGCACCACCTGTGACCCTCAACTTGTAGACCACTGTGTCCTGCTGGTGGGTTTTGGTAAAAACAAGGCAGAGAAGACAGTGTCATCGGGATCTTGTCATCCCAGTCATTCCACCCCATTCTGGATCCTGAAGAATTCCTGGGGGGCCCACTGGGGTGAGAAGGTGAGTCTGACCCAATGGGGAAGGGGCGGGGCAGAACAGGCCCTTTCCACTTTCTGGCCCTAATGCCCCTAAATTTCCTAGGGCTACTTCCGGCTCCACAAGGGGAGCAATGCCTGTGGTATCACCAAGTATCCGATCACAGCCCGCGTGGGGAAACAACCAGTTAAGAAGCAGCAAGTCATCTGCCCTCCTTGAGTGGGGCAGCCACCCTTCAGCCTCTCCAGCACACCAGCTGTCTTCCCTGCCAAACTCATCATGAGGTTTTGCCATCTTTTCTCTATGGCTTCAATAAACCAAGATAATACCCCTGGCTCCTTAGTAGATTCAGCTGAGATCTGGAGAGAGCGGGGCCAGGAGAGCACTGACCACCCTGATCTGACCCGGTCACTGAGGGGCTAATGTACACGGAATCCTCATGCTCAAAAGCCATGGCACTCAGGATATACTTGCACGCTGCCCACGGCCCTGTGGGCTCCTCCCCAGGAACCAGGACTGGTCTCCAAACTCATGGCAATTTTATTGTCACTGTGTTCAGGATGGAGGGAGAGGGCCTCAGTCATGATAGAGGCGCAGGAGGCAGCCACAGAGGGTGCCCATATAGCGTTCCCAGAGGGCTTGGTGCCTGAAATGAAAACGGCAACAGTGACAGATGTTCACTTAAACCCTGAGTCGGAGATGGCTGCAAGTGTTTCCTATACCTTATTAAATCCTCAGAAATTCCTTTTTTTTTCTTTGGGGTGGTGGTGGTGGTGGTGGTGCCTGTCCTGGAACTTGAACTCAGGGCCTGGGTGCTATCCCTTAGCTTTGTTGCTCAAAGCTAGCAATCTACTTGAGGCACAGCTCCACTTTCTGGCTTTTTTTTTTTTTTGGGGGGGGGGGGAGGCGGCTTAATTGGAGATAAGAGTCTCAGACTTTCTGGCATTGAACCATGATCCTCAGATCTCAACCTGCTGAGAAGCTAGGATTACAGGCCTGAGCCACTGGCACTTGGTTTTTCGTTGGTGGTGGTGGTGGTTGTGGGGCTTGGGTGCTGTCCCAGCTGAAGGCGAGCGCTCTACCACTTGAGCCACAGCACCACTTCCAGTTTTCTGGTGGTTTATTGGACATAAGAGTCTCAGAGACTTTCCTGCCCAGGCTGGCTTTGAACCATGATCCTCAGATCTCAGCCTCCTCAGTAGCTAGGATTACAGGCATGAGCCACTAGGGCCTGGCTTTGGCTTTTTTTTTTTTTTTTTTTTGGTCGGTCATGGGGCTTGAACTCTGGGCCTGGGTGCTGTCCCTCAGCTCTTCAGCTCAAGGCAAGCGCTCTACCACTTGAGCTACAGCACCACTTCCGGTTTTCTGGTGGTTTATTGGAGATAGGAGTCTCACGGTCTCTCCTGCCCGGGCTGGCTTTGAACCGCGATCCTCAGATCTCAGCCTCCTGAGTAGCTAGGATTACAGGCGTGAGCCACCAGCACCTGGCCTTTTTTTTTTTTTTTTTTAGTGGTGCTGGTGATTGAATTCAGTGCCTTGTATATGCTAGGTAAGTGATCCATTACTGAGTTACACCCACAAATCATAAATTCTTATGATTCTTCTACTTACAGTAGCATTTTAAATGAGGAAACTGAGGTAAAGCGAAGTTAATCTGTGTGTCCCAGGTCACACAGATTCTATGGGTTAGAACCAGAGACTTACACTCCAAGTAGCACATGGGGATCCCCAAGGGTGCATATGTGGGGGAGGGGGAAGTGAGGCCCCAGGAGGCTGGCTGGTTGGGGCCAGGACAAGCTGACAGGAGGCCTGTGGTTTCTCACCGGAAGCCATCCAGGGAGTGGACAGATGCTGAATACTGATTCAGGAAGAGCCGTACATCATTCAGTGGCCAGTGGTCAGAGCGGCAGGGTTCCACAAACTGTGGGCCCAAGGGAACATTTACCATCCCCAGTTCGACTCGGGAAAAGCACAGGTGTGGATCGAGGGTAGCAGGCAGCACAGCTCACCTTCTCCACCAGGTCCACAAAAAGGTCTCTGACGTCCTTATTGTGAGTCAGCTTGGCAGCAACATTCACCAGTCCTCGGGACAGATTCTGTGGGGCAAGGATCCTAGGAGTTCTGGGGGCTGAGCTTGGAGGCTGGTCTGTCCCCAAAAACACCCTCCCTCCCCCAATCAAGTTCCTTTGTTTACAAGTGCACAGGGAGCAGCAGTGCCATCTGCTGGCCAACCTATGACCCAAGAAGCTGAAGATTCCCCAGGGGAGAGGGCTGAAAGGGCTAAAGACCTTGAAGTTGGTTTCCATCTCAGAGAAGACACCAATCTTTCCCCGGAGGGCAGTACACACCAGGCTGAGGGAAAAAGAGGGCATACTACAATCACCTCTGCCCTCACTGCAGGTTCGGTTCCCATGGAATCCCAAGGTCACCTCTTATGCAAGTCCAGAAGGTCCTTATCAGCCACTAGCACCTTGAGCTCCTTCAAGTCCTGGAGGAATTCTTTGTCTAAGTCCACATCCATGTCATCCACCTGGGAGTCTGCATGAAGGAAGATGGGGTGAGTGATAAACTCATCTACGACAGCCAGAACCTTTCTCAACCACCACCTCCTTGCACCCCACAGGACAGAAGAAGAAACAGGGTCTCGTGGGTGGAATAACATGCCCCAGGCCAGACAGAGGGAGCCCTTGGTCTCAGACAAGGTGGGGTGGAGAGAAGTAGACTACATAAGCAGAGGTCTGGGTGGAGACCTGAAGAAAGGACACTGAGACCCAGGGGGCTAGAGAAGGAAGTGCTGGTGAGGAAGCAGGCCTTGAGAGGGTGGGAAGGGTCCAGGCACCTGGGTCGGTGGGGGCCTCACCGACGGCTCCAAGGGTCCAGTTCTGGATCATGAGCTCAGCACAAAAGGCAAAGTCACCGAAGCTCAGATACTGTAGCTTTTTCTTCCCGGTCTCAAAGCGGTTGTTGGCAAAGAAGACAATGGCTGCATAGTCCCTGTAGACAGGGAACAGTGTAGGTCCTCTCAAGACTTGAAATCCTTTCTTACTAAGCCTACAACGATGTGTTCATATTCATCTCACTCAATATACATTGTAGGATTAAAACAGTTTTCTTCTTGTCAAGCAGCCTCCACCTGCAACCTTGGCTGGCCATCTGAGTTCTGGCCTTTCTTTCCCCACTGTGTGACTCTCCCATAACTACCTCTTATGGGGCTCTTCAACAGTGCAGAGAGAAGATTCAGCCCAGTTTCCTAAGAGATACAGTGAGTAGTAGCAGCTATCATGTCTCCGTACTTCCTAAGTGCCATCGCATAAAAGCCCAGGTAGAAAATAACCAGGCTAGGATCTGAACCCAAGTCAGCCTGATCTGTAGTAGAGATCATAAATGAAATAATGTGGGGTGCTCACACTATATGCTCACACCTATAATCCTAGCTACTCAGGAGGCTGAGATATGAGAATCACAGTTTGAAGCCAGGACAGGAAAGTCCCTAAGACATTTTTTTTTTTTTTTTGGTGGTCATGGGGCTTGAACTCTGGGCCTGAGTGCCGTCCCTCAGCTCTTCAGCTCAAGGCGAGCCCTCTACCACTTGAGTTACAGCGCCACTTCCTCCCTAAGACTTTTATTTCCCATTAACCTCCAGAAGTGTCTCCCCAGCACAGCCAGGAGGTGAAAGAGTTGAAGTGTAACAGGCTCAAGGACTAGGGAAGGCATGTGCAGGTGGGAGATAGTTGGCCTCTCACCTGGCCAACCGATCAGAGAGGAGAAAGTGTTGCTGGATGTTATCCACCAGGGAGCCCCGCATTTCCTCCACCACTTTGAAGACTCGTTTAAAGTTGTCAAACTGCAGAGCGGTTAGTGGAGGAGAGGAACTGGTCAAAAGCCAATCAATGCTTACTCAATACCCCCCTCCCTCTTATCTGCCTCTCCAGTTGGCAGCTATTTCTTTTTGTTGGGTCCGGTCATGGGGCCTGAACTCTGGGCCTGGGCGCTGTCCCTCAGCGCATCAGCTCAAGGCTAGCGCTCTACCACTTGAGCCACAGTGCCACTTCTGGCTTTTTTTTTTCTGCTTATGTGGTGCTGAGGAATCGAACCCAGGGCCTTATGCATGCAAGGCAAGCGCTCTACCACTGAGCCACCTTCCCAGCCCTTGGCAGCTATTTCTTTAGCACCAGTTATTCCTTCAATAACTACTTGTTATTATTAGCAGTTATCAATTCAACAGATATTTGTTTGCTTCTACCATCTGGACTTGAGTAAACACTATTCTCTATTATTAATTCAGTCCTGTTCCAGCCTTGCTCTTTGGTTCTCCATAAGCTTGAACCAGAATGGATTCTCCTAGGTAAGTCCAAATTACTCAAAATGAGCAAATCCTAAGTTTGTGGAGAAGGCAGCATCCAGTGCCATGCCCAGAAATTCAAATGGTAGATATGGGCAAGAACTGTACTTTCCAAGTAACAACAACATAATCTAAAGGAAAATTGGGACTAAAAGGATTTGACCTGCAGAGAGCAAATCACAGGGAAGTCTGAAGGTCAAGACTAATAGTACACTGCCACCCTGGAGGCAATGGGAGCCAATGAAAGTATATAATCAAGAGAAAGTCATGGTCAGATCTGATCATATAAAAGGGACAAAATGTAGGGCTGGGAAGGTGGCTCAGTGGTAGAGTGCTTGCCTCGCAGGCATGAGGCCCTAGGTTCCATTCCTCAGCACCACATAAGCGGAAAAAGCTGGAAGTGGCAATGTGGTTCAACTGGTACAGTGCTAGCCTTGAGCTGAAGAGCTGAGGGACAGCACCCAGGCCCAAAGTTCAGGCCCCACAACTGAGCCCCCCACCCCCACCCCCAAAAAAAAGAAAAGAAAGAAAAAAGGGACAAAAATGCAACAAGTGTGCAAAGGAATGGAGAGAATGAGTGAACTATATGGGATGTGATACACGTGTGGATCAGCGCTCACCTGCCTGCGGCAACTCTTAAGCGTGATGCCTGTTTTGGTGCTGATGTCATCCAGGTCCTTCTTGGTGCCCTTGGATAACTTCTTGCCCAGGACTTCCCGAACAAAGGCCTCGTCAAAGGTGTAGTACCTTGTAGAGGCAGAGGACACCACTGACCCTTCATAAAGGAGGGAAAAGGGGGCCTGAGTTGTTCCTTTCTCTCAACTTTCTGGGTTCCTTGGGTGAAGTTCCATCCCTCCCTGGGCCTCAGTTTCAGCCTGCAAAATGAATATAGGTCACCACACCGGGTGAGCACCTTTCAATGAGCAGCGCCTGCCGGGAGGGAGGGATCTGGAAGATGAGCTGGTGTAGCAGCTTGGTCGGTGCATGCAGCAGGCGCTCGAGCATGTGAAAGGTTCGGTAGTGGTCCATGGTGTCGCTCTGCAGCACCCCTGCCGTGGCGCCCGTCTGTTCGAGGATTCCCGAACGCACTCGCAGAGCCACCGCGTCGCTCACTGGAGAGTGGGCACAAGGATCAAGCCCTATCTCGCCGACCCCAGAGACGCTGCAGAGCTTCCAGCCCCAATCTTTCTCCCTCCCTTATTCCCAGCCACCTGCCCGCGAACTCTAAAGGATGCACGAGGCCTGGTCCCGCCCCTTCTCCCATCCAAAACAGCCGCTCCTCCGGACCGGCCACTCACGGACCCGAATACCCATCCAGCCACAGGCGATACACATCCTCGTCGATAAGCGTCGTGTTCCCCACGAAGATGTCCAGCTCGCTGGTCATGGCGCGGCCCCGCCCGGCGTGCCAGGGCTGCCGGGGTTCCAGGAGCTGGAGGGAGCGCGGGCCCAGCCCGGGGCGCGCCGCCGCTGAGCCACTTCCGGGAGCTCCGAGATTCCGCTCCCCCTCGACCGGAGCCAATGAAGGACCACTTCCGGGGCGGGGCTAGCGGAGCGGAAGTAGCCCGGGAAGAAATCCCTGCCTGGGAAGAAAAATACTGCGCTACGGAATAGCAGCTGCTGCTGCGGGAGAGGAATCCCGCTTTTGAAGAGGACATCCAGGGTGCTTTCCGCCGCGTCTCTCCTGCCCTGCAGATTTGTCTCTCACTTCCATGTTTTCTCCTACTTTCTCTGCCTTCTTCAGGGCCTCCTAACTTTGACCTTTATCCTACACTTCCAGTTTCAAGGCCTCGATTCCTAAATCTCTTCTCAGCAAATATGTGTGTAGCCCTACTTTTTACAGTTGAGCCCCTCTCCTGGGTACGGGGCACTTGCCATAAGTTAGGATTTTTTTTTTTTTTTTTGTCGGTCGTGGGGCTTGAACTCTGGGCCTGGGCGCTGTCCCTCAGCTCTTCAGCTCAAGGCAAGCGCTCTACCACTTGAGCCACAGCGCCACTTCCGGTTTTCTGGTGGTTTATTGGAAATAGGAGTCTTCACGGTCTTTCCTGCCCAGGCTGGCTTTGAACCGCGATCCTCAGATCTCAGCCTCCTGAGTAGCTGGGATTACAGGTGTGAGCCAACGGCACCCGGCTTGCCATAGTTCTGACCACATTCTTCACCTCTGTAGGAGTTAATTCATACCCTCTTACTCTGTCCCTTAGATCTGTCTCAAGTCCTCATTTGCAGGGCTGCCCATCTGCCAAGTCTTCCCACATGATCTTGCCCCAAGCCCCTCCAAAATTCAACCCAGGATATGGTTGTAGCCAGGGGCAAAGTGCTAGGTTGGATTTCCAGCACCAGGCACATAAGGCTTAACACACTCGACAGAACTCTCGCTATCCCCAATCTGCTTCTTTCCTGGTCCCTATCTCTGTCACAGTCCTAACATCCACCCAGTTTACATACTAGGTACCTGGACTTTCTCCCAGATTTCTCTCTCCCACATTTGCTTCTCTTTTGCCTCTTGAGCATTTCTAGTATCTGTTTGGTCTCCTCCACTCCTGCTGACTCAGCCCCAGCCTAGTCTTAGCCTAGTTCTACTTGCTCATTGACACAGTGTTACTAGGCTTCCTGCCTTCACCTCCCCTCCCCTCAGAGTCCATCCCACACACAGCTGCTGAGCAATCTTTTTAAAATGCAGACTTTAAAATGTTACTCTCTTGCAGGTGTAATGGTGCATGCCTGTAATACCACTTTAGTGGAGGCTAGCATGGGCTACACACCTAAGACCGTATCTCAAAGGACAAAGTTACTGTTCAAAATTCTAATTGGTCACTCTCCAATCAAGTACTAAAAGGTTTTAAGAACCTGGGTTCTAACTAGATACAGACTATGTCCCTGGCTTGTGATCTTAGCTATTCAGGATGCTGAGATCTGGAGGATCACAAGTCAAAGGCAACCCAAGAAGAAAAGTGTCAGGCTCCATCTCCAAAATAACCAGTGAAAGCTAAGGCTGGATGTATGGCTACAGTGGAAGAGTTTGAGCTGGAGCAATCCAGATCTGAATTCATGCCCTGAGTTTAATCCTGGGTATGCAAGAACCTGGCTTCCCCTACATTTGAATAAGGACATCAAACTGAGCCTCTTGGTGCTTCAAGGCTAGTGCGCTACCACTTGAGCCACAGTGCCACTTCTGGCTTTTTTGAGTAGTTTATTGTAGATAAGAGATTCTTGAGGGCTTTATCTGCCCAGGCTGGCTTCGAACTTCGATCCTCAGTTCTCAGCCTCCTGAGTAACTAGGATTACAGGCGTGAGCCACCCTCGCCAGGCTGGTCATGGTTCCTAAATCAGCATTCTCACTTAAATAGCCTTCTTTTTACCTGGAAAAGTCATAAATCTTTCAGTGTCCCTAAGCTATCGACTCTGGTCAATTCCAGAGACTCTACTATGGTCCTCCCTTGCCCCACCCTCTCCCTTTTCTTTTTTCCCCCTTCCAATGCTGGAAATAAGCCCAGGCTTAGTGCTTGCAGCTATACTCCAGTCTTCTGCCTTCATTTGCTTTTGCTTTTTCCTCTGACAGACTGCTAGAACCTCTTCAGGGATCAAGATCAGAATCTTGGCCAAATTTATTTCTGCGTGGGCATTACATACAATAAAGGTTTACTGAACAAATGAATCTCCTGGATGTCTCCCCACCCAGTTGCCCTCAGGAAACAGGAAACCTCCATGGAAGGGAGGCGGGGGGGGGGGGGGGGGGGGAGTGTAGTTTTTTGGTAGAGTCAGTGCGTTTGGATTTAAGATTCAGAGGAGCTGGGAGTGACGTCTATCCAACATTCTCCAGGTCCAAGGAAGGAGGGAGGCCGTTAGTCTGTATTCCTTCAAGTGGTGGTGAGGAGTCACGGTTGGGCACCCCAATCTTGGGTCTCAAAAAAGGTGGCTGAGAGGTCTAAGCTCGGGCTTAAGGAGATGTGCAACTTGGAGGAACGCAGTGCCTTCAACCGGATTCTGATCATCGAAGGAGGAGGACAAGGCGCAGGGAAATCCTTGTGCGCGGCGGTCTCCACTGCGGGGGTCGCGAGTGGGAGGGAAGGGGCGCCCGGCGCTCGGGCTCCGCCCCCTTCCGGGAAGGCCTCCTGATTGGCTGTCCTCGCGTGTCGCCATCAGCCCCCGCCCCCGCGCGCGCCTCGCCTCGTGCCCACCCCCGGGTGGCTGCTGCAGCCTGCGCTGCCTCCGCCACTGCCGGCCGCCTGCGGAGTCTGAGCGGGAGCCGGATCGGTGCCCAGCTGACTAGGGGCTCCCGGGCCGCGGGGGCGGGCGGGCGATGCTCCAGCAGCCTGACCAGCCATGGAGGCCGAGGCAGGCGGCCTGGAGGAGCTGACAGATGAGGAGATGGCGGCGTTGGGCAAGGAAGAGCTGGTGCGGCGTCTGCGGCGGGAGGAGGCGGCGCGCCTGGCGGCGTTGGTGCAGCGCGGCCGCCTGATGCAGGAGGTGAACCGGCAGCTGCAGGGTCACCTGGGCGAGATCCGCGAGCTCAAGCAGCTCAACCGGCGCCTGCAGGCCGAGAACCGCGAGCTGCGCGACCTCTGCTGCTTCCTGGACTCGGAGCGCCAGCGGGGGCGGCGCGCCGCGCGCCAGTGGCAGCTCTTCGGGACCCAAGCCTCCCGGGCCGTGCGCGAGGACCTGGGCGGCTGTTGGCAGAAGCTAGCGGAGCTGGAGAGCCGCCAGGAGGAGCTGCTGCGGGAAAACCTGGCGCTGAAGGAGCTTTGCCTGGCTCTGGGCGAGGAGTGGGGGCCCCGCGGCGGCAGTGGCGGCGCGGGGGGCTCGGGCGCCGCGCCGACCCCGGAGCTCGCCCTGCCCCCCTGCGGGCCCCGCGATCTAGGCGACGGCAGCTCCAGCACCGGCAGCGTGGGCAGCCCCGATCAGTTGCCCCTGGCCTGTTCCCCCGATGACTGAGGGAGCTGCTGCTTCCACGCGGCGCCCGTCCAGATTGCTCCCGGAGCGCTGCGATTGCTGTGAACCCCCGAACTAGGACGCGTCCTCGGGGGTTGGGGGGGGAGTGCACCTGGAGCCGCTGACGGGGCCTGAGAAGCCCTGGCGCTAGAGAAGGCCCCTCGCACTCGCTGGCGGGGCAGCAGGGGGGACTGGAGGTGTGATTGGTGGGACTTACTGGGGGGGGGGGGCTGGAGGGGGGAAACTAATAAACAGGGACCGAAGCGGAGCCCGAAGTCTGGGCAATTTGTCTGAGGTTCGCCGGGGTTGGGGAGAGGGCGGGAACGCCTCGACAGCGTACCGCTCCCATCAGGAGGGGCTGTGAACTCCCATTATCTGGGGCAGAATATGGGACAGTGGTAAAGCACTGACTTCCCCTTTGGGCGCCAGGACGGGCAGTCATCCCGCCCCTGAAGTGGCTCTAGCTCCCTTCCCGGCTCCTTCCTGTCCAAGACAATGGGGCAGGAAGCAGGTGCTGGGGGCCTAAAACCTACTGGCTGGCTGCTTAGCGTGGAAGGGGGACGTAGCACAACCCCCCCCCCATCCCGCGTGCTCACGCGGCTCTGTGGGCCCCCATGAGGAGAAGGATGATAATCCTCTTTGCTTGCATCCCAGAGCATTCTCTCCGTGGAGGAGATGAGGATGTAACCCCATTCATCAGATAAGCCAATCCTGGTCCCCAAGTACGGGAAGTTTGTCCAAGGCCGAGCAGTGTGAGTCAGGGGCGGAGGCCGGAACTCAGGCCGTCTAGCTCCCGTGGTGTCCTTTCGTCTCTGGATCCAAGCAGACACCCAGGCCAGAGCTTCAAGCCTTTTATTCCATGTTGGCAGGTTTGTATAAAAATATTCTCTTTAGGAAAATAAATAGCTGTCTTCTCTGTGAAAGCTTGGATTCCCAGGCGCTAAAGGCTTCTCAGAGCTGGGGGCTGCCGACCAGCTCCTCACCAAGCCCTCTGGCACCTCCTCAGCTGTGCGGGTTCAGGAAGAGTCCGCAGATCTCCCTAGTCCAATCATCTGGTGCTGCTGGAAGTGGGGCTGGATGAATTAGTGTTTTAGGCTTGTAAAAGGGCACCTCTGTCAGCGGCATTCTGGGTGCACCACAGGAAGCGGGTGATGGAGTCTGCCAGGAGGTAGAGCCCCAGAGAACCTCTGGGGATCCGCAGTCTTGGGCTGCCAGGATTACTCTGGCACAAATGGGACACACACACAGTGCCAGTTCAGGGGCTTGAACTCAGGGCCTTGGGGTGCTGTCCCTGTGTTTCTTTGATCAAAACTAGTGTTCTACCATTTGAGCCACAGCTCCACTTAGAGCTTTTTTGCTTAACTGAAGAGTCTCACAGACTTTCCTGCCTGGGCTAGCTTTGAACTGTGATCCTCAGATCCTGAAGCTGGGATTACAGGTGTGAGCTGCTGGCAGGAAATATTTTTATCTCTGATTAAGTGCATTTTGTAATAGACCAGCCCCGCCCCAAAGAAATAGTGGGTGGTTTTGGTTGCCCTAAGCTGGTTTTACCTTGAATCAGACTATGTTGTCTCATCTGGAGGAATGGAAGACCAGTTGGCACTGAGCATGGTATGGGTCCGGACCAGCTGGACCAATAGGGGAAAGGAAATAGCTAGAGTAGCACCTGCAGAGCACGAGCAGGTGTCTCACAAGGCAAGGAGGGTAGGGGATCCCAGGGGGTCAGAGGAAGGGTCCCCACTGCTGCTGCTGCTCTTTCGGTGAGCTGAGGCACAAGGCTCTGGTGTACTGGGATAGGTGAAAACCAGACTGGGGGTAAAGGGAGTCAGAGAGGGTGTGGTCATGAGGGTAGGGGTGTGCAAAGCTTCTGGTTCCAGCACAGGGCCCGGGGAAAGGGAGATACAAGGTACAGGGCGGCAGGGTGCTGGTGGGCTGCTGGTGCCACTGGCACTGCTGGGTCCTCCTGTGTCCCTGTCCTTGTCTCCTTCCGGGATTTTGCAAATAGGGCGATGGGCTTCCAACACCAGTTCCAGGCGTTCCTTCTGCTTCTGAAGCTCCTCAATCTCTCGCTGCAGCCCGGATTTCTCATCCTCCAGTTTGTCAGTCTCCTGTAGAGGATCAGGAGAGGGGTTAGGGAAGCTAAGGACGGAGACCTCACGCCTCTAACAGAGTGGGGGTGGGGGCCGGAGGCCTCGGCAATTCTGGACTGCAATTCCCATGAGCCCCTGGGAGAAAAATGGGCACGATTGCCATCGGACTCGGGGCATCTTAGAAGACTGCCAACCAGCTTTGGGCTCCCGGGAGCCGAGGTTCCCCCGCGCACACACCCCTCAGGCTCGGTGGGCACTCTCCCCCCCCCCCCCCCCCCCCCCCCCCCCCCCCCCCCCGGCCGGGGCTCACCGCCTGTAGGAAGTCGGTTAGTTCCTTCCTCCGGTTTCTGCACTTGGCCGCGGCCAGCTTGTTCCGTTCCCGCCGAACTCGGCGGCGCTCCTCCTCTTCGGGGCTGATCTGGGGAGTCGGGAAAGAGGGTAAAAGTGAGGGAGCCCCCAGGCTATGTTGTCCCGAGTTCTCCCTTTGTGTGGGTCCCTCTGCTTCAACCTGCACCCCAACTAGCTTAATTTTCTAAATGAGAACTGGAAGGTATGGCTCAAGTGGTAGAGCACCAGCCTTGAGTGGGAAAAGCCAAGAAATGAGTTCAAGCGCCAGTACTGGCAAAACAAGTAAATAAGTACTTAGATTTCCTCCTCACTTCAAGCTTCTCTCTCGTAATGATCCCAAACCCTTAACTTGCTTCCCTAGGAACTCGACTAGGATGCCTTCACCTCCAGAAAGCCTTCTCCTTCCCCAGCCAGATGTGGCCTTAATCCTCTTATGAGTCCCCCTGGGCAGAGTTACCCCCTTTTCCCAGGGCCCTCATCTTCTGAATCTGTGGGAGATTCTAAATATCTTCCTGCAGGAACCATGCAAACTAGGAGAGGCTCCTGTGTGCTAAGTTGTGATTTCTTAGTTGCATACAGTGTGCCAGTTAAACCTTCTGCTATATGGCAGGCATGTAGTCAGTATTCAGGTAAAAGGGCAAGGTACTTCTCCCCAGCCTTTGCAGTGCTGGGGTGGAATCATGGGCCATGTTCATGCCAAGGTAACCTCCAAAGATAGACTTTGTGGGGCTGGGAAGGTGGCTCAGTGGTAGAGCGCTTGCCTTGCATGCATGAGGCCCTGGGTTCGATTCCTCAGCACCACATAAGCAAAAAGAAAAAAGCCAGAAGTGGCACTGTGGCTCAAGTGTTAGAGCGCTAGCCTTGAGCTGAAGGACAATGCCCAGGCCCAGAGTTCAGGCCCCATGACCGGACCCAAAAAAACAAAAACAAAACAAAACAAAACCAAAAACAAAGATAGACTTTGTGTGTGTATTCCAGTCCCAGGGCTTGAACTCAGGGTGCTGTCCTTGAGTTTTTGTCTTTGTTTCTCAAGGCTAGCACTCTACCGCTTGAGCCACAGCTCCACTTCTGGATTTTGGTAGTAACATAGCGATGAGAGTCTCACAGACTTCCCTGCCTGGACTGGCTTCAAACTGCAATCCCTAGATCTCAGCCTCATGAGTAGCTAGGATTATAGGCATGAGCCACTAACACCTGGCTAAGACATTTTTTTGTTGTTGTTGTTGGTCTTGGGGCTTGAACTCTGGGCCTAGGCACTGTCACTCAGTTCTTCAGCTCAAGGCTAGTGTTCTACCACTTGAGCCACAGCGCCACTTCCAGCTTTTTCTGTTTATGTGGTGCTAAGGAATCAAACCCAGGGCCTCATGTATGCAAGGCAAGCACTCTACCACTGATCCACCTTCCCAGCCTCCCCCCCCCCCCGCTTTTTTTTGAGACGGGGTCTCCCTATTTATATAGCCCAGGGTAGCCTCAAACTCCAGAGCCTCCTGCCTTTGTCCACAGAGTGCTGGAATTATAAGCACGTACAACCACATGTAGCTAAACACTTTTAAAACATTTTTTTGCCAGTTCTGGGGCTTGAATTCTGGGCCTTGAACTCTGGGCCTGGGTACTGTCCCTGTGCTCTTAAGCTCAAGGCTAGCGTTCTACCACTTGAGCCATAGTACCACTTCTGGTTTTCTAGTGGTTTGTTGGAGATAAGTCTCACGGACTTTTCTGCCCGGGCTGGCTTTGAACTGTGATCCTCACATCTCAGCCTCCTGAGTAGCTAGGATTATAGGCATAAGCCACCAGTGCCCACTGTCCCTAAGCTTCTTTTGCTCAAGGACAGCACTCTACCACTTGAGCCACAGTGCTACTTCCAGCTTTTTCTATTTATGGTGTACTGAGAAATCAAACCCAGGACTTCATGCTAGGCAAGCACTCTACCACTAAGCCACACTCCCAGTCCTAAACACTTTTTTTTTGGTCGGTTATGGGGCTTGAACTCTGGGCCTGGGCGCTGTCCTTCAGCTCTTCAGCTCAAGGCTAGCGCTCTACCACTTGAGCTACAGTGCCACTTCCAGTTTTCTGGTGGTTTATTGGAGATAGGAGTCTCATAGCCTTTCCTGCCCGGGCTGGCTTTGAACCTCGATCCTCAGATCTCAGCCTCTTGAGTAGCTAGGATTACAGGCATGAGCCACCAGTGCCCGGCCACTTTTTTTTTTTTTTTTTTTTACATAGACTTTTTTACCCCCTTTGTGACAAGGGATTGAACTCAGGGCCTGGTACATGCTAGGTAAGTGCTCTATCACTGAGCATAGGTAGTTTTCTTTCTTTGGGGGAGCCGGGGTGTGGGACTGTGAGACTGGGACTCAAACTCAGTAACCAACATTTTTGATCACTGGCCAGCACTATATTAACTCATACCTTCAACCCCTAGGCATAGTTTTTTTTTCTTTTTCTTTTTCTTTTTTTTTGGGGGGGGAGGGCAGGGGGTTGATCCTGCGGTTTGAACTCAGGGCCTGGCCACTGTGTCTGAGCTTCCTTTTCTCAAGGCTAGTACTCTATTACACAGCTTTTTCTTTGTAGTTTACTGGACATAAGAGTTTCACAGAGGGGCTGGGAAGGTGGCTCAGTGGTAAAGTGCTTGCCTTGCATGCATGAGGCCCTGGGTTCTATTCCCCATAAGGAAAAAGAAAAAAATCTGGAAGTGGCACTGTGGCTCAACTGGTAGAGCTCTAGCTTTGAGCTGAAGAGCTGAGGGACAGCGCCCAGGCCCAGAGTTCAGGCCCCATGACCGGACCCCCCCCCCAAAAAAAATAAATAAAATAAAAAAAGAGTTTCACAGAGGGCTGGGAAGGTGGCTCAGTGGTACAGCGTTTGCCTTGCATGCATGAGGCCCTGGGTTCGATTCCTCAACACCACATAAGCAAAAAGAAAAAAGCCGGGGGCTGGGAAGGTGGCTCAGTGGTAGAGTGCTTGCCTTGCATGTCTGAGGCCCTGGGTTCGATTCCTCAGTACCACATAAGCAAAAAGAAAAAAAGCTGGAAGTGGCACTGTGGCTCAAGTGGTAGAACGCTAGCCTTGAGTTGAAGAACTGAGGGACAGCGCCCAGGCCCAGAGTTCAAGGCCCCATGACCGGACCAAAAAAAAAAGGAAAAAGAAAAAAGCCGAAAGTGGTGCTGTGGCTCAAGTGGTAGAGCGCTAGCCTTGAGCTGAAGAGCTGAGGGACAGCAGCCAGGCCCAGAGTTCAGGCCCCATGACCAAACAAACAAACAAAAAAAAAAGAGTTTCACAGACTTTCCTGCCCAGACTGCCTTTGAACCATGATCCTCAGATCTCAGCCCCCTGAGTAAGTAAGATTACAGGCGTGAGCCACCAGCACCCAGCTTGATCATAGGTTCTTACCCAACTTCCTAGGTTGGGTAAGTCCAGCAAAGATGAATAACTTGTTTATAGTTCTGGGCAGAAATTAATATCCACTCACTCTATTAACATTGGTTGAGAGGCCAGCTGAAGGAGACCACCTTCCCGGAGGACTTTACTCACAGCTCACAGCCTCAACCCAGTACTACTTAGGATCAAGGGTTACACCCAGGACAGGGCTGAAAGAAGGAAATACAGGATGGATTACCCCTGGCCTGCCTCTGTGGCTCAAATCCAAGTCCCTTTCCTAGATGGTCACAAAGGCTAGCCTTTCTATGTCTAGGAATCCTATTGTTAGCTCATCTCCAGGGCTCCAAACCCACTCCCCATCTCTCCAAAGGTACCCAATCTCTACCCAGCCAAGGAAGCTTGTGGAAACACATTACCTCACTGCAGTCTCACAATAACATCCTCCACACAGTCTCCCCCGCATTGGTGCTGTTTCTGAGCCTTTGTGTTCAAGGCTAATGGCCCTACCACTTGACCTACAGCTCCACTTCCAGCTTTTTGTGGTTAATTAGAGGTTAAGAGTCTCATGGACTTTCCTGCCCTGGCTGGCTTCAAACAGAGATCCTCAGATCTCAGCTTCATGAATAGTTAGGATTACAGGTGTGAGCACTTGTGCCTGGCTTGAGGTATCAATTTTTAAAGCCTCTCCATCTCAGCTGGGTGCTGGTGGCTCATGCTTATAACCCTAGTTATATTGGAGTTTGAGATCTGAGGATCATGAGGAAGGAAGGTCTGTGAGACTCATCTCCAATTAGACTCATCTCCACTAAAAAAGCTGAAAGTAAAGGTGTGGTTCAAGTGGTAGAGGGTAGCCCTGGGTGAAAAAGTTAAGGGACAGCACACAGGAACTAAGTACAAGTCCCATGACTGGCACTTTTTTTTTTTTTTTTGCCAGTCATGGGGCTTGAATTCTGAGCCTGGGTGCTGTCCCTCAGCTCTTCAGCTCAAGGCTAGCACGCTACCACTTGAGCCACAGTGCCACTCTGCTTTTTTTGTTTATGTGGTGCTGAGGAATCAAACCCAGGGCCTCATGCATGCAAGGAAAGCACTCTACCACTGAGCCACCTTCCTAGCCCTGGCACTAATTCTTTTTTAAAGAAACTTCATCTTGGGGGCTGGGAAGGTGGCTCAGTGGTAGAACGTTTGCCTTGCATGCATGAGACCCTGGGTTCGATTCCTCAGCACCACAAAAGCAAAAAGGAAAAAAGCCGAAAGTGGTGCTGTGGCTCAAGTGGTAGAGCGCTAGCCTTGAACTGAAGAGCTGAGGGACAGCGCCCAGGCCCAGAGTTCAGGCCCCATGACTGGACCCCCCCCAAAAAAAAGAAAAGAAACTCCATGTTAGCCACTGTAATCCCAACACTTAGAAAGCTGAAGAAGTATCTCAAGTTCAAAATCAGCCTGAGCTACATATGGAGATTCTCTCAAGAAAAAGAGAATGCCATCTGTTATTCATTTATTTTAGAAAGAGCTTTGGGGAGGCAACAGAACCTAGCATCCTCTGCCCAAAATCTTCTGTTAGTTTTCAGTGAGACAGTGTGACTAGGTGGTTAGGATCCAACTTAAGAGTTGGCTAGGGGCTGGGAAGGTGACTCAGTGGTAGAGTGCTTGCCTTGCATGCATGAGGCCCTGGGTTCGATTCCTCAGCACTACATAAGCAGGAAAGGCTGGAAGTAGCACTGTGGCTCAAGTGGTAGAGCAGTAACCTTGAGCTGAAGAGCTGAGGGACCCCCTCAGAGCACCCCCAAGCCCAGAGTTCAGGCCCCACGACCAACAAAAAAAGTTGGGTAGACCTGAGGCCCAGGCCAGTTCTGTTTCATTACTCACTATTGTATGATCTTGGGCAAGAAAGACATTACCTCTCTGTGCCTTCACTTCCTCAGCTAGAAAATGGAAGGAAGGTGCAGGTGGCTCTCACCTGTAATCCTTGCTACTCAGAAGGCAAAGATCTGAGGATTCCAGTTCAAAGCCAGCCCAGGCAGGAAAGTCTGTGAGCCTCTTATCTGCAATTAACCACTGTGGCTCAAAGTGGTAGCGCAAGTAGCTAGTCTTGAGCAGCAAAATCTCAGGGACAACACCCAGGCCCTGAGTTCAAGTCTCTTGGCCAACAAAAAAAAAAAAAAAAAAGAAAAGGAAATCTTTCCAGTACATTTCCAGAGAATTTCCATGACAGTGTGTGTGTGTGTGTGTGTGTGTGTGTGTGTGTGTGTGTGTGTGTGTGTGTGTGTGTGTGTGTGTGTGTGTGTGTGTGTGTATGTGTGTTCACACACATGCAAATCTAGTCTGGCTTGGACTTGGACTTGACGCTGTCTCTTCGCTTTTTTGCTCAAGGCTGGCAGTCTACACCACTTGAATCATATTTCTCCTTCTGACTTCTTGGTGCTTAATTATAGATAAGAGTCTCACAGATTTTCCTGCCTGGGCTAGTTTCAAACTTTGATCTTCAGATCGCAGCCTCCTGAGTATCTGGGATTATATAGCATCTAGCTCAGTTTTTTTTTTTTTTTTTTAATGAGTATTAAATGAAGTAGGAAACAGATCTAGAGAAGAGCTGAAGAAAACCTTTTTGTTCCGGTTCCCTCCCTGACTACAGATAGCATAAGCCACCCCCTCCAGGCATGCCAGCAGATGGAGACCCTTTCACCTCTCCACATGAACACCTTATACTCATTCTTCTCCACTTCCATTTTTGTGCCAGCCACCCCTCTACCACGAAGGTCCTTCTTTCCGTTCTACCTATTCAACTACCTTCCTAGGTCAACACACAGTCACCTTTTTCCAGGAAACTTTCCTCGATCCACAAATGACCTTCTTGGCCTCCCCAGAGATTCCCATCATTTTCTGCCTTGGGCGATAGTCACTGATGGCCCTTCCACCCCCTCCTCTAGGCCTGTATTCTTTCCAGCAAGATCTTGTCCCCTGTCCCCTCCCTCTGTGGGGTCATCACAACCATTGTAACTTGTCTGTTCCTTACCTGTTCACAGGGCCGGCGACGTACCCCTGGAGGTGGTCCCAGTGCCCGGATGACTCCTGGCCGGGGGAGTGGAGGGCTGTATTGAGGGTAGGTCAGAGGTCTGGGGTAGCCACTGGGCCCTAGGAAGTGAGGCTGAACCATCCACTGCAACTCTTGGCTGCCGCTCAGAGCATTGATGCTTGGCACGAGGTGGAACTTCTTAGAGATAAGAAATGGAGGGTCAGAGATCAAGTCTATGTGGATTGAGGGATTTCTGGGGGAACAGGACACAATGCTCTCCATCCTTAGGTTGAAGATGCTACTTACTTCAGAGAGATCTGAAAGAGCACAGAGTGGCAATCAGAGAAACTGATTTGGAGGGAAATCATTGTTCATGAGATATGTGACTTTGGGCTAGTCACAAAATCTCTCTTATCTTCAAGGGATTGTGGGGTTATTTCCCCATCACACTCATCTTAATCAAATGTGAATTCTTTTATTCACACTATTCTAACTAACCACTTTACAAATAGTGACTCATATAATGGTGCAAGAGTATCTTCATTTTCACACAGGAGATCAGTTGTGCAAAGACACAGCGTGGGAAATGGGACTTGAGTCCAGATGGCTGGGTTCTTGTCCACTCCCGCACCCACCATACAGAGCTTCCTCCGTGACTGAAGAGTCGGTCAGAGCATGTGTGTGACAGCCTGGAATGCGGAGGGGCTGTAACAGGCAAAAGCTGCTGCTCTAGATTCTGCCTCAATTCTAATCACAGCTTCTCCACTGGCTGTATGGATCTAAGAAAATGTTTAACTTCACTATGCCCTGATTTTCTTTTTCTTTCTTTCTTTCTTTCTTGCTTGCTTGCTTGCTTTCTCTTTCTTTCCAGCGCTCAGGATCTGGTCACTGTTCCTTGGCTTTTTTTGTTCAAAGCTGGCCATCTAATCACTTGAACCACAGCTCCACTTAGGGCTTTTTGTTGGCTAATTGGAAATAAGAGTTTCATGGACTTTCCAGCTCAGATTGGCTTCAAACAATGATCCTCAGATCTCAGCTCCTGAGTAGGTAGGATTATAGGCAAGAGCCACCTGCGACCCACTCACTAGTTTCGTTGCTTCTAATATTATCATAGATGAGGGTTATAGCATTTCATTGATGCTGAGAAACTGGAGCTCTGATAGCCCTGAAATCAAAGTTTAATTGGCAATGTATCAATTCAGCGGCTGAAAGGATTGGTGGGTTGTGACATCCATAAAGAGTCCATAACATATGGTAAACGAAGCGGAAAGTGCCTCGGGGCGCGGGGCGCCCCGGCTGGTGCCAGGAAGCTGCCCATGACCATCCCCTTTCGACTAGAAATCTGAGAAGAGCTTCGGGAACGAGGGGCTCGGCGTGCTAGGAAGAGAACTGGGGTCAGGCCCCGCACTTGGGCTCTGGGTGTGGAAGACCTGGCATCCGGGAAGCTCCCCGCGAGTCCAGGCAAGTCTGGGCAACGGTGTCCCCGATCTGGCGCTGCAGGTACGGCGGCCCAGTGACCCCAGTTCCGGGCTGGAGGCCCCGCCGGGGGGCATCTCTCGCTCCCGAAGAAGCTGTCGCTTCCCGGGCTGCTCGGGGCCAGGAAGGGAGGGGCGCCCGGGGTGACTCAGCCGCCGTGACTCGGCGGAACGGACGCCGCTCCTTCCCTCCCCGGCGACACGTGCGCGCAGCCCCTCGACAGGAAATGGGCACCTGCGCTCCCGAGGCGGGGAGGGGGGGACCCCAGCCACCTAGGGCCGGGAGCCAGGGACCCGGCGCGTGCGCGCTGCGGGGACCCCGTTACCTCCCCCCCCCCCCCCCCCGCTCACGTCCCGCACCTCGGGGTCTGACTTTGTGTCTCCCAGCCCGGCGGGGCCCGGCTCCGGACCGACGTACGGACAGCCGCCGGCGGGCGGCGGGGATCCCGCCTCTATCCCGCTTGCTTCCTGACGGTGTCCGCCCGACGGTGCCACCCCGAGCCCAGTCCCCCCACCGCCTCCGACCCCAGGACTCTCAGCCCCAGGTGGCGGCGAGCGCCGGGGCAGATGGGACGTGGATAGTTAGCGGTGGATAAGAAGAAATCAAAGACGGCAAGCGATGGCACAGGGACAGACGGACAGAGGGACAGACCGACAGCCAGCCAGAGATCAGGGGTCGACGGGACCGCGGGGGTTCGCAGCCCGCGCGTCCGCCGTGCGCGTCCCCAGGCGTCGGGGCCCAAACGGCCCCTGGACGGCGCGCACGGAGCCGGAGCCTCGGTCCCATCCCCCCACCCCGGCCCCCGGCCTCCGCCCGCTGCGCCCGGAGCCGACCCCCGCGTCCCCGACGCCATCCCTGCCGGGGACCCCCCCCCCCGCCCCGGCGTCGGACCCGCCCTCACCTGCTGCTCGGCCGCCGCCTGCGCCTGCGCGGCGGTCGGGGGCTGCGCGGGGCCGCCGTAGGCGCCGCCGGCCCCGGAGCTCGGCCCCGGTTCCCCGAAGTCTCGGTACATGCCCTGGGCCGGCCGCTTCTGCGGGGTCCGCGTCGGCGGCTGGGGCTCTGACTCACGCCCGCCTCGCAGGCTTTTCTTTTTATGAATGAAAAGTTGCCGGGCTGAACCACTCGGGCTCGCGGGGTGGGGGCGTTCCGCGACGGCAGGGGCGCTCCGAGCCCCACCTCTGCGGCCGCCGCGCCGGCTTCTGACACCTCCCGCCGCCGCCCGCCGCCTTTTTCTCCGGGCTGTCAGGGGGGCCCCGCTCGGCGTCCCCCAGCCACCGCGGCGGGCCCGCCCCCTCTGACGTAGCTGCCCATACATGGTGCCATTTCCTCGCCGCGCCCAGGTGGAGCCGAGGATTCCCCGCGCCCGGCGCACCTGCCTGGAATCCCGCCTCTCCCCGCGCCCCCCCCTCCGCGCGCACCCCGAACCCGCCCCGCCCGCGGCCCGCTCCCGGCCCTGGTTGGCCTGGGTGTCTGCTTCCCTACACTAGGAGGAAATAATCACCTTGCCTGTCTGGAAACGATAAAGTGAATTGTGAAGTGATGGGGATGATGATGATGATGATGATGATGATGATGATGATGATGATGATGATGATGATGATGATGATGATACTTTGGCAGTACTGGACTTTGAACTCAGAGTCTCAATGGTTGCTAAGCAGGTGATCTACCCCCTTGAACCACGGAATCTTGCTAGCATCCTCAACCTCCCTTCTCCTCACCTCAGATTTTAGTCCTCTAACCTTCGCCTCTCACATAGCTGTGATCATAGAAGTTAGCCATCACACACAGTTCATTCGTTAAAATAGGGTCTCACTGTAGCCTGGCTGGCTTTGAACTGGGATTGCAGGTGTATACCAACACCTGGGGCTGCATTGGCACTAAGGCTTCGGCTAAACCAAAAAGTGAATAGTCGTGCATCAGTGGCTCCCACTTGTAATCTTAGCTACTCGGGAGGCTGAGATCTGAAGATCGAAGTTTGCAGTCAGCCTGTGCAGAAAAGGCCATGAGACTCTGATCTCCAATTAATCATCAAAAAGCCAGAAGTGGAGCTGTGGCTCAAGTGGTAGAGTATTAGCCTTGAGCAAAAAAGCTCAGGTACAGCACCCAGGCCCTGAGTTCCAGCCCCAGGACAGACACACACTCACACAAACTAAAAGTGAACGCATGACAAACCAGGCTTGCAAAAATGCCGATGTATTTTAAATGGTTGCAATAAACAAGGTGATGCTTTGAACTACACACAAATATAATGCAATAGAGACATGTTACTCAGAGGGCTGGAGTCATGGCTTTGGGGTAGAGCATCTGTCTAGCAAATGGGAGGCCTTAAGTTTAAAACCCATTATTGGAGGAAAGAAAAAGCTTGTGTTACTCTGCATAGTCTCAGGAGCTATGGCAAGTTTTAATTCAGCACCTCTACAGACAGGGAGAGCAGAGGGGCATAGGCATCCTAAGGTCTTAATGACACAGCTTGTGTGTGTGTGTGTGTGTGTGTGTGTGTGTGTGTGTGTGTGTGTGTGTGTGTGTGTGTGTGTGTGTTGATACTGGGACTTGAACTCAGGGCCTTTCACTCTTGCTTTGTTTTCTTTTACTCAAGGCTGGTGCCCTACCATTTGAGTCACACCCTCAGTTCCAGTTCCAGAGTTTTGCTGGTTAATTGGACAGAAAAGTCTCTTGGACTTCTCTCCCTGGGTTGACTCTCAACTTCAATTCTCAGATCTCAGGCTCCTGAGTAGCTGGGATTACAAGCGTGAGTCACTGGCACCCAGCATCTTGATTATTGGTGCTCTTTCTGTGTGTCACCAGCCTTGTTGGAGAATTAGGTGAAAAGTCCTTAGAATGTAAGACCTGGCTCACTGGGCTGGGTAGATAGGTAGTATCTTTACCCCCACTTTAACGATGGGAAAAACCAAGGCTGAGGGCACTAAGTGAATGGCTAAAGCAAATGGCCAAGTCAGGAGTCTAGAGCTCCAAGCTCAGGCTCAGCCAAGATTCTTTTCAGAGCAGAGACACCTTTTCAGACATGTCAGGGTAGAGAGATGTCCCTCAGCAATCCTTCTCTTGATGAACCCTTCTCTTGAGGCTCAGAGAGAGAGAGAGAGGAAGGAACTACCAAGGGTACACAATTCCTCCTGTTTTGTCCACGAGGAGCTTTGGTGGATAGGTGCCGGTTTTGCCCTCTGGGATCCCAGACTCAGTGCTACCATTTCCTATCCGTGTGACCCTGGACAGGTCACCTTCCTCGAGTCCCAGTCTGAAAGAACCTTCCCTGCTGACCTCATGGGGCTGCTGCGGGGCAGAAATGAGATCACAAATGAGAAAGTGCTCCATAAGCTATAAAGTGCTGTGCGCTCAGCTGATCCCTGGCCTCCTGCCCCTCCCTTGACCTGGTTTTCCTCAGTGCGTGTCTTCCTCTAGAAAGAAAAGAAAACAGAGCACTAGTTGGAATGAAGAATATAGGAATGAGAGAGACACAGGGGGCTGGGGGGCCATTTTGGAGGCAGTGAGACCCTAAGGCATCCTTGTTAGAGTCAGAAAGCTCTGAGTTCTGGGTTTAAATTCTAGTTAGGCTACTTATAAGCTGTGTGACCTGAATGCTATCCACAATCTCTCTGAGCTTTGTATGTGGGTCTGAGTGGGTGTGGGTGTGTACTGCTGCTGGGATTTGAACTCAGGGGCCTCAGCATTGTTCCTTAGCTTTTTATGCTCAAGGCTGGTTGACCTACCCCCTAAGCCATAGCTCTACTTCTGGCTTTTTGGTGGTTAGTTGGAGATAAGAGTCTCAGTCCTGCCTGGACTGGCTTTGAACCTGGATCCTCAGATCTCAGCCTCTCGAGTAGCTGGGTACTTGGTACTGGTACTGGTACTTGGCTCTCGTTTTGAGCTTCTGTTTCTTTGTTTCTTTGTCCAATGGAGATGTAATGACAACTACATCTCAGAGTTACTGGAGGATGGCAATAAAATAAGGTCCCCCATGCTTAGCCTCACATGGAGGAATTTGAGGAAGTAGAAGCGTGGCTCAAATGGTAGAGCACCAGTCTTGAGCAAAAATGCCAAACCAAGACTACAAGGCCCTAAGTTCAAGCCCCAGGACAGGCACCCCCCCAAAAAAATAATTTGACAAGCAGTAGTGAAAATCAATTCACAAATGAACACAAAACCTCTTTGGGACTTCAGGTACACGTGCTCATCAGTGCGTGCACACACAACCGCGGCTATCTGAACTCCTTAGCTGATCTAAGGTAAACCAGATGACGCAGGCAGGCAGCCAGGTGGTGGCCCAGAGAAGACTGGACCAGCAGCAGCCTGGAGAGCATTGCTGCCTTGCTGCAGCCCAGCACCCTGTCCCCTCTCCCACCCCCACGGTCAGGGGAGCAGGCCAAGCAGGACACAGGTCTCTGGGGGATGTGTGTGTGTGTGTGTGTGTGTGTGTGTGTGTGTGTGTGTGTACGTGACTTTGAAAGGCCCTTCCTGCCTCAACCAGCAAGAAGCCACAAGAGGCCCTTTCAGCAGTGGTACATTCCAAACGCCTCACTCACTAACTCCTGCCTTGTGGCTGCACAAACGTTTCTGGTATCTGACCTCACCAGCTCCCAGCTGGGGATCCAGGGGAGCAACTTGGGTGTGTGTGTGGGGGGTGTCTGAACAACTGCTTCCAGTCTGGGGTGGGGGGTCTGAGGGACCCTGCTGCTGACCCCTAGCAGCCCCATGAGACCAGCTCAGTGGCTTCCTGTCTCTGAGCCCAGGAAACCTCCATCTTCCCAGCTAGGTGACTAAAGGAGGCCAAGGTTGAGCAGGCTGAGCGTGAAGGGGTGGGGGTGGGGTCCATAGGCCACCGAGGCCCGGGAGGTGATGTTTATGCTTTGGGGTTTCCATTCTCTTTTTTAATTTGAAGTTTTCTTTTTAAAATTGAGGCGAAATCCATCTAACATACAATTAACTGTTTTAGAATCTGCAGTTCCGTGGTATTTAGTGTATTTTAAAATGTTGGGCAACCATCACCTTTCTGGTTTCAAAACTTCATCATTCCAGAAAAACACTCCATAGTCATTAAGTAATCCCTCCCAACTCCCCCCCCCTACACACACCCTTTTCCTGGTAACCACTAATCTCCTTTCTGTCTCCATGTCTTTGCCTATTCTGGGCATTTCAGGTAAATAACATCATATGACATGTAACTATTTATGTCTGGCTTCTTTTACTTAGTATAGTGTTTCTGAAGTTCAGTTGTGTTATAGCATGTATCAAGTCTTTTTCCTTCTTCCTGACTAAATAATATTCCATGAGATGTATGTACTACAGTTTGTTTATCCCTAAATTGATGGGATGATGCACAGTCTATAAGGCTGCTATGGACATCAATGCATGTGTTTTTGTGGGGAACATGTTTTTATTTCTTGGGTATATATCTAAGAATAGAATTGTGTCATATGATAACTTTCTGAGGAACTGCTGGACTGGTTCCCAAAGTAGCTGTATCATTTTGCATTTTCACCAATAGTGTGTGAGATCTTTGCCAATCCTTGCTAGTTTCAAAATTAAAAAAAAATAGTTATTCATTTATTTTTTGGTAGGTGTGTAGGAGAGGTGCTTGTTTTTCTTTTTAAAATATGTTTTTAATTTTTTTTTTTTTTTTTTTTGTCGGTCGTGGGGCTTGAACTCTGGGCCTGGGCTCTGTCCCTCAGCTCTTCAGTTCAAGGCGAGCGCTCTACCACTTGAGCTACAGCGCCACTTCCGGTTTTCTGGTGGTTTATTGGAGATAGGAGTCTCACGGTCTCTCCTGCCCGGGCTGGCTTTGAACCGGGATCCTCAGATCTCAGCCTCCTGAGTAGCTAGGATTACAGGCGTGAGCCACCAGCGCCCGGCTGTTTTTAATTTTTTTTTTTTTTTTTGTCGGTCATGGGGCTTGAACTCCAGGCCTGGGCGCTGTCCCTCAGCTCTTCAGCTCAAGGCGAGCGCTCTACCACTTGAGCTACAGCACCACTTCCGGTTTTCTGGTGGTTTATTGGAGATAGGAGTCTCATGGTCTCTCCTGCCCGGGCTGGCTTTGAACCGCGATCCTCAGATCTCAGCCTCCTGAGTAGCTAGGATTACAGGCGTGAGCCACCAGCGCCCGGCTTGTTTTTAATTTTTTTGAGACAGAATCTTTCTTTGTAACACAGGCTGGCTTTAAACGTGTGTGTGTGTGTGTGTGTGTGTGTGTGTGTGTGTGTGTGTGTGTGTGTGTGTGTGTGTGTGTGTGTGTGTGTGTGTGTGTGTGTGTGTGTGTGTGTGTGTGTGTGTGTGTGCCAGCTTTGGGACTTTTCCTTAGGACTTTTCCTTTTATTTTTCACTCAAATCTGGCATTCTTAAACTACTTTCAGTTTTTGCTGGTTAATAGGATATGAGACTCCTGCCTGAGCTAGCTTTGAACCATGATCCTCAGATTTCAGCCTCCTGTAGGATTATAGGCATGAACCACTGGTACCAGCTAACCTTAAACTCTTGATCCTCCTACCCAAGCCTCCAGAATACTGTGATTACATACTTGTTTTTGTAATCACACACATACACACACACACACACGCACACACACACACACACACACACACACACACACACACCCCTCCCATGCTCAGCTTTAGTTTCCAGGTACTAAGTTAAAGACATCTTAGAGAACCTGTGCTGGTGGCTCATGACTGTAATCTAACTACTCAAGAGACTGAGATTTGAGGGTCAGGATTCAAAGTTATCCTGGGCAGGAATGTCCATGAGACTCTTATCTCCAATTAGCCACAGAAAATCAGAAGTTAAGTTAGACTCAACTGGTAGAGAGATAGCCTTGAATGAAAAAGCTAAAGAATAGGGGCTGGGAGGGTGGCTCAGTGGTAGAGCGCTTGCCTTGCATGCCTGAGGCCCTGAGTCCGATTCCTCAGCACCACATAAGCAAAAAGAAAAAAGCTGGAAGTGGCACTGTGGCTCAAGTGGTAGAGTGCTAGCTTTGAGCTGAAGAACTGTGGGACAGCGCCCAGGCCCAGAGGTCAGGCCCCACGACCAGACCCAAAAAAAAAAAAAAAAAAGCTAAAGAATAGCATATAATGGTAGAGCGCTAGCCTTGAGCTGAAGACCTAAGGGACAGCGCCCAAGCCCAGAGTTCAGGCCCTACAACCAGACCCCCCCCCCAAAAAAAAAAGAATAGCACATAAGTTCTGAGTTCAAGCCATAGTACTGGTGCACATGCACGCACTCATGCATGCACACACACACAAGTTCTATTGCTCATCTAGAAACTATTTTATTTTTTTAGTGTGTGTATTTGAACTCAGACCCTGGAGCTTGCTAGACAGGCTCCGTACAGCTGCACTACTCCTGCAGCTATTTGCTACACTATTTTTGAGATAATATCTCACCTGTTCATCGATTCAAGTATTTTAGGATAATAGCAGTGTACCACCATGCCCCATTCTTAGTTGAAAAGTGGTCTCAAAATTCTTCCACTATGGGCTGGGAATGTGGCTCAGTGGTAGAGTGCTTGCCTAGCATGCATGAAGCCCTGGGTTTGATTCCTCAGTACCACATACACAGAAAAAGCCAGAAGTGGTGCTGTGGCTCAAGTGGTAGAATGCTAGCTTTGAGCAAAAGAAGGTCAGGGACAGTACCCAGGCCCTGAGTTCAAGCCCCAAGACTGGCACAAACAAACAAACAAACAAAAAGACAAAAATCCAGAAGCTATGTTTTTTTTCTTTTTTAAAAAATTGTTTCACAACCCAGATGCCCCACCACAGATGAATGGATCCAAAAATTGTGGCACCTATACACAATGGAATATTATGCAGCCATTAGAAATGGCAAAATAATGGCATTTGCAGGGAAATGGATGGAGCTAGAAGGAATCATGTTGAGCGAGGTAAGCCAAGAGCAAAGAGACAAACGGTACATGGTCTCCCTGATAAGTGGATGCTAAATCCAAAATATTAGGTGATACGACAAAACTAACAGGACTTAAGAAACAAAGAACTCCCACTCATCTGGTCGAACCACTACTAAATATCTCCATGCTGCTGATCACATGTATGGTGTATAACATGTGTACTGTATAACATGTGTACACCGCTATATGCTATAGACGTGATAGACAATTTGCTCCAGGAAAGTTAGAATGAACTTGTGACTTTAAATGAGCATCATTATTCCACAATACTGTGAAATTTGGGAAATTATGTAAAAACTTAATCACAATTAAAAAAAAAAAAAGAACCTCGGGGAGGTAGGGAGGGAAGGGATGGTAGGGGGAAAACAATGGAGGGGGTAACAATGCTCAATAGGAAGTATACTCATTGCCTTGCTCATGTAATTGTAACCCTCTGTATAATATCTTTACAATAAAAAAAAATTGTTTCAGGGCTGGGAAGGTGGCTCAGTGGTAGAGCACTTGCCTTGCATGCTCGAGGCTCTGGGTTCGATTCCTCAGCACCACATGAGAAAAAAGCCGGAAGTGGCGCTGTGGCTCAAGTGGTAGAGTACTAGCCTTGAGCTGAAGGGCTGAGGGACAGTGCCTAGGCCCAGAGTTCAAGCCCTACAACCGACCAAAAAAAAAAAAAATTCTTTCAGTCTAGCTGACCTTGAATCTAGATCCTCCCAACCTCAACCTCTCAGGAAGCTAGGAGCAAGACTGGGAGGTGGCTCAGTGGTAGAGCACTTGCCTTGCATGCATGAGGCCTTGGATTCGATTCCTCAGCACCACATAAGCAGAAAAAAGCCAGAAGAGGCGCTGTGGCTCAATAAGTAGAGCGCTAGCCTTGAGCTGAAGAGTTGAGGGACAGCGCCCAGGCCCAGAGTTCAGACCCCATGACTGACCAAAAAAAAAACAAAAAGCAGCAGCAGCAGCTAGAAGCACAGGTGTAAACCACCAGCTCACAGAAGTGACCTGTGAGTGTGTGTGTGTGTGTGTGTGTGTGTGTGTGTGTGTGTGTGTGTGTGTAAGAGAGAGAGAGAGAGAGAGAGAGCGAGCGCACATGTGCTGGAGATTGAACCCAGGTCCTAGAACTCAGGACCTGAACTAGCTATCCATTAGGTCCCAGCCCAGTCCTTGGAGATGACATTTTACTTCTCTTCAGCAAAGACTCTTCTGTGTCCTGCCGCCATTCTTTCCTTCCTAACACAGGCTCCAGCCTGGCACGGGCCTTAGCCTGAGGTATAAAAACAACACCAAAACATTTTTTTCTTGCTGGATACTGATGGCTCACAACTGTAATCCTAGCTACTCAGGGGCCTGAGCTCACACTTCAATGCAGGCTTGGGCAGAAAAGTCCATGAGATTCTTCTTTCCACCACCAAAAACTAGGAGGTAAAGCTGGGACTCAAATGGTAGAGTGTTAGCTTTGAACAACAACAACAACAAAAAGCTTGGGGATAGCACCCAGGTCCTGAATCTAAGCTCTAGGACCTGCACACACCAATAAATAAATAAGTGCTGTACAGAAAGACCTGGGCTCTGGGCAGAGCTAGAAAACTCGTGCGATCTTTAAGGTTGTCTTTTGTTTGGGGGACTATGAGGACCAAGGAGTTAGTAAGAGGGGTTCACCTCACTGAGCTCTGCTGAACTAGGCACCATTTATTTATTTATTCTTTATTTTCATTTTTTTGTCAGTTATGGGACTTGGACTTGTGGCGTGGGTTCTGTCCCTGAGCTCTTTTTCTCAAGGCTAGTGCTCTACCACTTTGAGCCTGAGCTTCACATCTGATTTTCTGGTGGTTCATTGGAGATAGGAGTCTCAGATTTTCCTGCCCGGGCTGACTTTGAACCATGATTCTCAGATCTCAGCCTCCTGAGTAACTAGGACTGCAGGCGTGAGCCACCAGTACCATTTACTTAATCATCACAACCATCCTAGGAATTAGATAACTATTTTACCATTTTAAACCCAATTTTTTTGTTTTGCAGTTTAGGAAAGGGAGGCATAGAGGAATGAAGCAACATGCTAGAAGCTAGAACACAGCTAGGAATTAGAGTGTCTGGAATTGCTAGGTGCTGGGTGGCTCATTTCCATTGTCATAGATTAGTTGTGTCTGTGAAGGTCTTCCATGTCTGTATAGCCTTTGTTGACTCTTTTCATGTCTGAGTAGTATTCCATTGTCTGGATGTACCACAGTTCCTTTAGCGTCTGTCCCAAATTAATTGAACTAAAGATTGTATGGAGCCAGATGTCAAGAAGAGAAGGTTTTTGACTTGACCCTGGCTCCAAGGCACTGCCAAGCTCAGAGAAGTGGGCAGACTCAAGAAAAACAGTCCTGGCATTTGGGACACAGGGCTGGAGGCAGGAGTCAGAGAGTACATGGAACATTCCTGGAGCCTCCAGAAAGGAAGGATTCTTTGCAACTGGGGTAGGAGTGAGTGGGAGAAGTCTTCTTGGCAAAAGGGAGTCGAGGTCAAGGGAGACATTCCTGGGGTTGGACACAGTGGGTACAAAAGCCTGTGAGTGGGCTGCAGGGGAGGCTCAGGTCAGGGCACCCAGAGTAATGTGCATGCATTGGGTGACAAGCTGGAGGGGCAGTCAGGCTGTGAGGATGGGCAGGGCTGAGGGACAAGGCGGCTGGGAGGGGCAGGGCCTTCCTGGCCTAGCCCTCCAGGTCTCTGGGGTAAGGAGAAGCCATTTGTGAAAGGGGAAGGGGCAATGGTGAGCTAGAGCGGATGCCAGGGTTTGTATCACCAGGATGGCAGGGTGACCTTCCTCTAGGATGCTGCCTGACCCTTTGTGTCCCTGGAGCCTCATGCCACCCTGCTGTGAGGCAGACAAGGACCAGAGTCTCCAGATAGGGGAGCAGACTGAGTTAAGCACTGTGGGACATCAGAGGCAGCTCTGGTCTTCCTGTTTCTTTTCTGGGGCTTGGCTACCCACGCGGGCCACTCTTTAGGCCCAGACAGTAGAGAGAACTCCAGAAGCCAGCCTAGCCTGGGCTTAGTTTCCACTTGTTAGGAAATTCACATCAATCTCTCCCTCTGGGATCCTCAGTTTCCTCCTCTTCCTCCTCCTCCTCCTCCTCCTCCTCCTCCTCCTCCTCCTCCTCCTCCTCCTCCTCCTCCTCCTCCTCCTCCTCTTCTTCCTCCTCCTCCTCCTCCTCCTCCTCTTCCTCCTCCTCCTCCTGTTCCTCCTCCTCCTCCTCTTCCTTCTTCTCCTTCTTCTCCTTCTTCTCCTTCTTCTCCCTCTCCCTCTCCTCCTCCTTCTCTGCCTCTTTTTCCTCCTCCTCCTTCTTCTCTTCCTCCTCCTCCTCCTCTTTCTCCTCTTCTTCCTCTTCCTCCTTCTACTCTATTTCCTCTTTCTCCTCTCTCCTCTTCTTTCTTTTTGTTGGTACTGGACCTTGAATTCAGGGCCTCCAGTTTTCACTTGGCTTTTTTGCTCTAGGCTGGTGCTCTACCACTTGAGCCACTCCTCTGTTTCCACTTTTTTGTTGGTTGCTTGGACATAAGAGTTTCATGGAGTTTTCTGCTTGGGCTGGCTTTGAACTACAATCTTCAGATCTCAGCCTTCTAAGTGTAAGGATTACAATGATGAGCCCCCAGCGAGTGGCGTTTAGAACACCGTCAGCTCACATACAGGGCTGGGGATGACCACTGGGGTCCTCAGCCCAGTTCTGGGCAGCACAGCCTGGGAAGAAGGAGGGGATGACAGCACAAGTGAGCTGGCCAGGGCTTTGGGGGCAGCTTCCCAGAGAAGAAGACCAGACGGCAGTCTGGCATCAAAGCTGTCCTTTCTGACCCATTTTATGGATGAGAAAAGTGAGGCGTATAGTAAGAGCAAACACCTACACAGATGCTGTGGGCCAGGCATTTTCTCCTTTTATAAATGAGGAAATTTCTTGGCTGGGTAACACAGCAATTCCCTTCCCTTCTGCTTACCTCCGTTTATTAAAATAAAAATATATAATATTTGCATCTGCTTTTCAGGGTTATTGATGGGAATCAACAAAGTAAGGTACAGATAAAACTCAGTTGGGGACCTGCATAGTAAGGAAGCAATATACATATTTTTGAGATTGTGTGTGTGTGTGTGTGTGTGTGTGTGTGTGTGCCAGTATTGGAGTTTGAATTCAGGGCTTGGGCCCTGTCCCAGAGCTTTTTTGCTCAGGGCTAGCACTCTACCACTTGACTCACAGCTCCACTTCAGGCTTTTTGGTGGCTAATTGGAGATAAAAGGCTCATGGACTTTCCTGCTGGGCTGGCTTCAAGCTGCAATCCTCAGATCTCAGCCTCCTGTGTAGCTAGGATTACAGGCTTGCTTGACTAAGTGACCAATCAGTGCCTGGATATTTTTGAGAATTTTCTTGCTATTATTGTGCCATATGGACCATTTCCTTTGAAGCGAGGTGTCAGGCTTGCACAGCTAGCTCTACCCTTTTGGCCTGGCCCTTTAAGACTGCTGGGGTAACTCTTCCCCCTCCCCTAGGTACCCAGACCCTGGGTAGCTGGGGTCTATCACCCAGTTCTCCCAACATTGGGGATCTGGGGCTCCCCCCCACTTCCTGTCCTCAGGCTCTCAGGAGCCTGACCTACTGTCCTTGGGGATGCCAAGAGTGGGATGAAATGCTTATCCTGAGATGAAAGACTGGCGGGCCTGGGCTGGACCCATAAACCGCCCCACCCGAGCTGGGAGGACCTCCAGGCACCGGTGTAAACTGAGTCATGGGGGGCGAGGGGGTGAGTCATGAGGCCTGGGAGCAGGAGCCAAATGGAGCAGAGTAGACTTGCGTGGAGCCCTGGCCACACCTCACAGAGCCACAACCCGTACCCTCCCTGGGGCACCCAGAGTGGAGGGGAGCAGGGTGGCCAGCACTGCAGGGGGAGCTGGCCTCACAGGCTGGAGGGGGGGCTGGGGGGGAGGGGCAAGACAGGAAAGGAAGGCTGTGACTTGGGAGGAAAGGATTGGGGTTTGGAAAAATGTCAAAGCCCTAGAGAGGTTCTGGCGGGAATGCTTCGGTGCCCTCTCCTGGCCTCCGTGGGTTTGGCTGGTTTGCTGCCAGGCCAGCTTTTGCCAGTGGCTCAGAGCTGTCATCCTAGCTGAGGAGGTTGAGGTCTGAGAATCATGGTTCAAAGCCAGCCCAGGCAGGAAAGTCCGTGAGGCTCTTATCTCCAGTGGACCACCAGAAAACCAGAAGGAGTGCTGTGGCTCAAGTGGTAGAGAAGCTAGCCTTGAGCTAAGAGCTGAGGGACAGCGCTCAGGCCCAGAGTTCAGGCCCCATGACAGACCAAAAAAAAAAAAAAGAGTCATAGAAAGTGCCTGAGCGTTTCCAGGCCTCACCTTGGCCAACCAAGTTAGCATCTTTTATCCTAGTTCCTCATCAGTGAAAGCAGGGCGGTGAGGAGTGAAATGAATGAATGCACACAACCTGCTTAGACAATGCCTGGCCCAGAGCACGTCTGGGTAGTTGCTTGTAATTACTCTCTGCCTCAGTTGTCTCATCTATAAAATGGGTGAGAAAGGACACCAGAGGTGCTTCTTGTTCAGCCTTCACTCCAAGTTGCAGTCTAGTTTTCTTTCCTAGGGAGTTGTCCCCAAGGCCCTGTCACCTGCTCATCTAGCTCTCTGCCCTGCCAGAAGACCGGTGACCACAGAAAGACAAGATTGGTGGGTTTCACAGTCGAGCATCCTCACATGTACCCCTTGATACCCGGGGGAAGCGTGTCACACAAGCGGGGAGTTTCCCTTTTCCATGAATCAGCTGTGTGACCCAATCCTCAGCCCTGCCAAGGCCCCTCCCAGCCAGCAGGAGTGGGGCGCAGCTGCCCTGCTGGGAAAATCCCAAAACCCTAACTGGCTCTGGCTGCATCTCCTAACTTGGCTGTTTCCTGTACTCCCTGATTCAGTGACCTGGGTCCAGGCCTGAGTAAGGGGTCAGGCAGTCTCCCCGACAGCCCTTCTGTACTCCTCCCTAAGGCCTGGGGAGGGGAGGGGGGACAGGGTTTGCAGTTTATAGTAGAAAAAAGAATAGGGAGGGCGTAATGAAGTTTCCTTGGCTTATAGCATCTTTTGGTGTGTGTGTGTGTGTGTGTGTGTGTTTTGCCAGTCCTGGGGCTTGAACTCAGAGCCTGGGCACTGTCCCTGAGCTTCTTTTGCTCAAGGCTAGCACTCTACCACTTGAGCCACAGTGCCACTTCTGTTTTTCTGGTGGTTCATTGGAAATAAGAGTCTCATGGACTTTCCTGCCTTTGAGACCTTTAGATCTCAGCCTTCTGAGTAGCTAGGATTACAGGCATGAGCTGCCAGCACTCAGCATTTTCTGGTGGTTTTAAAAAAGGAGATGGGCACACAGGTTTGTTCAAGTTTGCCCCTGACCTTAGCTACTTACATAATCCAAGTAGGCAGGAACTGGACAGAGCAGAGCTCCTTGTCAGCTTGAGGGTGCCTTTGCCCTGGAAGGGGAGCAGTTCCCATTGCAGGCCTAGGAAGACCCTTGTTATAGAGATAGGCCTAGTGGCTGCACTTGCTGGGCTGTTCTTGCTGGGTAGCGGCACCAGTGTCACATGGAACCTCCATGTTTTGCTAGCCTGCCTCCCAAATGGTTCTGAAGCTCTAAGTTGTGTGCTTTAGGAATCACTCCTAAGTCACTACCAGATCTCATTGATTTCTGCAGGGCCCACTGGAACAGCACTTTCAGCTAGGTGTCATGCATCAAGTGCTCTGGAATTGCATGACATAGGCTCAAATTTTGTCTCTTCTTTCTGCAAGCTCTGTAACTGTGAATTACTGAACTTGTATAGGGCTCAGTTCCCTCATTTGGCTATATTAGGGCTTGAACTCAAAGCTTCATGCTTGCTAGGTAGGTTCTTTACCAATGAGCCAGGCCTTCAGTCCTTTTTTTGTTGGTTGTGTGGCTTGAACTCTAGGCCTGGGCACTGTCCCTCAGCTCTTCAGCTCAAGGCAAGCGCTCTACCACAGCGCCACTTCCAGTTTTCTGAGTGGTTTATTGGAGATACAGAGTCTCATGGACATTCTTGCCTGGGCTGGCTTTGAACCATGATTCTCAGATCTCAGCCTCCTGAGTAGCTAGGATTACAAGCGTGAGCCACCAGTGCCCAGCGTCCAGTCATTTTTTGTGTCAATTATTTTTTGAGATCGGATCTTAATTCTTGCCTACATGTATACCTGGGCCTTGACTCACCTATTTAAGGCATTTTGTCTTAGCTTGGATAATAAATGCATATCACCCCACCCAGCTGTCTAAAAGGGAGTCTGGAGCTGGGCACTGATGGTTCACATTTGTAATTCTAGCTACTCAGGAGGCTAAGACCTGAGAATGGAGATTTGAAGCCAGCCCATGCAGAAAAAAAGTCCATAAGACTCTTATCTCCAGTTCACCAACCATCAAAAAGCTGAAGTGTAATGTAGATCAAGTGCTAGAACAGAAAAGCTAAAGAATAGTGCCTAGGCCCTGAGTGAGCCACTGGTGCCTAGCTCAGTTTTTCATCTCATTTTTTTCTTCTGCAAAATAGCAATAACAACAGTCAGATAAAGCTTGGCCTGTAATCCTAGCTACTCAGGAGGCTGAGATCTGAGGATCACGGTTCAAAGCCAGCCCGGGCAGGAACCATGAGACTCGTATCTCCAATAAACCACTAGAAAACTGGAAGTGGCACTGTGGCTCAAGTGGTAGAGTGCTCGCCTTGAGCTGAAGAGCACAGGGACAGTGCCCAGGCTCAGAGTTCAAGTCCCACGACAGACGAAAAAAAAAAAAAGTTTGGATGAGTTAGCATGGGTAAATGCTTCATAGGGTGCTTGGCTCTTGTTAATAATAGGAGGAAACTGAGGCCTACAAATAGAGAATGACTTGTATTCAATCCACACATGAGCAATGTACTTATTTGACACTAACACTAGGGTAGGCTGTGTGCTGCATGCACTGGTGACAGCTATAGGTGGGTACAGTGGAGCCTGGGATGAAGATGTCTGGGGAGGCTTCAGGGGGCAACACCTGAGCTAGTGGTTCTAAGATATGGAGTTAGCCAGGTGTGTGGGAAGGGCTGGGCAGGCCAGAGGCTACAGCAGAAGCCAAGACAAGAAATGAGAATGGCCAGAAGCATGCAAGAAAACCCACTGAACTCAGCCATCAGGAGGAGGATGAGACAGGAGTATAAAACAGAGGAGGGGGGCGGGCCACAGGGGCTTGGGCTGAGTCAGTTCTTTCCTTTTTTCGTTCCTTCATTTAATAATTCATGACTAAGCACCACTGGCTCATGACTGTAATCTTTGCTACTCAGGAGGCTGAAATCTGAGGATAGTGATTCTCAGCCAATCCTGGGTAAAAAAGCCTTTGAGACTCATGTCTCCAGTTAACTACCAAACAGCTAGAAATGGAGCTGCAGCTCAATGGGTAGAGCGCTAGCCTGGTATGAAAAAAGCTAAATGAGTGAGGCCCTGAGTTCAAGCCCTACTACCAGCGTGTACATCTACACCACACATACAAAACTATCAAGAGCTGGTTCTGGGGTCAGGGCTGACAGACACTTCCTGCCTTTGAGGAGCAAGCAGTCTGGACATGTGGCTTAGGGGTCAGTTGGAGATAGATGGCAACAGTTGGTTACATAAGTAACGACCCAATCTTATGATTGTAGTGAGAAGCAGGTGTTGAAGCAGAAGGAAGGCCCCAGGCTCAGGGCTGCTTGCCAGGGGGTGAGGGATGTGCCAGTTGGCTTCAGTGGAATGAGCACATGCGGGAAGGAGAGCCTGCAGACAGCTGGCACAGCTGGGTGGAGGAAGCAGGTCAATACCGGCCCAGAAGGAAGGGCCTCTATCCTGCAGACTGGGGGGGGGCCCAGAGGTGCTTTGAGAAGGGGCATGTGCAGCTCTAGAGGGAGCTAGGTGGCACTGGCTATGGGGGGAGGGGGCAGGGAAGGAGGCTTGGGGTGGAGGAGGCGAGTTGGAGGCTGCCACCATATTGGTACACAGTGAGGGGTGGACTCAGGTAGGGTAGTGGAAATGATGAGTTGGGACGACTTTGCAGGCTTCATTATGGGAGACTGGGGCTGCCCCCTTCATTTGGCATCTTTAGGGGATACATGAGGCCCCCAACTTAGGACCCCGCCTCCCACTTTTCCCCACGCCCTGGCCTACTTTAATCAAATGCAAGGCACTGATGGTCTCAACTAGGCAGGACAGCAGGCTGAGACCATCGGCTTTGGGGACTTCCCCAGGCTGGGCTAGGGGAGGGTGGGAGTTGGGGGGCTCAGCTCTGGGGCAGCTCAGGGTGGGGAGGAAGCCGGGAGGGGGTTGAGCTAGCATCTCATGACTCAGCCACTTCCACCCAGTCAGCCTGGTGGCATCTCCGCTCCTCTGCTCCAAATTCCAACTTGGTGAGGCTGCTGGAGACTTAGTCAGCTCAGGCCCGGCACGAGAGCAGTGTCCCCAGGGGCTCCTGGCCAAATTCCCTGGCCCCTAACCAAAGGAGGGCAGGACACTGGGCTGGCGAGGCGGGGACAGTGGCAGTATAGAAACCAGGCTCTGCGGCAACAAGGCCTGAAGACTTCAGAGCAGGGCAGCAGAGCAGAATGTCCCATGGCGTGTGAGCAGTGTGTGTAGCTCTGCTCTCTCCTCAGGTTAGGAACCACACCAAGAAGATGGGGAGGCACATGCTGGTCACTCCACTGAGCTACCCTGAGTAAACTCTTTCCTCTTGGCCTCCATCTTGACTGGGATACTAGCTGGGATCAGTATCTCCCTCAAGAGGCTGGGAGAGTGAAGAGGGTTCTATAGAAGTGCTTAGCAAACTGTCTGGGAGTTTTGGCGACAGCCAGGTTGGCAGCAGACGTAGGTTGGCAGCAGACACTAGGTTGTGTGGGTTCCTTGCACATCCAGCCCAAGGCACTGAAATCCAGCCCATCCTCTGCTCAAGCACCCCATAGGCCTGGGCCTCTAGGTACCAAGACAGCTCCTTTCTCCAACATGCACAAATGCACTCTGGGGACTTCCTAGCCAGGTCAACTCCTGTATTGATGCGAAATCAGAGAACCTGACTGTGATTCTTGGGGTGCAAGGATGGCTGTGCCAGAGGTTCTCAGAGGTAACCGCCCCCTCCCCTGCAGTGAGGCTGGTCTCATCACTTGGGAAGCCTGCCAGGGATGGGAGGGCTCTCCTAGTCTGCCTCTCCCCAGCAATCAAAGCAGGTAACCAACCACAAGACAGCATTTTAAAAAACACTCAAGACACAGACCCAAGCTGGGTTTTATTGAAATGCCAGGAGCAGACACGTCAGGGCAGGGAAGGGAGGGCAGTGATGCAGGCTATGAGCTGGCAGGAGGAGCAGGTCCACAGCCTGGCATCCCCTCTAGGCCAAGGGATGAATTGGCACAACTACCCCTCCTCCTAAATGGCATGCGCAGTCAGTCCTGCAGAGCCCCTGTCCCCTGGACTATAAAAGCTCCAAGGACAGGGACTGGAAGCACTAAGTTTTCTCCCCTGTGAGGAGCAAGGAAAAAGGGAAAGAATGGAAGAGGAAGAGGGAGAGATACAGTGGGATGAAGGTGGCTAAGCAAGGCTCTCTTTAGTATCTGCATCCAGCCTGCGGATGGACAGGGGAGGGGAGCAGCATCAAAAAGGGAAACTGAGGGCCCGGCCCTCAGGGAGCCAGAGCCCCCAGCCTGTGGGAGCTGGAGTGAGCCCTGAACAGAGGGCAGAAGTTCAGGGGGACTGAAGATGCAGGCAGTTCCTGAGTGAACAAGTCCTCAGAGCTGGGGGCTTGGACTTCTTGGGAAGAGGAAGAGGAAGACAGAAGGTTCCATCCCCAGCAGGGGACCGAGGGTGGTCTCCCTCACTTGGCCCCACTAGGTCAGTTCTACATTGTTGGCACGGTCCAGCACTCGCGAGCCACGTGTATTGCCTCCAAGCTGGAAACGGCTCTCATAGAGAGTGGGGCAGAGGTGCCAGCGGTTAGCCCGGTAGATGCCCAGGTAGGTGTAGACATCCGGTTTGTAGGTGAGCAGACACTTAATGCCTGCAGCACGGATGGCAGCATCTGCCTCTAATACACCCAAGCGGTCCGTGAAGTCGTCCGTGTAAACACAGATGACTTGGCGCCCACCCTCCTTGGCCCGTGGGCTCACCTTGGCCACCTGAAGCCGGCCCTCAACCACAGCCCGGGCAATGCCAGCCCAGGCGTGGTCCAGCTTGAAGCCAGGTGCCAGGTGAATAAGCCACTTGCCTGAGAGCACTTGGTGGGTGATGGCCAGCTGGCGCAGGGTACCAGGTGTGATGGGTCTCCCACCGGTCTGCAGAGCCTCCCAGGCTGCCTGCAGGCCCTGGACATCCCCTGAGTTGGGGTTGTAGCCTTGCCCATAGGCTGCAATCCAGCCCACAGGCTCAGAGTTGGGTGAACCAGGATCTCCATAGCGGGTAACTTGGGATGGTGGGTACTTGGCCAACCAGGCATCCAACTCAGTGGCGGGTGTAGTGCGGGCATCAAACACCAGCCAGGGGTCCATATCGGCGGCCATGGCCTCTGCAGCCAGGTGCTCAGCGGCGGTGAAGCCATCCTCCCGGCCAGCAGAGTCCTCCTCCTCCAGCTCCTCACTGGGCTCCATCCTGCTGGGAGGGTTAATTAAGTCAGCAGAGGTCTGAGACACTAACTACAGATTGCTGGGCCCAACGGCCCTAATCTATGTGCCTCAGTTGCTCCTTCTTCACAATCGATTAGACGTGAGACAGTCAGACGTCAAACCTGTTGATGCTATTGATTCTCTCCATGCACACTGACGAGGAAGCTTAAGCTCCTAGAAAAGGGACTTGCCCAAGGTCACACCTGTCGGTGCAGAATGTCAGGGATGGAGTGCGGGCCTAGCTGCGGGAGCATGGACTCGCTGCAGGAAGGTGCCCAGATCGCGGCGACCCACAGGGCCACAGGGAACGCACAGGCCCGGCGGGGCCAGGCTGGCTCAAAGGGCGTTTTAAAGTCCCGAACACTGAGACCCAGAGAGAGGAGTAACCAGCTGGGGGCCAATGGCGGCGTCCGGACTCGAACCCCGGCTAAGGGCCTGCAGGAGGGCAAGGTTCCGGCCTTGCTGCGCCCGCCGCCATTAGCGCTCTCGGCCCGAGCGGCGCCCTGCCCCCGCCCCTCCCGCAGCCCCCGCAGTCACCTCCTGTTTTCGCTGCGTTCGGCGCTGGCCCAGCTTCGGGCCCGACTCCGCTCCGGCCCGGGGTCCGCGCCGCTGCCGCCGCCGCCGCGCCCCGCCCCCGCCACGGCAGCCGCCGCCGCCGCCGCCATCTTAGCGCCCCGCCGCCTCAACAACAACTTTATAGACAAGCGCAGCCACAGGGCGGGGCCACAGGGCCGGACCCGGGGGCGGAGGGGCGGGGCTGTCTGGGGGCGGGGCGTGAGGGTGGGGCTGTCGGGGGCGGGGCCACCGCGGGAATCCAGGGAGGGGCGGGCCCTCCGGGGGCGGGGCTAACGTTCGCCCCTCTGACTCCGGAGCGGGCGGGAGTGGCGGGCCTGTGAGGGGGGGCGGACGCGCTGTGCCCGGGGCGCTTCGGGAGGCGGACGTCGGGGGCCTGGGAGCCGCATCTTGACGGGCGGCGCTAGGACCCCGCGGAGAGCGGCGGGGGCGGAGCGGGCGGCACCAGGACCCGGGGGAACCGCGGCGGGCGGCCGGGCGGCGAGCAGGCCCGGGGGCCGGCAGGCTGCGGGCGGCGGCTCTGGGCCCGGCGCGACGAACGAGGCCCCGAGATGCCGAGCAAAAAGAAGAAATACAACGCGCGGTTCCCGCCGGTAAGCACGTGGCCGGGCCGGGCAGCAGCCGGCCGGGCTCGGGGAGGCTCGGGCCCAGGCCGGGAGGGCGGGCGGGGGGGGGGCGGGCGCTTCGGGTGTTGGAGGCCTTGATGCCCCGCCCCCTCCGGGGCCCTCCTGGCCTGGTGCCCCCCGCCCCCTTTCTCCCGGGGTACCCCTCCCCGCCCCTCAACATCCCATGAGGGACGCCGGCGACAGCGCCCGAACACTGCCCCCTTTCGTAGGCCAGGATCAAGAAGATCATGCAGACGGACGAAGAGATTGGGAAGGTGGCGGCGGCGGTGCCTGTCATCATCTGTATCCTGCCGGGGGGGGGGGGGGGGCTGGCCGCGATGAGGGGCGTGGGGAGGGCCTGGGACACTCCCCTTTCCCGAGTCCTCCTTGACAGCCCACCAGCCCGGGCGCTCGAACTCTTCCTGGAGTCGCTGTTGAAGAAGGCCTGCCAGGTGACCCAGTCCCGGAACGCCAAGACCATGACCACATCCCACTTGTGAGTGGCCTGGGAGCCGGGAGGAGCCGCTGGGAGGCGGTGTTCCCACCGGGAGGGGCCCGGAGGCTTGGCAGAGATGGGGAGGGTTCCTGAGGGTCTGTCCCTCCCACCTTTCCCAGGAAACAGTGCATCGAACTGGAGCAAAAGTTTGACTTCTTGAAGGACTTGGTGGCATCCGTGCCTGACATGCAGGGGGATGGGGAAGACAACCACATGGATGGGGACAAAGGTCCTCGCAGGTGGGTGGCCGGAGCCAAATAGGCAGGTGGGAGAGAACAGGGTTGGGGGCTTCTGAGGGAGTGGGGCAGCCAAGGAGCAGGGAGAGGCCCTTAAGGCTGATATTGTTCCTTCTTGAAGGGGTCGGAAGCCAGGCAGCAGTGGCCGGAAGAATGGTGGAATGGGAAGCAAAGGCAAAGACAAGAAGTTATCGGGGACAGACTCCGAACAGGAGGTAAGTGAAGCCCGCTCCCTCACCCCCAACTTTCAGTCTTCCCCTCATGGTGAGGGGAAGCTGAGCTGGCTGGAGGCCTCCTGTCATCCTTATCTGTGGCCCCCGTGCTTTCTGGGTCTCTGAAGGGTCTCTTTCTGTCTCTCCCACTTTCAGGACTTTGGGCTCCCCATTGATGGATCCCTGCCTTTGCTTGCTTGCTTCCTTTTTGTTGTTGTGGGTGGTGGTCATAGTGCTTGAACTCAGGGCCTGGGCGCTATCCCTGAGCTTTTATGCTCAAGGTCAGTGCTCTGCTACTTTGGACCATAGCACCATTTCTGGTTTTCTGGTGGTTAATTGGGCTGGCTTTGAACCATGATCCTCAGATCTCAACCTCCTGAGTAGCTAGGATTATAGGTGTGAGAGGCGTGAGTCAGCAGCACCTGGCTCCCTGCCTTTTCTTGTCAACTTCACCCCTGTTGTGCTCACAGGATGAGTCTGAAGACACAGATACTGATGGGGAAGAAGACACACCACTGCCTGCACCCCAAGCCAGCCACCCTCCTGCCCACTTTCAGAGGTAAGCAGCTCAGGAACACCAAGAAGGGGCTCCCAGACTCCCCAGAGCCATTTGTTTTTCCCCTCTCATCTCCCATGGCCACTTGGTGATGTTGGGTGTGGTAGACTTGGGGGTCAGAGGGGACAGGGACAGATGGAGAGGGTGGAATTTTTTTTTTCTTTTTAGAAGTACCAGGGTTCAAACTAGAGCCTCACGTTTGCTAAGCAGGTGCTCTACCACTGGAGCCATACCTCTAGCTCCTGAGAAAATCTTAAGACCAGGAGACTGTTCTCTGGGAAGGTCTTCACCTTGATCGGGGGGAGTGGGTGGACCTGGATTAGGACAGTTTGATCTGCTGTAGGCCATAGCTTCTATTTTTACAGAGAAAAGTATGAGCTCCCTCGGGCTGGAATGGGTTGGGAGCCTGCCTGATTTTCCTACTTTCTGCTCTGCAGCCCTCCGACCCCGTTTATGCCCTTCACCTCTCCTCTGCCTTTGCCTCCGGCACCCCCAGGCCCCTCAGCACCCGATGCAGAGGATGAAGAAGACTATGATTCCTAGCGCCTTCTGGCTGCACCCCCTTTTAGTTGGTTTTAGTTATTCTGGGGGGAGGAGAAAGGATGGAGTTGTTCTTAAATTTATTAAAAAAATAATGAAAGAGCCTGTGTCTTCCCAGCCTTTGTTCAGGGCTTTGTGGTTGCTTTCCCATCATTACCTGCTGGGGTCAGGGTTAGTGGGGGCTAACAGTGGCTGAGGGAAAATGGTGTCAAATGGGGAGACTGGTCACCATGGTGGTGTTGGGCATTGAAGAAAGGAAGATGGGGCTGTGGTGAGGGCCTGAGCCAATAGGTGCTAGCTCCATGGGAAGACAGGCTTCCCATTGCTCTGTGTGACCTTGGGCAGGCCTCTGCCTTTCCCTGGGCTGCCCTTGAAAGAGACCGGAGGGATTGGAGGTGTGGCTCAGTTGGTAGAGGGCCAGCCAATGAGTGAAAGCGGCAGGTACCAAGATAGAGTCCTGGTCTTGAACCTAAAAAAAGATAAGAAAGTATGCCGTGAAAACTGTAGAGCTCTGCACTCAGCACAGTGGAGAGCTTGTGGGAAGGAGCAGGAGGGGGTGGTTTTGACCACAGCTTTTGAATGGAGGAGTCTGTCTGTCCATGCTCATTTCTGAGCAGCCTGGAGGTGGCTGCTACATTGCCCCCCTGGGTCCAGAAACATTTCTCAAACTCTTGGAGCTAGGGAGGCCTTGGGTTCCTTCTGGTGTTGATGAGGTCACTGGCTTCTTCCTGCCAGAGATATCCAGGGACCTCAGTGACGTCCTGAGAGCGCAGGTGAGGATGGCAGAGGTCAGAGTACGATGAGGCAGAGAGCATATGGGGAGACTGGGCCTGTTTGACCATGGGCTTGACTGAGCACAAGGGTAGAGGGTGGGAATCCATAAGAACCTTTCCCTGGTTCTTTTCTGCAGCCCTTTGGTAGGGATGGGGCTGTTTCCCAGCTGGGAAACATGGGAGAAAGGACAGGAATTTCCCCTTACAATCAGTTTGGTTGGGATGAATTTGGGGTGTCTGTTGGGCTGCTGAGGATGTCAAATGGGTATGTGGACTTGGAGGCCTAGGGCAGGTGTATAGACCTGGAGAGCAGGTGACCTCAGCAGAGAGTAGGGAGGGCCTGCATAGGCTACCCCAGGCCACCTAGATGAGCCATCCAGAGAGAGGACAGACATCCAGTGCCACCAATGGAGAGGAGTCCAGCTCCATGGGACCTTCACAGAGCTGAGGTGAGAAACTCCAGATAAGCCTCACCTGGGTTATGAAGGGACTGAAAGAGGAGTATATGGTAGATGTTTGTTCAGCTTGTGTAAAGCTCTGGGTTCCATCTCTAGCACTGAAAAAAAAAATCAAGACTACAGACTTCAGAGGGGAGTGAGGGGAGATTTCAGGCTTCTAGACAGGAGAGGATCAAGGGACAAGATGGGGAGAAGAGAATTGATACGTTAAAAAAAATCCAGGCGCTGGTGGCTCATGAGTATAATACAAGCTAGATAAATACTAGATTTATGGTTTGGGCTGGCTTTGAACCATGATCCTCAGATCTCAGCCTCCTGAGTAGCTAAGATTACAGGTGTGAGCCACCAGCATCCAACTGCAGGGTTTGTTTTTTGTTCTGTTTTGTTTTGTTTTGTCAGTCATAGGGCTTGAACTCTGGGCCTGGGTGCTGTCCCTGAGCTTTTCAGCTCAAGGCTAGTGCTCTACCACTTGAGCCACAGTGCCACTTCCAGTGTTCTAGTGGTTAATTGGAGATAAGAGTCTCACAGATGTTCCTGCCTGGGCTGGCTTTGAACTACGATTCTCAGATCTCAGCCTCCTGAGTAGCTAGAATTACAGGCATGAGCCACTGGCACATGGCTACAGTTTCTTGTTTAGTCTGTTAACACCCATTTTCCCTGCAATTCAGCACTTGCACTCCTATAAATCCCCCAAAGGAAGTAAAGCCCCAATAGACATGAGCAGAGTGCTCCCCGTCCCCCTCAACAAGGCATGGGCACACACGGTAGCCTACGTGTGATAGAAGAACAGCTAGAAGAACAAACTTCTTGCACATATCTTGCAGATGTCTTCTTGAGCAAAAGAAGCCAAACAAAAACAGTGTACCAGATGATGTTATTCATTTCAATAGAGTTCAGGAATAGGCAAAACTAATCAGTGATGATGGAAATCAGTATAATAGTAATCTAAGTGGTGGGGAGACTCGTAGGCCATAAGAGGCATCTGGAAATACACTATAGCTGGAACTGTGGTAGGTAAAATCATACTCAGTTGTGCACTTAAGATTGTGTATTCTGGGCTGGAAAGGTGGCTCAGTGGTAGAGCGCTTGCCTTGCATGCATGGGGCTCTGGGTTCGATTCCTCAGCACCACATAAGAAAAAAGCCGGAAATGGCACTGTGGCTCAAGTGGTAGAGCGCTAGCCTTGAGTTGAAGAGCTGAGGGACTGCGCCCAGACCCAGAGTTCAGGCCTCATGACCAGATCCAAGGAAAAAAAAAAAAAAAAAGACTGTATTCCCTACAATAGATGAGTGGATCCAAGAAATGTGGTAGCTATACACACTGGAACTTCACACAGCCATTAGAATAATATGGCATCGTTTTCAGGAAAATGGATGGATCTAGAACAAATCATGTTAAGTGATGTAAGCCAAGCTCAGAGAGACAAAAGACAAGTTTTCTCTCATATGCAGAAGCTAGATCTAAAATATACCGGGACATGATAAATGATACAGGACGCCAGGCATTCAAACACAGTGACACCACAGGAGCATAGTCTCAGGGGAGAACACAAAGGCTCCATGCCTATGTGCCTCTGATCACGTAAAGTATTTTTCAAAGTGAACACCAGGAAATGGAAACCAGATTTTTTTCTTTTTGTTTTGTTGGTTTATCTGTCTTTTTGTTGTTTTATCTGTCTTTTTGTTTTGTTGGTTTATCTGTCTTTGGAAGGGTAAGGGGGGAGGTCCAGAAATGGAGGAACAAAGGGTGAACAAATGCAGTGGTGGAAAATGAACTATGCAATTTATGGGTAGGATTGGGAAGGAAAAACTGAGACAGCAAGGGAAGAGGTGACATCCAAAAAGAAATGTACTCATTACCTGACTGATGTAACTGTAACCCCACCTTTATAATACACCTTTATAATAACAATCACCTTTATAATGACCAAAAAACATAAACTTGTGCACTTTTGAGCCCAGTGACCTGTGGTCCATGCTTGTAATGCCATCTACTCAGGAGGCTGAGATCTAATTATCCAGAAAAAAAGCTAGAAGTAGAGGTGTGGCACAAGTGGTAGAGTTCTGAGTTCTAGCCTTGAGATCAAAAAAGCCAAGAGAGAATAAGAGGCCCGGTACTGGCACACACACACACACACACACACACACATACACACACACGATTTGTATACTTTATTTATTTTTTTGTGTCTGGTCATGGGGCCTGAACTCTGGGCCTGGGCACTGTCCCTCAGCTCTTCAGCTCAAGGCTAGCACTCTACCACTTGAGCCACACAGCGCCACTTCCAGCTTTTTTCTTATGTAGTGCTGAGGAATCGAACCCAGGACCTCGAGCATTCAAGGCAAGTGCTCTACCACTGAGCCACCCTCCCAGCCCCTACTTTTATATCTTCATAGAAATTCTGCCTCACCAGGTGTCAGCGGCTCACATGTGTAACTTAATAGGCAGAGATCTGAGGATCTCTGTTCAAAATCAGCCTGGGCAAGAAAGTCCCTGAAACTCTTCCACCACCACCAAAAGCTGGAAGTAGAGTTATGACTCAAGAGATAAAGTGCTAGCCTTGAATGAAAAAGCTAATTGCCCGGCCAGGCACCAGTGGCTCAGGCCTATAATCCTAGCTACTCAGGAGGCTGAGATCTGAGGATTGTGGTTAAAAGCCAGTCAGAGCAGGAAAGTCCATGAGATTCTTATCTCCAATAAACCACTGGAAAACCAGAAGTGGCACTGTAGCTCAAGAAGTAGAACACTCACCTTGAGCTGAAGAGCTGAGGGACAGCGCTCAGGCCCAGAGTTCAAGCCCCACGACCAACAAAAAAAAAAAAAAAAAAAAAAAAAAAAAGGATGGTAAGGGGAAACAAAGGAGGAGGCAACAATGATTGATAAGAAATGTACTCACTATCTTGCCCATATAATTGTAATCCCTTTGTACGGTATTTTCACAATAAAAAAAAAAAAAAAAAACTAAGTGTCCAGCACCCAGAGCTGAATTCAAGTCCCAGGACCGGCATACACACAAAAATTATATCTGTCTCTGTCTGTCTGTCTGTCTGTCTGTCTATCTCCTGTTGCACATGAAGCAATGTTCTATGTGGTAGTGATTGTGTGAGCAAAATGCTCTTGGAGTTTATTTCTAAAGGAGACAATGAAGACCACAAATAGCGTGTGAAATGGCAAGTCGTGCTGTGCATAAGGAGGAGGAAGGGCAGCTCAGACGGGGTGAGATTTCAGTAGAAAGCCCAGGAAACAAGGAAGAAGAAGGAAGCCACCTGGCTGTTGGTAGAGAGGGCTGCAGGTGGAACAGCTGGAGCAGCAAGGAGGCAGGCCAGGGAATTGGTACGGATTCTATATGGATTCTATTATTCTGTCAGTTCCTCTGTGCCCACCTCCACCCTACCACCTGCCACGCGCTCCATTTCCTCTACTGCCACCCACGTCTCCGTCCTGCCTTGGCTGAGCAGTGTTTTTGTGGCACTGACAGCAGTGCTCTCCTTCCCTCCTTCCCTCTCCTTTTCCCTCTCTCTTTCCTTCTCCCTCTCCCTCTCCATTTTTTCTCTCCCTCTCTTTTGCTAGTACTGGGGCTTGAACTCAGGACCCAGGCACTGTCCCTTAGCTTTCTTTCTCAAGGCTTGGTGTTCTCTACCACCTGAGCCACAGTTCCACTTCTGGTTTTTTGGTGGTTCATTGGAGATAAGAGGCCCAGTGAGCCAGGCGCCGGTGTCACGCCTGTAATCCTAGCTACTCAGGGGGCTGAGATCTGAGGATCGTGGTTCAAAGCTAGCCTGGGCAGGAAAGTCTATGAAACTCTTATCTCCAATAAACCACCAGAAAACTGGAAGTGGCGCGGTAGCTCAAGTGGTAGAGCACTCGCCTTGAGCTGAAGAGCTGAAGGACAGCGCTCAGGCCCAGAGTTCAAGCCCCAGGACCAAAACAAACAAACAAACAAACAAAAAAACGAGGCCCAGTGACTTTCTTGCCTAGTCTGGCTTTGAACTGTGATCCTCAGATCTCAGCTTCTTGAGTATCTAGGATTACAGGCGTGAGTCACCAGTGCTCATCTGGCAGTAGCTCTTTAGAGCCCAGAAGCTGTGTAGAGTGGGGAGAAGGCAGTGGAGTGAGGTCCTACCTCACACCTGCCCAGGTGGATGTTGACTGGGACCCGAGGCTAGGGAGGGGGCGGAGGGAGAAGAACTGGAAGATTCAGTGGCTTTACCCACCCAACTCTGGCTTCTCCCTTGGCCTGGAGCTGAGGGACCTGACAGCTCCTTCGCCTCTCTGGGATTCACTGCCACCCCCTCCGTGGGGGTCGTGCTTCCTCCCTGTACCCGGGCCCTGAGTTCAAGCCCCAACACTGACACAAAAAAAGTCAGACCACTGACCCTGGGGAGAATAGGGGTAAAGGGAAGTCTGTGCATTCTGTGGGAGTGTTAATTAAAGGGATTTTTTTTTCCTTCTTAGCTTCAATGCCCTGTCAGGTACTTCCAGGGTAAAACCTCTCACAAGTAGAAAGATGCATCCTAGACATGGTTAGAGGTGAGTAAAAAAAGCTAAGGGAGGGCTGGGAAGATGGCTTTGTGGTAGAGTGCTTGCCTAGCATGCAGGAAGCCCTGAGTTTGATTCCTCAGTATCACATCAACAGAAAAATCCAGAAATGAGACAGTGGCTCAAGTGGTGGAGTGCTAGCTTTGAGCAAAAGAAGCTCAGGAGTTCAAGCCCCAGGACTGGCCAAAAAAAAGCTGAGGGTCAGAATCCAAACCCTGAGTTCAAACCCTAGTACCATGTAAACACACATACACACACACACACACACATACACACACACACACACACACACACACACACACACATGAAATAAAAGAGAGTCTTTTCAAGCTTACTGCTGACATAGTACCATAAGCAAACCAAGGAGCACAAGCTGCTTTAGCCTGTGCACTGTATGATCAAAAAAAGAAAGAAAGAGGGCTGGGAAGGTGGCTTAGTGGTAGAGTGCTTGCCTTGCATGCATGAGGCCCTGGGTTCAATTCCTTAGCACCACATAAGAAAAAAGCCGAAAGTGGCACTGTGGCTTAAGTGGTAGAGCGCTAGCCTTGAGCTGAAGAGCTGAGGGACAGCGCCCAGGCCCAGAGTTCAGGTCCCACGACTGGATCCCAAAAAAACAAAGAAAGAAAGAAAGAAAAGAAAGAAAGAAAGAAAGAAAGAAAGAAAGAAAGAAAGAAAGAAAGAAAGAAAGAAAGAAAGAAAGGAAGAAAGAAAGGAAGAAAGAAAGGAGGGAGGAAGGAGGGAGGAGGGAGGGAGGGAAGGAAGGAAGGAAGGAAGGAAGGAAGGAAGGAAGGAAGGAAGGAAGGAAGGAAGGAAGGAAAGAAGACACTATCAGGTATCTTTCAGAATGAACTAACTGACTTATTTCCCCCAAGAGGGAAGCAAACCATGGCCCTGCGAGGTTTGTGGCTATCATAAATGTTTGACTGCAATCACTTAACAAACATTCACTGAACACCTGCTCAGGGCCCTTCTCTGATCCTGCTCTGCTCTGCAGAGGCCAAAAACCACCACAGTAATGGCTGTCCTGTAATGCCACCAGGCAAGGTGGCAAGAGGCACCAAAAGTCTACAACTCTCAATGGTCAGGTATAGATAGGAGCCATGAAGAAAAAAGAGCCACACACAGAGACAGGAGAGAGCAAGGGTCACAAGGGCACAGATCAGTGCTGGACAGGACAGCTGGGTAGGCAAGTGTATAGTCAGGGCCTTGTATGGGCGGGGCCTTGTGAGGGCCAGGACTGGGTTATGGGATGGGGAAGCTGCCTGTCCTGATATCCCAAGATGGTTTTTCTTTCCCTTCTCCTGTTTCAAGTTTTGCTTCAGTCTTAAAAGTTCACATCCTACCATTGTCTTTTTTTTTTTTTTTTTTTTTTTTGTCGGTCATGGGGCTTGAACTCTGGGCCTAGGCGTTGTCCCTTAGCTCTTCAGCTCAAGGCGAGCGCTCTACCACTTGAGCTACAGCACCACTTCCGGTTTTCTGTTGGTTTATTGGAGATAGGAGTCTCATGGTCTTTCCTGCTGGTCTGGCTTTGAACCTCGATCCTCAGATCTCAGCCTCCTGAGTAGCTAGGATTACAGGCGTGAGCCACTAACGCCCGGCCCCCTACCATTGTCTTAAGTCATCTCTGACATAGCAGGGAAAGTGAATCAGTTTTGGGGTAGTGAACCAATACTGGGGTAGTTGTTTTCTCTGCACCATTTGTTGAAAAGACTTCCCATTGGCCTTAAGACCATCGTCTAAAATCAATAGATCATAAATGTAAGGGCTCTTACATTTATGGACTTTCAATTCTATCGCATTGGCTTATCTGTCTATCCTATTCTTTGTAAATGTAGTAATACTTCACTGATTGCCAAACATTGTGAAGTTTAGATTTTTTTTTTTGGTGACAATGGGTTTGCTGAATTATATCCGAGGTGAGTCCAGTAAGAACAAGGAAGATGAAATAAAAACTAGAAGGGGGAAATAGAAATGGAGAACCAAGATTATGAAATGTAACTGGAATGAGAAAAGAAAGATCAGGAACAAGAACATAAATATACAAATACATAGACCCAGCCGGGTGCTGGTGGCTCACGCCTGTAATCCTAGCTACTCAGGAGACTGAGATCTGAGGATCTCGGTTCAAAGCCAGCCCGGGCAGGAGAGACCGTGAGACTCCTATCTCCAATAAACCACCAGAAAACCGGAAGTGGCGCTGTAGCTCAAGTGGTAGAGCGTTCGCCTTGAGCTGAAGAGCTGAGGGATAGCGCCCAGGCCCAGAGTTCAAGCCCCACGACCGACAAAAAAACAAAAAACAAAACAAAAAAAAAACAAATACATAGACCCTAAAGGCCAATAAGAGGCTTTCTGAGTTGAATGATCAATTTTGGCTCTGAACTTCATGGCAGCCAAACTAAAAACAAAACAAAACAAAACAAAAAACAGATATAGTAACTTTTTTTTTCCAGAGCAGACAGAATATACAAGTTTCTCATTGTAAAGAAAAAAGTTTATTTTTGCCAGTCCTGGGGCTTGAACTCAGGGCCTGGGCACTGTCCCAAGTGCTCAAGATTAGCACTCTACCATTGAGCCACAGTGCCACTCTGGGCTTTTTCTGTGTATATGGTACTGAGGAATGGAACCCAGGGCTTCATGCATGCTAGGCAAGCACTCTACCACTAAGCCACATTTCCAGTCTCAAGAAGAAAATAATTTTTTCCTAAACTATGGCCAAAGGGCAAGTTTCCTGTGGGGCTGGCCCTGGCCAGTTCCCACAGCCCGGGTCTGCAATGGGCCTCTTAGATGTGTCTTTGGAGAACGGGCCTAGGGAACCAGTAGGTTGCTGCATTCAGTCGTGAGTTCTTGGCCTTGCCTTGACCTCTCAGTGGCTTTTGCCACAGTCACTTCACTCTTGGGTAAAAGGCGTTCTTCAGCTGGCAGGGAGCCCATGTTTGCTCAGCAATCTTCTTTCTCACAGGCTGCTACATCTGGTCTCCAAGGCCATCTGGTCTCTTTGACCTCTTCTAACCACTAAACAGCCACAGATCTAGAACCATCTCTCTCTCTCTCTTTTTTTTTTTTTTTTTTTTTTTGTTCTAATGCTCAGGAACTCAGGACCTAGATACTTAGCTTTTTTTTTTTTTTTCTTCTCAAGGCTGGTGTTTGATCGCTTGAGCCCTACCTTCATTTGTAGCTTTTTATTTTTTATTTTTTTTGGTGGTTAACTGGAGGTAAGAATCTCAGACTTTCCTAGGCTGGCTTCCCACCACAATCCTCAGATCCTGAGTAGCTAGGATTACGAGCCTGGCTAATCTGACTTCTGCTCTGTGGTCTTTTTCCCGTGTTCCTCAGCCCAAGTCCTCCAGTCTTTCTCCCAGACAAGTCTTGTTTCTATCCTGGGCCCTCCTACGTGATTTCTCCTTCGCAGCCAGAGAGAGGAATGGGCCCCTGACTGCCCTCTGTTCCTTAAAAGTCTTGAAGTCACTAAAGAAATCTCCTAGCCAGCTCTAGTGGCTCATGCCTGTAATCCTTTCTATTCAGTAAGTAGGCTGAGACTTCAAGGATGGAATTTCAAAGCTAACCTGGGCTAAAAAGTCCTCTAGACGCTTATCTTCAATTAACCAGCAAAAACAAGGACTGGAGGCATGGCCAAGTGGTAGAACATTGGCCAAGTGAGCAAACCAAATAAGTGTGAGACTCTGAGTTCAAATTCCAGTTATCCCTTCCCCCACACACACACAAAAAAAAAAATGGAGGAAAGAAATTAGTTAATGCCCAGTCTGGCTGGAAATATGGCTTAGTGGTAGAGTGCTTTCCCAGCGTACATGAAACCCTGGGTTCCATTCCTTAGTACCACATAAACAGAAAAAGCCCAGACTGGCACTGTGGCTCAAGTGGTAGAGTGCTAGCATTGAGCAAAAAGAAGCTCAGGGATGGTTCCCAGGCCCTGAGGTCAAGCTCCTGGACTACTAAAAACAAAACAAAAAAAAAACCACCAATGGGGCTGGGAAGGTGGCTCAGTGGTAGAGCGCTTGCCTTGCATGCATGAGGCCCTGGGTTCAATTCCCCAGCACCACATAAGCAAAAAGAAAAAAGCTGGAAGTGGTGCTGTGGCTCAAGTGGTAGAGTGCTAGCCTTGAGCTGAAGAGCTGAGGGACAGTGCCCAGGCCCAGAGTTCAGGCCCCACAACTGGACCCCCCCCCCAAAAAAAAGACCCACCAAAACCCACAAAACACTAAAGCAAAAATGCCCAGTCCTCTGTAAGAGCCACATTTTTTTAAATGTATTTTTTTTTGTCGGTTATGGGGCTTAGACTCTGGGCCTAGATGTTGTCCCTCAGTTCTTCAGCTCAAGGCTAGCGCTCTACCACTTGAGCCACAGTACCACTTCCAGCTTTTTCTGCTTATTTGGTGCTAAGGAATTGAACCCAAGGTCTCATGCATGCAAGACAAGCATGCTACCACTGAGCCACCTTCCCAGCCTAGGAGCCACATTTCTGAACTTGATTTACAAGGAAATGCTCTGCTTCTGCTTTCCTGGCCTTTGCAGCCCTGCTGATGAGTCTGCCCTGCTCTGCCCCTCCCCAGCTGGCTCTACTTCTTCAGCCTTCTGATTCACCACAGAGACACAAAGGGATAAAGGAAGGAAAGAGAAGGGAAGGGAAGGGAAGGGAAGGGAAGGGAAGGGAAGGGAGGAGAAGAGAAAGAATGGGAAGGAAAGAAGAAAGGAAGGAAAGGTGAGAAGGAAGGGAGGAAGAAAGGGAGGGAGGGAAGGAAGGAGGAGAGGAAGAAAGGAGGGAAGGGAGGGAAGGAAAGGAAGGTATTTACATGATGGGTGCTGGGTAATTGTTTATGGGTGATTATGTATGACAGAGTTAATAGCTACTTCCTAGGGGTCCCCCAGCAGTCCTCGCAGAGTTTCATTGTGGGCTCCCCTGTCCCCTGAAAGTCTGGGAAGTGGGCGGGGCTCTTTTGGGCTGCTCCAACCCACACAGACCCTCTCTTGGGAGCCTCACATTACAGTGCCACTTTCTGCCTTACTTCTAGCAACTCCCCTTGCAGACAGAACCCGTCCTTTCTGAGGCTGCCTGTACTGCTCACCCACTGGACTCTAGGGCTTTGGAGAGCCCCTCAGCCTTCCAGGTGACTTGTAGCACATTTAGGGTAGCTCCTCATTGGCTGTGGTGCTGCACACCTGGAGTTCTGTCACTCAAAGGTGGAGCAGCAAGGGCTAATATTCTTTTGTATATGTTGAAAGATTTTTTTCATAATTAAACTTTACTATTAAAAACAGCAACAAGGCCAGGCGCCGGTGGCTCACACCTGTAATCCTATCTAGTCAGGAGGCTGAGATCTGATGATCATGGTTCAAAGCCAGCCTGGGCAGGAAAGACCCTGAGACTCTTATCTCCAATAAACCACTCAGAAAACTGGAAGTGGTATTGTGGCTTAAGTGGCAGAATGCTAGCCTTGAGCTGAAGAGCTGAGGGACAGCGCCCAGGCCCAGAGTTCAAGCCCCACGATGACAAAAAACAAAAAACAAAACAAAACAGAAACAAGGGAATTGAATATAGTGGCTCATGCCTATAATTCCATCTGCTTTGGAGGCAGAGATCTGAAGGTTCTGGGTTCCAGGATAACTTAGGCAAAAAGTTAATGAAACCCTATCTCAACAAACAAGATGGGTATGGAGGTTCACATCTGAGACGGCAGCTACTTGATGGGAAAAGGTGAGAGGATCCTGGTCTGAGGCTGTCCCCAAGCAAAAAGGAGTGACCCTACCTGAAAAATAATAGAGGGGCTGGGAAGGTGGCTCAGTGGTAGAGTGTCTGCCTTGTATGCATTGAGGCCCTGGGTTCAATTCCTGAGCACCACATAAGCAGAAACAGTCAGAAGTAGGGCTATGGCTCAAGTAGTAGGGTGCTAGCCTTGAGCTGAAGAGCTGAGGGACAGTGCCCAGGCCCAGAGTTCAAGCTCCACTACCGACAAAAAAAAAAAAAGAAAAAAGAAAAGAAAAGGACAGAGGGCAAGGCTCCAGTTGTAAAATGCAGGATGTGAATTCAAATCATAATTCTGTCAAAAATCACAGCCCCCCCCCAAAAAAAAAGAGGTGGGGATATAGCTCAGTGGTAGAGCACATTGCTTAGCATGTACAAATCTCTTGGTTTGATACTAGCACTGAAAAAAGATGTAGCTCCCTAGATACTTGGGGACTCATCAGAATAGCAGCTCTTTCCAAATGTCATTGGAGTTGAGGCATAGATAGGGTGGTAGAGCACCAGTCAATGAGCAAAAGCATCGGATACTGAATTCAAGTCCCAGTCAGACACACACAAAAAATCAATGTCATCACCAACTTCCTTTTTCAAAATCCATCATTGATCCCTTCATACTCTTGATCTGGATGAGGGCTTAAAAAGTGACAGGCGTGTGCTGGTGGCTCACGCCTGTAATCCTAGCTACTCAGGATGCTAAGATCTGAGGATCATGGTTCAAAGCCAGGCTGGGCAGGAAAGTCCAGGAGACTCTTATCTCCAATAAAAACCACTAGAGGGGCTGGGAAGTTGGCTCAGTGGTAGAGCGCTTGCCTTGCATGCCTGAGGCCCTGGGTTCAATTCCTCAGCACCACATAAGCAAAAAGAAAAAAGCCGGAAGTGGCGCTGTGGCTCAAATGGTAGAGCACTAGCCTTGAGCTGAAGGGCTGAGGGACAGTGCTCAGGCCCAGAGTTCAGGCCCCACAACCGGACCAAAAAAAAAAAAAAAAACCACTAGAAAACTGGAAGTGGCGCGTGGCTCAAGTGGTAGAGTGCTTGTCTTGAGCTGAAGAGCTGAGGGATAGCGCCCAAGGCCAGAGTTCAAACCCCATGAGCGACCAAAACAAACAAACAAAAAAACCCAAAAAACAATCCTAGCCTAGTGGTTCATACTTGGTTTTTGTTGTTGTTGTTTTTTTTATGTTGGGTCCGGTCGTAGGGCCTGAACTCTGGGCCTGGACGCTGTCCCTCAGCTCTTCAGCTCAAGGCTAGCGCTCTACCACTTGAGCCACAGCACCACTTCCGGCTTTTTTCTTTTTTCTTATGTGGTGCTGAGGAATCGAACCCAGGGCCTCAGGCATGCAAGGCAAGCGCTCTACCACTGAGCCACCTTCCCAGCCCCAGTGGTTCATACTTGTAATCCCTCACTCAGGAGGTTGAGGCAGAACTATGAGTTCAAGGATTGCCTTAACTTGAGTGCCTAACTCAAAAAAGGGGGGCAAAATGCCATCTATGATAGTTAATTTTGGATGTCCATTTCACTGGATTGAGGAATTGGTAAACTGAGGCTAGGTCCAGATTAGTGTGAATGGGGAAGATTTGCCCTCAGTGTAGGCAGTATCATCCTCTTAGCTGGAGGCAGATGGCATAGATGCCAAAGGAGAATCAGATAGACTTTTCTACTGCCTTAGGCACCCAAGTCTAGGCTCTCTGGCCTTTGAACTAAACCACTAGACACAGGATCTTGGCCTCACACTAGAGTTACCCCACTGGCTCCCCTGATTCTGAAGCCTTCAAAAGATGGCCTAAGCCACCCTAGTGGTGGCTCTTCCTGGGACTTTTTTTTGTCGGTTGTAGGACTTGAACTCTGGGCCTGGGCACTGTCCTTCAGCTCTTCAGATCAAGGCTAGTGCTCTACCACTTGAGCCACAGTGCCACTTCCAGTTTTCTGGTGGTTTATTGGAGATAAGAGTCTCATGGACTTTCCTGCCCTGGCTAGCTTTTTTTTTTTTTAATTAATTGTCAATATATTTTTATTTAAAAAAATTTTTATTGTGAAAATACTGTACAGAGGGGTTACAATTACATGGGCAAGATAATGAGTACATTTCTTATCAAGCATTGTAGCTTCCTCCTTTGTTTCCCCTTCCCATTCCTTCCCATCCTCCCTCTGTCCCCCTACCCAATCCTCCCCACTCCCCCTACCCCCCCCTGCACCAAAGTTGGAAAAAAAAATGGTTAGATGCCACGAAGTAGGTGGCAATGCCTTAACCATATGCGTGTTGTCAGGCCCAAGGGCCTCTTCCATCTTTGTCAAGGGGAGTGCTAACCTTCTCTCCTTTCATACAACACCCTGGCTAGCTTTGAACTGCCATCCTCAGATCTCAGCCTCCTAGGAGCTAGGATTACAGGCATGAGACCCTGGGGCCTGGCTCTGAGGACCCTTTGAGATGGCAAACCCTCAGGTTACTTTTACAAGTGATGGGCAGACATGGGCCTGTTGAGGGCAGGAGACTTACCCTAGGTCCCACAAGTCTCTGTGTCCCACAAGGCTCTGTGTCTGGTTCTCAAATCCTGGTGAATTCTTCCCCTGGAAGGAAGTCAGCCTCACCTCCCCTGGCTGAGCCCTGTGGGGCATACTTTTTGCCAGAGTCCTTCAGACTAGACAAGGACTAGTTGCCATGGAGATGACCAGGCAGGTAGTTCCAGGACAGCAGGTGGGGGCGGGGCAAAAGGAGGACATCGCTATGCAAAACCCCCATCAACAGTTGGTCAGGGCCACTTCCAGGAGACCCAAGCAGGATCTGCTGTCACAGGCTCCAGGGAAAACAAAAGGGCTCATCAAGTTTCTGTCCAGCCTCTCCCAGAGAGGACAGGTGAGAGGGAAAGGGGCAGCGTGTGTATGTGTGTAGGAGGGTGACTTCTAACTGCCCAGTGGCAGGTGGGCATCTGAAGGCAGGAGAAGCCAGGGCTGAGTGAGGCTCTGAGAAGAAGCTATGAGACTAGAACTCAGGTTTAGGTGACAGGGACGCTGGAGGAGGAAACTTAAAGGGTGTGGGATGAAGATGATGAATTAAAAAGTAATTTGGGAAGGACTGTGGGAAGAGCACTGTTGGGTTGGCTCTAGCAAGTCCAGAGCCCTTGAGACACTCAAATGTAGAACTAGTCTTACAAGTTGCCCAAGTTGCCTCAAACTTGAAATTCTCCCATATGGCAGGGGGTGGGGGGCCCGTGTTTGGGATTACAGATGTGTGCCACTAATCCTGGCTTTCTTGTGTGTGTGTGTGTGTGTGTGTGTGTGTGTGTGTGTGTGTGTGTGTGTGTGTGTGTGTGTGTGTGTGTGTGTGTGTGTGTGTGTGTGTGTGTGTGTGTGTGTGTGTGTGTGTGTGTGTGTGTGTGTGTGTGTGTGTTCCTGAAATTTGACCTCAGGGTCTGGACTCTGTCCCTGACCTTTTGTGCTCAAGGCTAGTGCTCTACCACTTAAAATTACAGCTCCACTTCTGTTTTGTTGTGGTTTTTTTTTGTTTTTGTTTTTTTTTTGTGTGATTAATTGGAATCAGAGTATCACAGACTTTCCTGCCTAGCCTGGCTCTGAACCAGGATCCTCAGACCTCAGCCTCTTGAGTAGCTAGGATTATAGGCTTGAGCCACTGACACCTGCCTGATTTTTTTTTTCTTGGTTCTCCAGGTATTAAGAGTTGGATCTTTTTCTTTTTTTTTTTTCTTTTTCCGGTCATGGGGTCTGAACTCTGGGTCTGGGCGCTGTCCTTCAGTTCTTCAGCTCAAGGCTAGCGCTCTACCACTTGAGCCACAGCGCCACTTCCGGCTTTTTCTGTGTATGTGGTGCTGAGGAAGCGAACCCAGGGCCTCATGCTTGCAAGGCATGCACTCTACTGCTGAGCTACCTTCCCAGCCTCCCTGATTTTTTTTTTCTTGACCAACAGGAGTTGGTGGCTCATGCCTGTAATCCTAGCTACTCAGGAGGCTGAGATTTGAGGATCACTATACAAAGCCAGCCCAAGCAGGAAAGTCCACGAGACTCTCATCTCCAATTAATCACCAGAAAATCAGAAGTGGCCATGTGGCTCAAAGTGGTAGAACACTAGCCTTGAGCAAAGGAGTTCAGGGACAGCACCCAAGCCCCAAGTTCAAGCCCCATGGTCAACAACAACAAAAAATCTTAAAAAAAAAAAAGTTCTAGCCGGGCACTGGTGGCTCACGCCTGTAATCCTAGCTACTCAGGAGGCTGAGATCTGAGGATCTTGGTTCAAAGCCAGCCCGGGCAGGAGAGACCGTGAGACTCCTATCTCCAATAAACCACCAGAAAACCGGAAGTGGCGCTGTAGCTCAAGTGGTAGAGCGCTCGCCTTGAGCTGAAGAGCTGAGGGACAGCTCCCAGGCCCAGAGTTCAAGCCCCACGACCGACAAAAAAACAAAAAAAAAAAAGTTCTCTGTTTTAAAATTTAAAATGATACAGAAGGCTGGGCATGTAGCTTAATGGTAGAGTGTTTGCTTGTTGTTGTTTTTTTTTTTTTTGGGGGGGGTCCGGTTGTGGGGCCTGAACTCTGGGCTGGGCACTGTCCCTCAGCTCTTCAGCTCAAGGCTAGCACTCTACCACTTGAGCCACAGCGCCACTTCCGGCTTTTTTCTTTTTGCTTATGTGGTGCTGAGGAATTGAACCCAGGGCCTCAGGCATGCAAGGCAAGCGCTCTACCACTAAGCCACCTTCCCAGCCCCTGGTAGAGTGTTTGCTTAGCATGCATGAAGCCCTGGGTTCAATTCCTTAGTACCACATAAACAGAAAAGGCCACAAGTGGCACTGTGGCTCAAGTGGTAGCATGCTATCCTTGAGCAAAAACTCAGAGACAGTGCCCAGGCTCTGAGTTCAAGCCACAGGACTGGCCAAAACAAAAAACAAACAAAAAACCAATCCACAGGGGCTGGGAAGGTGGCTCAGTGGTTTACCTTGCATGCCTGAGGCCCTGGGTTCGATTCCTCAGCACCACATAAGCAGAAAGAAAAAAAAAGCTGGAAGTGGCGCTGTGGCTCAAGTGGTAGAGTGCTAGCCTTGAGCTGAAGAGCTGAGGGACAGCACCCAGGCCCAGAGTTCAGGCCCCACGACCAGACCCAAAAACAAAAACAAAAAACAATCCACATAAATGACACATAATTGTACATGTTTATGGGGCACAGAATGAAAATGTATTACTTTAAGACGTATTTAGGTAACTAGCATTTTCCTTCCCTTACATATTTATCAACTGTTTGTACTGGAACTATTCTGAGCCTCAGTTTTTGGACCTATGTGATAGATATAGTGAATCTATGATGTGGCCTAATCTCATTGGTCATGGCCTTACGGAGGTACATATACCTGAAAGTCCTAAGCAATGAAGAGGGGTTCTGGTGGGGGTGGATTTTGCTGTTGTTTGTTGTTGTTGTATGTTTGTTTTTGTGGCAATCCTGGGGCTGGAACTCTGGGCCTGAACCTATCCTGAGCTTTTCTTGCACTCTGTCACTTGAGCCACAGCTCCACTTCAGAGATAAGCGGTCTCACAGACTTCCTTGCCTGACATGGTTTCAAACTGTAATCCTCAAATCTCAGCCTCCTGAGTAGCAAGGATCACAGACATGAGCCACTGGCACCTGGATCTTGCTGTTTCAATATGAAAGATGATCATTGTGATCAGTCACTTTTAGAAATAACAGGGCCCAGTCAGGGTGCTTGGAGAGAAGGTCCCTGGGGAGGGGTAGAATGGTCCAGAAGGCTGCTCAGAGCTGGCTTCCTCCCCTGTCCCAGGATAGACAGGGTGGTGGTGATGTCATGCTGAGTTATAACGGAATGAAGAGATCTCAGAGTACAGGGCAGACAGCAAAGAAGGAGCGCCGGCCTCGGGGGAGGAACAAGAAAGGTCAAGGTTCCTCTAAGGGGTAAGCAGCTAAGGATGGGCTGGGAGCAAGGCTGGGTCTGGAGGGACCCTAACCAGGACCCTGACCCTGACCATCTCCCTCTTCAGTCTCTTTCCTTCTCCTGCTAGGAAACCCTCATTCCCCTTCCAGTGGGCCTGGGAGAGCTACATCACAGATGGCCTGGCTCTGCTTCAGCAGGACTCGTTTGAGGCTGCTAGCCAACAATCCCTATGGCCCTTATCATCAGGGATGTCCAAGCTCAGGTCCAGGCACAAGTCCACAATCAACCTCCCAGAGGCCCTTGACTTCTGTCAGAAGATGGAGGCCCAAAACCCAGAGAGGAAGCAGCGGCTGTCAACATGGGGAGAAGACCCCCGGCCTCCTGATAAAGCTGAGAACAAGGCTGACTCAGGATCAGAGTCTGAAGAGAATGAGGAGGCCTCAGAGTCAGAAAGCTCTGAGGTTGAGGAGGCTGAAGAGGTTCCGAGCTCTAAGGAACCGCCCCAGCTCCACAGGAGAGACGCCATCTTGGATGAGGAACAGTTCTCAGATATATCAGAAGAGGCTGAAGAGGGGGCGCCTCAAACCTTCCATGAAAGGAAGGACAGCTCTAAGAAAAAGGAGCAGAATTCTGAGGAGGCCTTAGAAGAAGGGGACCTACAAGGCCAGAGCCACGAAAAGGGTGCCAACTCCAGCAGCCTCCGAGGGCTGCTGAGGGGAAAGTCAAGGCCCAAGGACTTGGAGGGGCCCTGGGACCTGGAGAAGCTACACAAACAGTTACAGCAAGAATTGGACAATAATGGTGAGGGCCTCAAAAAGCTGGGTTCTCGATGAAGCTACACTGGGGAGAGAAGGTGGGAAGCTAAGGCCCTCTCTGGAGAGTCAGAAGGTGATGGGTTGGGCTCTGGGTGCTGGGAGTGAGGTCGCTCAGTAGGCCAGGAACGAGGCAATCCCTTGACTTGATTCCTCTGTGCCCAGGCTCCCAGAAGCCGACGTGGAAAGCACTGCAAGCTGCTCTCCGGGCCTCCAATAAGAATGCAAAAGCCCATACCTTGGGAGATGATGAAACATTCCTGTCTGCCAACCTCCCTAATCGCACCTTCCACAAACGACAGGAAGCTACCAGGTAAAGGGAGTAAGAAGCAAGGGTGGAAGATGGAGGAGACAGTTCTCCAAAAGACATTGTCTCTTGTATGTTCATTTATTCCTTTATCTATTTGCAAGGTTTTTGGTTATCTAATCATCTGTTCACTCACCCATCCACTCATCCATCCATCCATCTATCCATTTTCTCATCTATCTATCCATCATCCATCCATTCATCCATCTGTCTACTTGGCCAGCTATATTAAGCCAAACCACATTCCATTCATTTCTTGCTTTTTATCCATCCATTAACCTATTAACTGATTATTGCAATGCATATCTGTCTATTCCTGGGTCCTCAGGATATAAAAATTAAATCTTGGGCTAGCCCTGAGAAGGACTGGGTCTGGAAAATGAGATACATAGACAATTATGTCAGTTCAGTTAAGCAATTATTATACTTGAGCTTGAACTGGAGACCATGGGAGCAGAATGAGAAAGCTAAAGACTAGGAAGGGGCTGATGGCAGTGTCTAGAGGAGGAATGATTAGGGCTTGGAACAGGTATGGGTGGAGAGAAGGGGATTGACTTAAGAGTTCTTTAAAGAGCTGGGCTCACACATCTCAGGAGGCTGAGATCTAAGGATCACAGTTCAAGTGTCCTACCACTGAGTTAGCCCTTAGCCCTGAGATAGTCATAGGCTGGCTCAACCAGGCTGAAGTAGCATGTGAAGGAGGGAAAACTACACTCAACATTCTGTTAGAACCTTTCAGTCCTTTCAAAATAAGTTTATTTGAAGTTGTAGATATGTTTTGAAATATATATACACACACATACACACACACTCACATTTTGGCATGATTAAACCAAGCTGATTAACAGATGCATTAGCTTACATACTTGGTGTTTTTGTTTTTAGTGTTTTTTTTTGAGTGAAAGTCCTGGAGCTTGAACTCAGGGCCTGGGTGCTGACCTTGAGCTTTCTTACATATTTATATCTTGCAAACACTTAAGATCTACTTTTGGAATAATTTTGAAGCATACAATCCATTGTTAACTGTAGTCTCCATATGCTACAATAGATCTCTTGAATTAATTCCTCTTTTCTAGCTAAAATTTTGTACCTTTTGTGCCAACATCCTGTCAGCACTGTCCTGCACTTGATAACTACTGTTCTCCTTTCTACTTTATAAGGACAGTGTTTTCAGACACCACATGCCACATCTGTCTTCATCCTGGTGTGTGTGGGTGCCCATGCACATACACACATGCTGTTACTGGGGATTGAACTTAGGCCTTGTGTTCTCTGGCTTCTTTGCTCAAGGCTTAGCACTTTACTACTTGAACCATACATGCAACCTGTTATTTTTTTTCCTCTTTGGTACTGGGGATTGAACTCAGGGCCTTCCCATGTTAAGACAACCTTGACCATTGAGCTACATTCCTAGCCCCTGAACAGCTCTTCAGCTCAAGGAGAGTGCTCTACCATTTGAGCCACATTGCCACTTCCGGTTTTCCTCCTGGCTTGTCTGTTCTTTATATTTCCACAAAAGTTCAATTGAGTATCAATGCACTGATTTATGAGCTTCTATTCTGATTCAATGCTTTGTATGTCTTATTTTCTTTTTAATACTTGTACCATGCTTTTTTTGTTATTATATCTTTATAGAATATGATGAAGTCAGGTAGTATGATGTCTCCAGGATTTTGTTTTTTGTTTTTGGTCATGGGGCTTGAACTTTGGGCCTGGTGCTGCCCCTCAGCTCTTCAGCTCAAGGCTAGCGCACTCGGAAGTGGTGCTGTGGCTCAAATGGTAGAGTGCTCGCCTTGAGCTGAAGAGTGCAGGGAGAATGCCCAAGCCCACAGTTCAAGCCCCACAACCGACAAAAACAACAACAACAAGGCTAGCACTCTACCATTTGAGCCACAGCGCCACTTCCGGATTTCTGGTGGTTTATTGGAGATAAGAGTCTCACAAGCCTAGAGTCGGTGGCTTACGCCTGTAATCCTAGCTACTCTAGGAGGCTGAGATCTGAGAATCACGATTCAAAGCCAGCCCAGACAGTAAAGTCTGTGAAACTCTTATCTCCAATAAACAACCAGAAAACTGGAAGTGGCGCTGTAGCTCAAGTAGTAGAGTGCTAGCCTTGAGCTGAAGAGCTAAGGGACAGCATTCAGGCCCAGAGTTCAAGCCCCGCAACTGACAAAAAAAAGAGTCTCACAGACTTTCCTGCCCAGGCTGGCTTTGAACCATGATCCTCAGAGATCTCAGCCTCCTGAGTAGCTAGGATTACAGGCATGAGCCACCAGCGCCCAGCTTGATATCTCTTTGTCTGCCTGGCCATTTTTCTATATAACCAGGATTCAGTTATATGTAAATCCACCAAATATTTTGGTATATGTTACACACTGTTCTACATGCTGGGGATTTTCTGGCAGTGCAAATGAACACAAGAAACCTGAGCATCTGAGGCTAATGTTATGAGAAGACAGATATAAATAATAAAGAAATAAACAAAAGGTGTAGCTAGCTATGCACTGGTGGCTCATGCTTGTAATCTAAGCTTCTGAAGCTGAGATCTGAGGATCACAGTTCAAAGCCAGTCTGGGCAGAAAAGTCAGTGAGACTCTTATCTCCAATTAACCAAAATAAAACCAGAAGTGGAGCTGATGAGGGGTTCAGGGAAAGTTTGTATAGTTAGGAGTGACATTTGAACAAAGATCTGATAAGAAGAAACTGGCCTTGAGATGTGCAGAAAGTAGTTCCAGGTCTAAGGACTGAAGGTATGGTTTAAGTGGCATATCACTAGAATGTTCCAGATGTTTAGTTCTTGGCTATTTGACTGTCCCTACCTTTCAGCCTTCAGTTGACCTTTTTAGCATTTGTTCTCACTTTCCTATTTCTTTAGTCATCTGTCTGTCTATCCATCGGTAGAACTGTGCTTCAAACCATTGAAGCAGAGTCCTAGGGAGGATGCTGAGCTCCACACGGGTTCAGAGGCCTGGGCCAAAGTTCAAAACTGGAGCTCAGTGCAGGAAAGAGAAAGGCTGAATTTTGCAACAGTGCTAGAAGAAGCCTCCTTCAGCCCACACTTCCACAATAAACCCCCTTCACTCTTTGGGAGTCCCAGTTTTTCTCCCAATCTCCCTAACCCTCCTTGAGGCTTACCCTCCCGTGGACTTTCTTTTTTTCTTTTTTCTTTTTTTTGCTGATCATGGGGCTTGAATTCTGGGCCTAGAGGCTGTCCCTGAGCTCCTTCAGCTCAAGGTAGGCTCTCTACCACTTGAGCCACAGCACCACTTCCAGTTTTTTTCTAGTGGCTTATTGGAGATCAGAGTCTCACGGACTTTTCTGCCTGGGCTGGCTTTGAACCACGATCCTCAGATCTCAGCCTCCTGAGTAGTTAGGGTTACAGGCATGAGCCACCGGTGCTGGGCCCTCCCATGGATTTTACTCCTTTTTGTTCTCTCTCCCCACCAGAAGCCTGTTGCTGGCCTGGGAGCGGCAGCAGCAGGAGGAGCGCCAGCAGGCTGAGATGCGAAGGGCCCGGGAACAGCGAGTTCAGCACCAGGTGGCCCGTTGTCTGGCAGCCTATGCACCCCGAGGGAGCAACGGGTCCCGGACTACCCAGCACAAGCTGGAGGAGCTGAGGTAGGAGCCCAGGGCCAGGAGGACCTGGTGGTCACACTGCAGGATCCCAAGGCAGGTTGGTCAGGCCACAGTCACAGATGAAGATGTTGTGGACTGAGGAGAAAGGGTTGGTCCAAGGTCACTCAGTGAATAAGAACAGTGGGATGCTGGGAAGGTGGCTCAATGGTAGAGTGCTTGCCTTGCATGCATGAGGCCCTGGGTTTGATTCCTCAGCACCACATAAGCAGAAAAACCGGAAGTGGCGCCATGGCTCAAGCGGTAGAGTGCTAGCCTTGAGCTTAAGGGCTGAGGGACAGTGCCCAGGCTCAGAGTTCAGGCTCCACGACCAACAACAACAACAGAAGAACTGTGGGATGCTCAAGGTCAAATGTGCTATCCATACTTACCGTTTTGAAACCCACTTTTCTGATTCCTAGAGCCAGACATGTTTATTAATAAACAAAAACATTATATTAGTACTTAAGCCCTGCTGGGACTTCTCCTGGAGACTACTGTACATGGTCAGGTGGAGTTAGCTGTTTTTTCTTCCTCCTCCTCCTCCTCCTCATCTTCTTCCTCCTCCTCCCCTTCCCCCTTCACATTCCCCACCCCCTTCTTCTTCTTTTTGTCAGTCATAGGGCCTGAACTCTAGGCCTGGGCGCTGTCCCTCAGATCTTAGGCTCAAGGCTAGTGCTCTACCACTTGAGCACAGCGCCACTTCCTGCTTTTTCTGCTTATGTGGTGCTGAGGAATCAAACCCAGGGCCTCATGCATGCGAGGCAAGCACTCTAATACTGAGCCACCTTCCTAGCCTGGCTGTTTTATTTTCTTCCTGTATTTTGGCCATTTTTTGTTTCTGTGCCAGACCTGGGAGCTGTCACTGAGTTTGTTTTTTTTTTTTGCTCAAAGCTGTCACTTTACCCCTTGAGCCACAGCTTCATTTCTGATTTTTTGGGGGTTAATTGGAGATAAGAGTTTTATAGACATTTCTGCCAAGGCTAGCTCCTCAGATCCCAGCCTCCCGAGTAGCTACAGGCATGAGTCACCAGCACTCAGCTCCGTTTCTTTTTTTGCTCTGTTCTTTGTGTCCATACCAGGGATTACACTCAGAGCCTCTAGCTCTTGGTTGGCTTTTTCCACTCAAGGCTGGTGTTCTATCATTTGAGCCATACCTCTATTTCTGACTTTTTGCTGTTGTGTGTGTGTGTGTGTGTTTGTGTGTGTGCATGCATGGGCACACTTGAACTCGGGGCCTGAGTGCTGTCCCTTAGCTTTTTTTTTTTGGTCCAGTCGTGGGGCTTGAACTCTGGGCCTGGGTGCTGTCCCTCAGCTCTTCAGCTCAAGGCTAGCGCTCTACCACTTGAGCCACAGCGTCACTTCCAGCATTTTTTTTTTTTTTGCTTATGTGGTGCTAAGGAATCGAACCCAGGGCCTCATGCATGCAAGGCAAGCACTCTACCACTGAGCCACCTTCCCAGCCCCTGTCCCTTAGCTTTTTCACTCAAGGCTCTACCACTTGAGCCACAACTCCACTTTTGGCTTTTTGGTGGTTCACTGGAGATGGGAGTCTCATGCACTTTGCTGCCCGTGCTGGCTTCAAACCGTGATCTTGATCTCAGCCTCTGAATAGCTAGGATTACAGGCGTGAGCCACTAGCACCTTGTTCACATTTTCTTTCTTTCTTTCTTTTCTTTCTTCCTTTCTTTTCTTTTTGTCGGTTGTAGGGCTTGTGGGGCCTGGGCGCTGTCCCTGAGCTCTTCAGCTCAAGGCTAGCACTCTATCACTTGAGCCACAGCACCACTTCTGGTTTTCTGGTGGTTAATTTGGAGATAGTCTCACAGACATTCCTGCCTGGGCTGGCTTTGAACCTCAATCCTCAGATCTTAGCCTCTAGAGTAGCTAGGATTACCGGCATGAGGGCTTGGCTTCACAGTTTTTAATGATCAGTTAGGTTTGGCAGGCGCTGGCCTGGATATGGGTTGTGGCCTGTTAGCCACTCAGTCTCATCTCTCCCACAGGCGCCAGGAGCGACAGCGCTTTGTTGAGTACCAGACTGAGCTGCAAGGCATCCGGCACCGGGTGCAGGCCCGACCCTTCCTATTCCAGCAGGCCATGCAGGTGAGGGATCGCAATGGTGCAAGCAGACAGCGCCCCTGGAAGCCCTGAGACCCCTTAGTCATCAGAGCCTCAGCAGCCCCGGGAAGAGCGGGAACCCCTCTTCTTTCTCCTCAGGCCAACGCTCGACTCACTGTCACCCGGCGCTTCTCCCAGGTGCTGTCAGCCCTGGGTGTAGATGAGGAGCTGCTGCTGGCTGAGGCAGGAAAGGGGAACGGGCACAAAGAGGGCACCTCCCGGAAGTCCAGGTGAGGCCACTGGCTGGCCAAGGGACTGGTTCTAGCTAGCTGTCGTGGGGAGGGAAGACAAGGCTAGCCTCTGGGCTCTGTAGGGTCTCCTCCATGTCACCCTAGAACACGGGCCAGGTCTACTGTTCCCTCTTCCTCTCCCTCCTAACTCCTCTTCCTCCTCTTCAAGTTTAGTATAACAGGATTAAAGTAAGGAGAAATAGAAACATTTCCTGCTCTCCATACAGGAAATGGGAGTTAAAGACTCCAACAGCCACGCGCTGGTGGCTCACGCCTGTAATCCTAGCTATTCAGGAGGTTGAGATCTGGTGGATCATGGTTCAAAGCCAGCCCAGGCAGGAAAGTCCGTGAGACTCTATCTCCAATTAACCACCAGCAAACTGAAGTGGTGCTGTGGCTCAAGCAGTAGGGTGTTCGCCTTGAGCTGAAGAGCTGAGGGACAGTGCCCAGGCCCAAAGTTCAAGCTCCACGACTAACAAAAAGAAAAGACTCCAAACAATTGTGTTGAATTTTTTTGGGTGGTACTGGGATTTGAACTCAGAGTCCTCTCTACCCTTGCTAAGCACATGCTTTACCACATGAGCCACATTGTTAGCCCTTGTTCTCATTTTCCAATGAAGAACCTGAGAAGCTGAAGGCCAGGACCTTGTTTAAGGACACAGGAATCCCTAACTGTCAGAGCTAATCTGGGACTCTGTAGCCATCTGAGCACCTCATATGAAGGCTAGTGCCCCATTAGCCACCCCAGGTATACAAAGCAGGGATTACGAGGCCAACTTCACAATAAAGAAACTCAAAAGAAGGGGAATCATTTGCCCAGAGCTACACAGGAGTTGGATCTGGACTCACAGTCATCAATGGCTGTCTTGGCATAGGGTGGAGACCTATGGAACCCATTAATTTCTATCTGTCTTTAAGGAGCCATCGGTCAGTGGGGGTAAGAATGAAGCCCTCTTCTCAGAGCCCCCCAAGAACAGAAGCCATCGATGCTCAGTCGGGCAGATACTCTTCCCCATGCCTGGTCCCAGAGAAACCCTCAAGATAAATATTAAAGGCTTTTTTGGAAGATACCGCGTACGATTTCTGGGGTAAGGGGAAGCTATAGGTTGGGATTAGGAGTGGCAGCAGGCTTACCTGTACTCACATCATCAGGAGCTCTGGCTGCCCACCACCCAGCACACACATCCTGTTTCTGCTCCAGAGGGCTGGGATATCTTGGAAAGCAATGGCTAGCCAGGTGCTGGTGGATCACACCTAGAGTCCTAGCTATTCCAGATGCTGAGATCTGAGGATTGCCATCTGAAGCCAGCCTGGACAAATAAACCCATGATTCCAGGAAGTTGTTTGGAGTCTGAAAGATCTGTTAAGTTCAGAATCATTATCATCAGCAAATAAAGGATAATCTAATCTCTTCTTTACTTAAATTCCTTTCCTTTTGCCTGCCTTATTGCTCTAGCTAGGATTTTAGAACCATACTGATTAAGAGTGGGTAGAGGGGCTCAGTGGTAGAGTGCTTGCCTAGCATGCATGAAGCTCTGGGTTTGATTCCTCAGTACCATGTACACAGAAAAAACCGAAGTGGCGCTGTGGCTCAAGTGGCAGTGTGCTAGTCTTGAGCACAGACAGGTTCAGAGACAGAGCCCAGGCCCCGAGTTCAAGCCCTGGGACTGGCAAAAAAAGCAAACACAAAACGAAACAAAAGAAAACAAAAAAACAGGGAAACCGTTTGTTAACAATGTTGGTTATGGGGCTCTGGGCGAAAGAGGAAAACATACATTGTCTAATACTCCATGTAGCCTAATAGAAGGCTGCTCAGTGGAGAGGAGGGAGCCGTCCTTCAGAGCAAAGAACACACCGTGCAAGAGGAAGGCAAGGAAGGACCCTCTCGCCCCTCACCCTCAGAAGCGCGTTTACAAAGGATTCAAGGTCCTTATAACGGAGTCGGATCCTCCAGCAGCCTACTACAGCGTACCCACTGGGGCGCATGCGCAGATAATCATCCGGCCCAGGGAAGTGGCGAAGGCTGGGTTCCGATTCGGCCTTACCCATGAGCCTTTGGGGGTAGGCTTCCTAGTATACGACGGAAGTCGCCGCTCTTGGTTTCCGGCAACAAAACAGCGTCCGCCGCACGACCCGGAAGTGTTTCCATTTTGCGTCGTCGGGGCTCGTCGGCCACCCGCTCCCGTAGACTTGCCGCCATGGGCTCGTCTAAAAAGCACCGCGGAGAGAAGGAGGCGGCGGGGACGACGGCGGCGGCCGGGACTGGGAGCGCCAGCGAGCAGCCACCGCGCCATCGGGAGCACAAAAAACACAAGCACCGGAGTGGCGGCGGCGGCGGCGGCGGCGGCGAGCGACGAAAGCGGAGCCGGGAGCGCGGGGGCGAGCGCGGGAGCGGGCGGCGCGGGGCCGAGGCCGAGGCCCGCGGCGGCGCGCACGGGCGGGAACGAAGCCAGGCCGAGCCCTCGGAGCGGCGTGTGAAGCGGGAGAAGCGGGACGATGGCTACGAGGCCGGTGAGGGCGGGTCTTGGGCAGGGGGCGGGGCGGGGGTGCCAGGTTGCCGCGGGGGTGGAGGCGGGGGTGGGGGGGGTGGGGGGGGAGTGTGGTCCGGGATTGCCCGGAGTGCAAGCCTGCCAGCCAGGCTGTCAGATTCCATGCTGTCTTAATCAGGATTTTGCCCTGATGGTGGTGGGTAGCTGGGGCTTAAAGATGGGGAGATGTTTTTTTTTGTTTGTTTTCCAGTCCTGGGGCTGGAACTCAGGGCCTGGGCGCTGCCCCTGAGCTTCATTTGCTCAAGGCTAGCATTCTACCACTTGAGCCACGGCACCACTTCAGGATCTTTCTGTTGATGTGGTACTGAGGAATCGAACCCAGGGTTTCATGCATGCTAGGCAAGCATTCTACCGCTAGGTCACACTCCCAGCCCCTTGGGGAAAGCTAGTGGATCTGATCGGTATTTCCTAGAGACCGTTGTTCAAACCTAGGGCGGTAGACCTTTCTTTGGAATTAGGAGGGCAATTAAGCACCGACCAGAGGAGAGATGAGGGTGGCTGCACCAGGAGAGTGGGATGGAATGGAGAGATGTGGACAGATTTAAAAGATGCTCTGAAGAAGGAATTAAAAATGTGGTGTTTGAGCTGGGCACCGGTGGCTCACGCCTGTAATCCTAACTATTCAGGAGGCTGAGCTCTGAGGATCATGGTTCGAAGCCAGTCCAGGCAGGAAAGTCTGTGAGACCCTTATCTCCAGTTAACCACTAAAAACCTGAAGTGGCACTGTGGCTCAAGTGGTAGAGCACTTGCCTTGAGCTGAAGGGCTCAGGGACAGGGCCCAGGCCCAGAGATCAAGCCCCACAACTGACCAAAAAAATAAAAAATAAATGTGGTGTTTGGGAGATGTTGGAAGGAAAAAGAGGAGTAGGGAATGACTCAAATTCTGGGTTGAGCAGCTAGGTGAATGATGTCATCTGTTGAAAATGAGGACTTTACTTTGGGGAAGAGAAGCAGGTTTGAGGCAGAGGGAAGATAATGGAGGTCGTTTTGGAAAGTATTGAAGTTGATGTGCAGAGAAAGCCAAGATATAGGTTGGATAGAGTGAGTAGTTAGGTTGTTATCAAAGCTCAGTGAAGGCTGGGAATGTGGCTAGTGGTAGAGTGCTTGCTTAGCGTGCATGAAGCCCTGGGTTCCATTTCTCAGTACCACATAAACAGAAAAAGCTGGAAGTGGCACTGTGGCTCAAGTGTTAGAGTGCTAGCCTTGAGCAAAAGCAGCTTAGGAACAGTGCCCAGGCCCTGAGTTCAAGCCCCAAGACTGGCAAAATTTAAAAAAAAAACAAAACTCCATGAGTGAAATAAAACTTGGGAAACACCAGTAGCCTAATTATGAGCAGAGGAAGGTACTACAAAAAGAGTAGCTGAAAGATAGGGAAAAAAGAAACTCCTGAGTTGGGAGTCTTGTGGGAAGGGAAAATTGCCAGGAGGAGGAGTGACTGACAGCATCTTGCTGCAGGGGAAGCAAAGCCAGAACTGAAGAGAACTTACGGAATTTGAAAATACAAGGCTAATGACCTTGGAGAGAGCCTGTATGGGTTGGGGTCCTTTTCCCTGGTGGAGAGAGGAACCAGGGGGATTACATAGGAGGAGGTAGGGTGAAGGAGAGTATGCATTACAGTGGCTGCTGGTTAAAGGAGCTCCAGCTGAGCTGTCTTCCTTTCTGGTGTTTGGTGAAGTTATCTGCTGTTCATAAGGTGTGTGGAGGTGCTCCCAAATGCCTATTTGCACAGGTCTACGGCATCCAGCACAGAACACAGAACATGTCCCAGGAAGTGTCCCCTCCCCCCCGCCCAGTTCTGGGGCTTGAACTCAGGGCCTATGCACTGTCCCTTAGTTTCTTCAAGACTTGCACTCTTATCACTTAAGCCACAAAATGGACACAAGTAAAGAGAGCACAGAAAGGGATGCAAAAGTTAGATTTCTTGGGTCAGAAATGGAAATACAGAGATGAGGTGCTCTGGGCCTGGAATTATGGCTCAGGGTGGTAGAGATCCTGCCTAGTAAGCACAAGGTTCCTGAGTTCAAGTCCCAGTACCACTAACAAAGGAAAAATTGGTGGTGGAATAGAAGGACACCAGAATCCAGGCACTGGTGGCTCATGCCTGTTAATCCTAGCTACTCAGGAGGCTGAGATCTGAGGATCACAGTTCAAAGCCAGACCAGCCAAGAAACTCCATGACTCTCTTTTATCTCCAATAAACTACTCAAAAAAGCTTGAAGTGTTCCTGTGGCTCAAGTGGTAGAGCACTTACCTTGAGCAAAAAGAAGCTCAAGGACAGGGCCCAGGCCCAGAATTCAAGCTCCAAGGACCCACTTAAAAAAAAAAAAAAAAAAGAGTTGCTGCTGCTTTTTAGCTCAGGAGGAAAAAGACTGTTTGCTAGTATTACCACAGGCCCAGGTGGTAGTGAGAGGCCCTGGTCTTTGACCCTGCATCTAGAGTCAGAGTTATAGGCCTCTTGGCCCTTTGTTCAGCCCCTGAACCATGTTTCTTTTTGTTCCAGCTGCCAGCTCCAAAACTAGCTCAGGAGATGCCTCATCACTCAGCATTGAGGAGACCAAGTAAGTACTAGTTACCTTATAGGTCTCCTGTTTGCTGGGACAAGCAATTCTGTGAAGCCCCTGAGGAGGGTATCTTCTATGAAAGCATGCCAGTTGAGTTGGAGGGTAATAGGAGTCATTTCACCCAACCATTGGAGTTTCAAAGGTGAAAACTAAGACCCAAGAGAGGGAGGATGGCATTCACTGGCTGGGCTAGGCTAAACCTAGTGCCCACGTTCCTGATATAGAGGCCTGTGTCCTTGGTGCCTTGGGACTACCCACTTCCATTCTTTTTTCACCTCTTGCTTGTTCAGAAATAACATCTGATGCCCTATTTCTTAGCAGTCCCTAACACTTATGTTTCTTGTCCTCAGTAAACTCCGGGCAAAGTTGGGGCTGAAACCCTTAGAGGTCAATGCCGTCAAGAAAGGTAAGTGTAGAGCTAAGGATGGGGGCTGAAGGCTGGCATCTGTGGGAAGAGGGCATTTGAAGAGTTGGGGTTACAGCACAGAGTTAGCACCACTTGGTGGCGCTGTGTATTTCTCCAGGCTCCTCTTTGCTGCCCCCAGTGGGGATCTAGGGCCGCTTACTTGTGCATCCATGGCGTCCTTGCTGTAGATATTCAGAAGGATGTGCACATATATTGCAGCTGTGTTGTTTGGTTTTTAAAGAAACCTGGTTCGAGGAACTTCAGAGTACATAGAGGGTTCTGTCTAGAGTGAAGTGGGAGTGGTGAGATGAACGGTTCTTCCTCTCTCCTGGCCCCTTCTGGCCTTTGAGCTGGAAGGGGCAGGGTGAGTGGCTCCCTCCTCTCCCCCCAGCCATGGGCAGGCATAGCCTCACGTCTGGGCCCCCCTTCCAGAGGCGGGCACCAAGGAGGAGCCCGTGGCAGCTGATGTCATCAACCCCATGGCCTTACGACAGCGCGAAGAGCTGCGGGAGAAACTGGCAGCTGCCAAGGAAAAGCGCCTACTGAACCAAAAGCTGGGGTGAGTGTCCTGGCCAGGGAGGGGCAGAGGAGACTGCTGTCTCTGCCATAGCACATCTCCATAATGGGAAGCCTCCGTAATGGCTGGACTCCTGAGCATCCACCTTCCTTCTCTTCAGGAAGATAAAGACGCTGGGTGAAGATGATCCCTGGTTGGATGACACCGCAGCCTGGATCGAGAGGAGCCGGCAGCTGCAGAAGGAGAAGGACTTGGCAGAGAAGAGGGTGAGCACTTGGCTGGCAGGGGCTGACCCTTGCGAGGTGTGTGGGGTTGGTTCAGAAGAGGCCTAGGTTGGGGGGTCAGCTTTGGGTTCTCTGCACCTTGGCTGTCAGGCCTGTCCTTTTTGTACTTATGCTTGGTAGAGCTGCAGTTGTGTTCTGGTGGTGCTGAAGGGCCTGAGGTCCTAAATCCCTCTTCCCTGTCCCTCAGGCCAAGCTGTTGGAGGAGATGGACCAAGAATTCGGTGTCAGCACGCTGGTGGAGGAGGAGTTTGAGCAGAGGCGGCAGGTGAGGCTGCAGCGGCAGTGCGGGGTTGGGGGGTGTTCTCAGAGTTTTGGCTCCCAACTCAACCAGCCTCCCATGTAGGACCTGTACAGTGCCCGTGACCTGCAGGGCCTCACTGTGGAGCATGCCATTGATTCCTTCCGAGAAGGGGAGACGCTGGTCCTCACCCTCAAGGACAAAGGTGAGTTGAATTGGCTGCTCTGGGCACTGGGCCCCGTGTTCTGGCTCTGGAGTGGTACTACCTCGGCTCTGTCCTAGGTGTCCTGCAAGAGGGGGAGGACGTACTGGTGAATGTGAACCTGGTGGATAAAGAGCGTGCCGAGAAGAACGTGGAGCTGCGGAAGAAGAAGCCTGACTACCTGCCCTATGCAGAGGACGAGAGTGTGGACGACTTGGCACAGGCACGCTGCCAGGGCAAGGCCTGGGCTGGTGGACGGGGAATGCTGAGGAAGCCATTATTTCCTGGCTTCTTAGGATCCAGTCTGGGTTCCAATCCACCCCTCTTGCCTTGCAGCAAAAACCCCGCTCTATCCTGGCTAAGTATGATGAGGAGCTGGAGGGCGAGCGGCCATCCTCCTTCCGTTTGGACCAAGGTGGCACAGCTGACGGCCTTCGGGAGCGCGAGCTGGAAGAAATTCGGGCGAAGCTGCGGCTACAGGCTCAGTCCCTGAGCTCCATAGGGCCCCGACTTGCCTCCGAGTACCTCACACCTGAGGAGATGGTGAGCCCTCGTGCTTTTTTTTTTTGGCCAGTCCTGTGGCTTTGAACTCAGGGCCTGGACACTGTCCCTTGGCTTCTTTTGCTTAAGGCTAGCACTCTAACACTTCCAGCTTTTTCTGCAAATGTGGTACTGAGGAATAGAACCTAGGGCTTCATGCATGCTAGGCAAGCACTCTACTACTAAGCCCTATTCCCAGCCCGACTCCTCATAATTTGAATGGCACAGTTCTGACCTTGAGGGCCTGGGCATGCGCTCTGGAGAAGTGGAGGTGGTGGTGAATGGCAGCCTGGGGGAGGTTCTGGGCCAAATTGACGCAGCCTGTGGCCAGTGTGTGCCTTGTGTGAGCCACTTACCTGATCCTGGAATGGCAGTAGCAGCAGCCACCTGCAAAGACATGCCACCAGGACTCTGCCAGTGTGGGCAGGCAGAGCTTTTCAAGGGGCACAGGAATCTTGCTGGGGAAGAACTGTGAACCAGGGCAATGGCGTTATCATCTTGGCTGAGTGAGGAGGAGTTTGGTAGCTGTAATTGGCTAGTCCTGGCTCCCCGAGGAGGGTAGTTCTCTCTCAGTCTTCTCAGTGGTGTACTGACAGTAACACCAGAAATGGTTATTGAGGGCTGTGGTGGCCCCGAGTCCCCTTCTCAATGCCTCTCCTCTCGGCCCTCAGGTAGCCTTCAAAAAGACCAAGCGAAGGGTAAAGAAGATCCGCAAGAAGGAGAAGGAAGTGGTAGTGCGGGCAGATGACCTGCTGCCTCTCGGGGACCAGACTCAAGATGGGGACTTTGGCTCCAGGTAGGCTTGGATACCTGTTGGGGCATGAGAGCTGTGGTTTCTGGGCACCAACATTCACTAGAGTGGCCTCCTTTTCCTAGACTGAGGGGCCGAGGTCGGCGCCGAGTGCCGGAGGCAGAGGAGGAAGCTCCAGAGGATGAAGATAAGGAGCCTGTGTCCCAGCCCCCCGCGTCAGATGACACCCGCGTGGAGAATATGGACATCAGTGATGAGGGTGAGGGGCCAGCAGGGAGCGAGGGGCGGGGCCAGGGCTAAGGGAGTAGTGAGCCATTGTCTTCCTCTTTCCCCAGAGGATGGGGGTGCTTTGCCGTCAGGCTCTCCCGAGGTGCTCGAGGAGGATGAGGCGGAGCAGGAGCTGCAGAAGCAGCTGGAGAAGGGGCGTCGGCTGCGGCAGCTGCAGCAGCTGCAGCAGCTGCGAGACAGTGGTGAGAAGGTGAGGCTGAGCACTCAACACCCCTGTTCTGGGGGAAGTCTCCCATTAAGAGTGTAGCACCCTGTGGTGTGGGTGAGGTTCTGTGTTCAGGACCGGGGAGCAGGGCAGCCACGGGACCCGAGGCTCACAGCCTGCTTTGCAGGGACCTGGGATCATACGCAGCTCTGGTAGTTTGTGATTGTGAGATGACTGTTGGGGTGCTCAGGGACAGCCTCTCATGGGTAACATTTGAGCTTAGGGATTTGAGGAACTCGGGGATCTGTGGTGGAGGCAGGAGTTGAGAGGTACGGATGGCATGGAGGCAGCGTGGACCTCAGGCGTCCTCAGGAGGACTTTGTCTGGAGTGCTTGGACCAGGGCTGGAGCAGGGCTGAGTCGATGGTTGGTGAAGTGAGAGGCCGCCAGTCTCAGTAAGGCCAGCTTATGTGGGCCCTGAGGCCACAGCCAGCTGACCCTTGTAGATGTGTACCAGGCAGGCAGGAGGGGGGTGACTAGAAATGTGGGGGCTCTGTGGTGAGGGGGTCTTGTTAGAAGGGAGCGAGGCTGGGCGTGTGGCCTGACAGGAGAAGGGAGAGGCTGCCCCAGCACAGGCAGTAGGTGGGAGCTCTTGGTGAAGCAGGAAGTGAGAAGCCAGTTTTGAGAGGTGAAGAGTGGCCATCTGGATGCTCTCGGCCTCAGGAAGGAGCCGTGGGAGAACACGTTCTTGAAAGGAGAAAGGGGAAGCTGAGAGAGCATGAGGGGCTTTGGAGAAAGGGTTGGTCAGCAGGGGTCAGGAAGGGCTGGATGTTAAAGGGCGGTCGGGAGCCTGGAGGGCCTGGCGAGGCGGATGGGGGTGGGGACTGGTTGGCATGGCCAGCAGGAGCAGTGGGAATGGCCTATTCACTGCCACCAGGGAGGATCTGTGGGGCCCAGGTCTTAGTGGTATCACCCCAGAAACTTCGGATCTGCCCACAGCTGCTCCCTCCCCCAGGTGGTGGAGATTGTAAAGAAGCTGGAGTCACGCCAGCGCGGCTGGGAGGAGGAGGAAGACCCCGAGCGCAAGGGGGCCATCGTGTTCAACGCCACCTCGGAGTTCTGCCGCACCCTGGGGGAGATCCCCACCTACGGGCTGGCAGGCAACCGGGAGGAGCAGGAGGAGCTCATGGTGGGTCCCAACTCCCCACAGCCCTGGTGGGTTTCTCTGCTCTCCATCAGGGCCTGCTGGCCTGTGCTACGAGGTGGGGTGGGGGTCTAGGTTGACTTTGATTTCTGGCTCCAGGACTTCGAACGGGATGAGGAGCGTTCGGCCAATGGCGGCTCCGAATCGGACGGGGAAGAGAACATTGGCTGGAGCACGGTCAACCTGGATGAGGAGAAGCAGCAGCAGGATGTGAGGAGGGGTGCAGGGTATGGGCTGGATGTGGGGCCTGGGCCCTAGGGGAGGGTGCGTCACCCGCTGCCGCAGAGCCTCTGTCTCCTCTGTAGAACATGCTCTGAGGCCCGCCTGGGGACTAGCCTCATGGGGGGGGGGGTGCCTGATGGGGAAGGAAGGGGCTAAGGAGCACCTGTGGCTGCTCACGCCCCACCTGTGTTATCTCCAGTTCTCTGCTTCCTCCACCACCATCCTGGATGAAGAGCCCATCGTGAACCGAGGGCTGGCGGCCGCTCTGCTCCTGTGTCAGAACAAAGGTAGTGCCAGGCTGGGTGGGTGCCTGCCTGTGGGGCGGGCCCAGTGCAGCACCTTCAGGCCCCTCAGCCCCCTTTTCCCATGGTCCCGAGCCCTCCGCCTTCCTCCCAGTTGTGGAAGTTCCAGGGAGTGCCCATGCCTCTGCTGTGCCTTCAAGGCTCTGGTCCTCTGGGAAGCAGTCGGGGGGAGTTGAAGCAGGAAGACCCTGGGGTCACCCTGCCAGCTCTGCCATCCTTAGCTCCTTGACAAGACCGGGAGTGGGCGCTGCAGGCCCCACTGGGTAGTGCCCATCTGGAGGGAGGCTGCATGGAGGCTCACGGCCCCTCTGACCTCAGGGTTGCTGGAGACGACGGTGCAGAAGGTGGCTCGGGTGAAGGCCCCCAACAAGTCACTGCCCTCAGCTGTGTACTGCATCGAGGATAAGATGTGAGTGTGGCTGCAGGGGTGCGGGCAGGCGGAGAGGCCGGGGTCGGCTTGGGCTGCCCGGGCCCCAATTCACACGGAGCCGTCTCGTCAGGGCCATTGATGACAAGTACAGCCGGCGGGAGGAGTACCGAGGCTTCACCCAGGACTTCAAGGAGAAAGACGGCTACAAGCCTGATGTTAAGATCGAGTATGTCGATGAGACAGGCCGGAAACTCACTCCCAAGGAGGTGAGCAGGGCCGTGGCGGCAGCGCAGCTCTGTCCCCCGTGCTGACCGGGGGCTGAGGGGCAGAACCTTATCTTCAGTGGGCTCTGCATGGCCAGAGCGTCCATCAGTGCCCACCTGCTGTAGCAGAAGCTCTGCCCTTGGGTGGACCAGGCCCCTGTTGCCCCTCTGCTCTATGAGCCCTGTCCCCCACGCTCCTGGTCCCCCATGCTCCTGGTCTGTCTCCAGCCCACACGAGGCATGTCTGGTTCTGGATCCCAGCAATCAGCATGTTTGTCTCCAAGCCAGTCTCACCCCTTCAGGGCCCCTCAGGTCTGGGGTGCTTTTCTCACCCCCAGCCTGAGCATGGTTTAGGTCATTTGGTCCCACGCACCCTGTTGTGTGGGTATAGGTGGCCTAGCCCGGCATGGGGCTCCTGCAGCACCCAACTCTTCTTCCTTTGCCCGCAGGCATTCCGGCAGCTGTCCCATCGCTTCCACGGGAAGGGCTCGGGCAAGATGAAGACGGAGCGGCGCATGAAGAAGCTCGATGAGGAGGCGGTGGGTGTCTGAGGGCTATGCTCAGCGGTTGGGGGTCGGGGATGCAGGCCTGCCCTGGCTGTACTGACCTCCCCCACCTGCAGCTCCTGAAGAAGATGAGCTCCAGCGACACGCCCCTGGGCACCGTGGCACTGCTGCAGGAGAAGCAGAAGGCCCAGAAGACCCCGTACATAGTTCTCAGTGGCAGTGGCAAGAGCATGAACGCGTGAGTGGGGGCCCAGGGCCTGCCCTGGCAGGGCGGGGCCGGGCTGGGGAAGGCCGTGCTTGGCCTCACGCCTCTTTTCTCTCTGCAGGAACACCATCACCAAGTGAACGGTCTCACATCCCATCCCCTCCTCAACTGTAATATTGAATAAAGCTCCCTCCTTATTTTTTCTTCCCTGGTCACAGTACAGATTCCAGGGCTAGTCCTGGGAGGGGGGCAGGCTGTGATCTCCAACAAATTGCAGAACCTCTGAGCCTCCATTCTGCAGTCAAAACCCTTGTTCTCCAGAGAACTTGGCTTTTTCATCCCTGAACACGTGCGGCCTGTGCCTGGTGGGACCCGGCCTTCAGGTGTCCTGAGTAGTGACATGGAGGTGAAGGGAGGACGTGGGCAGCCACTAAGCCACTTGCTCTCCCTCTCCCACCGGCCGAGCTGTGGGTTGCCCGCTTGTGCAGGCCCAGCTCCTGATCCCCACTGGATAGAATATTGTGACGGGAACGCCATGGCGTCTCCAGGGCTGCACAAGTCACTCCCTGGAATCTCGCTGATGGTTTGCAAGGGTGAGCAGGATGGTGAAGCTTGTCAGGCAGGGCTGGGCCCAGCTTCACCCCTCTCATCCTGTGCTGCCTCACCTCTGTGAAGCCAAGGATGGGCCAGGCCGTGTCCTGCCCAAGCCTAGGTTGGGCGTTTGTTCAGGCGCACAGCTCTGGGAGGGCTGAGTCTGGCTCTGCACCGCCGCACTGGACCACACTGGGTCATGGGCTTCCTCGGTGATTGGTGAAAAGGAGCCAGGTTGGTTAAGGGCTCACAAGCCCCCACATCATGGAAGTGAACAAAGGACTGCCTGGACTCAGAAGATGGTGTCCTGTCCCACATGCCTCTAGACACATTCTGGATGGGTCACAAGTTCTAACGTGAAACCAAAAATAAATCAGAGAAAATGAACTCCTTTTTTGTCAGTTTTGGGGCTTGAACTTGGCCTGGGCGCTGTCCCTGCACTCTTCAGCTCAAGGCTAGCTCTCTGCCGCTTGAGACACAGTGTCACTTCCGGTTTCCTAGTGGTTTATTGGAGATAAGAGTGTCACAGACTTTCCTGCCTGGGCTGGCTTTGAACTGTGATCCTTAGATCTCAGCCTCTGAGTAGCTAGGATTACAGGCGTGAGCCACACTGGCACCTGGCTTCTAACAATGTTTGAATGGGAAAAATGTAAATGGGAGACAAAATTCAATTGCCTTGTTACTCAGGAGGCTGAGATGTGAGGATCCTGGTTCAAAGCCTGCCTGGGCAAGAAAGACTGTGACACTTTAATCTCTAATAAAAAACCACTCAAAACTGAAAGTGGTGCTGTGGCTCAAGTGGTAGAATATTAGCCTTGAGCTGAGGGACAGCGTTTAGGCCCCGGGTTCAAGCCCCATGACTGACCCAAAAAAAAAAAAAAATACTGGACCTAATTTTCATGTGGAGAGGATGGCAGCAGGTCACACGCTCCCTCCTGTTTTCAAGTCTGATTCTTCCCCATCTTTCCCTGCAGCTGTTTCTCAAGGAGGCAGCTGTGGATGTTCTCGATGGGCCTTGGGTTGGGGGAGATGTTCACTGTTTTTCTGGAAGCCTATGAGGAGCTCTCAGCATTGGCACACTGGTGACCATCTCTGAGGACTGACCTTTGTTTTTAGGAAATGGCCATTCAGCTTAGGCTGGGGTAGTAGAGACTGGAAGCCACCAAGTGTCCAGGAGCCCCAGGGGCAGGCAGCCATGTCAGGCTACGCTCTGCCCTTGCCAGCAGTACTTCTCACCCTGGACCTCATAAGCATTGACCTGAGGGTTAGCGTGTCTCTGCCAGGGTAACCTGGGGGCCTCAGTTTGGCTTCTGGTTGTCTGCCTAACTGCATGCAAGTTACTGAGGTCAGGTCCCTGCTCTGTCTGTGCCCCCTCCCCTCCCCCAGCCAAGTCCTGGGACTTGAACTCAGCCCAGGCACTGTCCTTGAGCTTTTTTTTTTCTCAAGCACTACCACTTGAGCCACAGCTCCACTTCCAGCTTTTTGGAGCTTCCTGCCCAGGCTGGCTTCTAACTGTGATCCTCATTTCAGCCTCATGAGTAGTCAGGATCACAGGTGTGAGCCACCAGCATCTGGTGGATTTGCTGTTCTCTCATCTGTGAATTGGTGTGTGCACAGGTTCTTAGAACTGGGGTAAGACAAGAGTTACCATATACTAGTAATTTATCCACACTGCTATTTCTTAGAAAATCTGAGGTGGGTCTTAATTCTGTCAAATCCTCATCCCGGGCTGGGAAGGTGGCTCAGTGGTAGAGTGCTTGCCTCACATGCATGAGACCCCAGGTTCCATTTGTCAACACCACATAAACAGAAAAACTTAAGTGGCACTGTGACTCAAGTAGTGGAGGGTTAGCCTTGAGCTGAAGACCTGAGGAACAGTGCCTAAGCCCAGAGTTCAAGGCCCCCACCCCCCTAAAATAAAACCTCATCCCAAAGCAATTCTTCTTCCTTTCTGTACTTGTTAATAAGGACAAATGGCTTTAAAGAAAACAAAATTAAATATCCTTTATTTATTAAAGGTGCGTACAGATAGGTTACCACTTAAGTCAGGTAATGAATACATTTTTTTTTGGACAGTGTCACTCCTTGCCTCACTCCTAATTTTTCTCTCCTATCCCTGCCCACAAGTTGGGTAGTTCATTTTCAAGTGTCCAGTGAGTATCATTGCTGCATTTGTTCACCCATTGCCCCTCCATTTCTGTGCCTCACTTTACCCTCACAAATGCAGATAAATGAACAAACAAGACAAAAAGATAAAAACTTGCTTTTATTTCCTGGAGTTCATCTTGATAAAATATTACCTTGTGCGATCTGACACACAAAAGCATTGTGCTTTGTGTTCCTTCTAAGAGTAGCTTCCTTTGGTCTCACTGTATATGAATGCATAGAGTCCTACATAATTTATCATGTCCCGGGGTATTTTAGAGCTACCTTCTGCATATGAGAGAAAACATGTCATTTGTCTGAACTTGTCTTACCTCACTTAACATGCTCAAGACTGTAAGTCTAACTTAGGAGGCTGAGATCTGAGAATCGTGGTTTGATGCCAGCCCAGGTAGGCAAGTCCCTGAGGCTCTTATCTCCAATTAACTACCACAAAAAGTAAAAAAATGGAGGTGTGGCTCAAGTGTTAAGAGCAAAAATAGCTGAGGGGTAGTGGCAAGGCCCTGAATTCTAGGCCCTGCACTGACACGAGGAGAGCGAGGGGAGAGATGAGAGAAGAGGGAACAGATCAAGAAGCACATACTTGGGCTGGGAAGGTGGCTCAGTGGTAGAGCGCTTGCATGAGGCCCTGGGTTCGATTCCTCAGCACCACATAAGCAAAAAAAAAAAAAGCCGGAAGTGGCGCTGTGGCTCAAGTGATAGAGCACTAGCCTTGAGCTGAAGAGCTGAGGGACAGCGCCCAAGCCCAGAGTTCAGGCCCCACAACCAGACCCAAAAAAAACCCAAAAAACAAGAAGCACACACTTAGCAAGGCACTAATGACTCGTGTCTGTAATCCTAGTTATTCGTGCACCCAAGATCTAAGAATCACAGTTTGTAGTCAGCCCAGGCAGAAAAGTATGAGGTGTTATCTTCAACTAACTAGTAAAAAGTTGAAAGTGGAGACATGACTTAAGTGGTGGAGCACCAGCCTTGAGCAGAAAAAAAGAGTAAGGCTTGAGCCCTTAGTTCAGGACCTTAGGCTATACAGGCATTACCTAGCCCTCCCCCACCCGCTCCCATAAGAGCACACTAACAGTAGTATATGGAGGGTTGAAAATGTGACTTGGTAGAGTGCCTTCCTAGCATGCATGAAGTTCTCGGTTTGATTCCTCAGTACCACAAAGCTGGAAGTGGTACCTTGAGCACAGACAGGCTCAGGGACAGAGTTCAGGCCCAGAGTTCAAGCACCAGGACCACTACCACCAACAACAAAAAAAGTGGATGAGTGGAAAAAGGAGTTGAACTTTTCCAGCAGATATCTTAAGACTTCTAGGCAATGCCAAGGGTTCACCTGAGATTTTAAAGAGATCAATTTCCATTGTAACTGGTGAGCTAAGATGGCTAAGATCATCTAGTAACAGTGCCTTGGGCTTAAGCACAGAGCTGAATGACTGAGGGCTAGGATTTCACTGTGTGAATACAGAGGCAACTGACTGGGGACCATGAACTGATGTTGCATAAAGAGGCTTCAGGTGAGAAACGTCAGGCTTAGATGAATTTTTATAGAGGTAAAAGTTGAATTTGCAAGGAAGCCAGGTGGTAAATGTACAGGTTATCCACTTACGAGTAGATAACTGTATACTTCCAGCCATATCAGGGATCTAGAGTAGGTAGGGGCACCGGCAGAAGGCTGGAACAGAGGGGTAATCAGTTGGGGGTTAGCAAGGAACCAGGGGCCATAGTGTTGAATAGGTCTACTGTGAAATAGGGAAAATAACTCAGTGGGGAGTGGGAGGAAACTAAGCCAAGAGGTAAACTTTTCATAAGATTGAGTAACAGCCAGGCACAGGTGACTCAAACCTGTAATCCTAGCTGCTCAGGAGTATCACAGTTCAAAGCCAGCCTGTGCAGAAAAGTCTATGAGACTTTTGTTTTTGTTCTTGTTCTTTGGGTCCAGTTGTAGGGCCTGAACTCTGGGCCTGGGCGCTGTCCCTCAGCTCTTCTGCTCAAGGCTAGCGCTCTACCACTTGAGCCACAGCGCCACTTCCGGCTTTTTTTCTTTTTGCTTATGTAGTGCTGAGGAATCGAACGCAGGGCCTCATGCATACAAGGCAAGCGCTTTACCACTGAGCCACCTTCCCAGCCCTATGAGACTCTTATCTCCAAAAAACCACTAGAAAACTGGAAGTGGCATTGTAGCTTAAGCCCAGGCCCAGAGCTCAAACCCCACGACGACAAAAACAACAACAACAAAAACAAAACAAAAAAACCCAAAGGCAGCAGACTGGGTGCTGGTGGCTCACACCTGTAATCTTAGCTACTTAGGAGGCTGAGATTTGAAGATCAAGGTTCAAAGCCAGCCTAGTCAGGAAAGTCTGTGAGATTCTTACTTTCCACCCAGAAGTGGAACTATATATGGCTTATAGAGTGCTAGCCTGGAGCAAAAAAGCTGAGACAGCACTCAGGCCCTGAATTCAAGCCCCACAACCAACATCTCCCCACCATCCCCGCCCCCCCAAAAAAAGCCAGAAGTGGAGTTTGTGGTTCAAGTAGTATAACACAAGCCTTGAGCACAAAAGCTCAGGGACAGTGCAGAACCTAGGCCCAGAGTTCACAACCCAGGACCAACACATACACACAAAAAGGCAGTGTGTGCATGTGGAGAGGGGTGCTAGTCTGAGTAGCCAGAGGCCACCAACTCCAACTTCTGATGTTGAAGCCCAAAAGATAAGGGTGAACAGCAGAAGCAGAGCAGTCATGTTCTTAGGGATAAATAGGTTTCAAATGAAGCCAGAGGATGGTAAGAAAATAGGTTTGCTGACCACAAGCCCACATTCTGGAGTTTATAGTTAGGGCAAGTTGAGATAGGGTCTAACTAATTGTAACTGACAGCAGCTTAACCAGTGCTCTTATAACAGATCACTACAAAGACTAGGAAAGTGACTCAGAGGCACCCTGGGATCCCTCCTGAGCATTTTGTAGACAGGTGGGCACTGGGTCCTAGGCTGTAAGCTTGAATGTTTGAATTGTTATTATCTTAAAGTAGGCAATGCAGTGGAATGTCTCCTAGATATTAAAAACTTTATGCAAGGTGAATATATAGTACTAGGCCTAGGCCTAAACTTTTTTTTTTTTTTCTTTTTGGTAACGGTATTGTATCACCAAAGGCCTGGTGTTTTCTTTTTTCTGTTGGTCTTGGGGCTTGAACTCAGGGCCTGGGCTCTGTCCATGAGCTTTTTTATTCAAGCCAAGCTCTCTACCACGTAGGCCATAATTCCACTTGTTTTTTTTTTTGTTTGTTTGTTTTTTTGGGGGGGGTACATAATTGGAGATAAGAGTCTCAAACTTTCCTGCATGAGCAACGTCAGTCTCCTGAGTAGGATTACAGGCATGGACCACTGGGTAAGCCGGTGCTTTCTAAATGTCCCATGAGACTTTGAGTGAATAAATTACCTGGAAAAGACTCTAATCCATCCCTCTTTCCTCCCCATTCTGCCCACTGGCATCTAAAGCCTCCTCAAGAGGCTGATTGGTTTGTTTGGTCATTTCTACCCCATTTCCACAGAGATCTACTCAGACACCAGTACAAGTCACTACCCACCAGGGGTTTAATTGTCCTAGATCAGAAAGTCAGTTCAAAGGGGGACCCTGCCTCATCCCCATCCAGGGGAGAAGATCTGCAGGGTACCTTGGGAATGTCCAAGCCCAGAGGAACCAGGGACTAATCCCTGAGCAAGTGGAGAAGTGGGTCCCCGGGTCTCAGGCTGCTTCTTCCTCTTCACTCTCCTCCTCACTTTCATGATACTGTCTGCGGTTGGTGTTAACAAAGAGGTCAGAATCATCTTCAGAGCCAGACTCTTCTCCTGAGGTCTGTGGCTCAGCCGGAAGCTCTGGCTGAGGCTGTCTGCAAAACGAAGACAACAGAGTTAGCTCAACAGCTTTTGGGAAAACCAGATATGCAACCAAGGAGTTCCCCATCTCCTCCCCCCCCAAAAGAAACACAACACCATTAGTCAAGCAGCCAGGAATACACAGGTCTTCAAAAATGCAGCAGTCCCTTAAAGACTAAAAGGAAGGATGGAATCAAGCAAACAGCTGGAAATCTTGGCCAAAGAAAACAGGCTAAAGATTGCCCCCTATAGTGGGGCATGGTGGTAGATACCACAGTGTAGTCCCAGCTACTTGGGAGACAGGCAGAGGATTTCAAATTGAAGGTCAGCCCAAGCAAAGTTAGAGACCAATCTCAAAAAACAAGATACAAGGGGCTGGGAAGGTGGCTCAGTGGTAGAGCGCTTGCCTTGCATGCATGAGGCCCTGGGTTCGATTCCTCAGCACCACATAAGCAAAAAAGAAAAAAGCCGGAAGTGGCGCTGTGGCTCAAGTGGTAGAGCGCTAGCCTTGAGCTGAAGAGCTGAGGGACAGCGCCCAGGCCCAGAGTTCAGGCCCCACGACCGGACCAAAAAACAAAACAAGACACAAAAACACTATACTCTAGCACAGAGTTGGGAGTTCTCATTAGGTACTGTGCACAGGGAGAAAGATGGCTCAAGTTGCCCCTCCGGGAATCACATGTGGGCCCTCCTTTTGTGTCCCTTGACCTAGAACTTGCTCCTCACCTGTTCCTGTTGTTTTGTTTCTCAGCCACTTCAGAGAAGGCTTCAGGCCTGTGCCAAGAAAAGAGGCAGGTTAGAGAAAACCTCTCAGTAAGAGAGCTGTTTTCAGTTGCACCTTTCCTCCCATAGTTCCCTCAATCTTTCTAAGAGCCAGAAGGCCAATCAATGATCAAGGTGGGGACGAACCTACCAGAGTCCTTCCTTTTGCAGAGAGCGCACATGGTCCTTGCAAAGCACAAAGGAGATCTCAGCCTTTACCTTCTCTCCCTCTTCAATGGGGTCAACAATGAGAAAGTCTCCTGTGGATGACACAAGACAAAGCCAGTCACCACTTGCACTGGGGGAAGCCAAGGCCATAGGAAATGGTCTGTCTCTTAGAGGGCTGCCTTTCTCACCTCTCTTGATCCAGATGTTCTTGCGGTATTTGGAGGGCATGCTCACCAGGAAGCGCTGCCCTTGTGCTGTCTCCACCTCATGTAGATTGTTTCCTGGGGTCCTGAGTACCTGTTCCAGGAAAACCAATATAAGCCTCTACCCCATGGATCCAATATAAGTGGAAACCAGGAAGAGCTGCTTGGCCCAGCACCACTTACCCTCACAATCTGCTGCTGGTCAGAGGGCACCATGTGTTCCCCCAGCACCTCCTTCACCACATGCTTCCTTTTGGTGACCTGAGACATGCCGAGTCCTGTCCAGAGTGCTTAGTGAAGCAGAGACTGTCAACTTCTCCTCACGATGTCTTTGGATGGCAGACTCAGAAGCCAGGGCTGCTTTGAAGATGTGCAGCCTTATACTGAGGAGTGACCTAGTTAAAAACATGAGATCTTCAATGTATGTATGTAAAAATGGAACTAGGAAACTTGAGGGTATGGGTAAGTTGGGATTGATGGGAGGGGGAGTAATGGGAGAGGTGACTCTGATCTAGATGCACTGTACCAATAAACTGACATTCTTATTTATTTTTTGGGGTCCGGTCATTGGGCCTGAACTCTGGGCCTGGGCGTTGTCCCTCAGCTCTTCAGCTCAAGGCTAACGCTCTACCACTTGAGCCATAGCACCACTTCCAGCTTTTTTCTTTTTTGCTTATGTGGTGCTGAGGAATCGAACCCAGGGCCTCGTGCATGCAAGGCAAGCACTCTACCACTGAGCTACCTTCCCAGCCCCATAAACTGACATTCTTAATTAAGCCCCTTCCCCCTTTTTTTGTGTAGGTCCCAGGGTTTTAACTCAGGGCCTGGGTGCTGTCTGATAGCTTGTGCTCAAGACTAACACTCTACCACTTGAGCCACAACTCCACTTTTAGGCCTTTTGGTGGCTAATTGGAGATAAAGAGTCTCATGGACTTTCCTGCTTGGTCTAGCTTTGAGCCATGATCTTCCTCTTGATCTCAGCCTCCTGAAAAGCTAGGATTACAGGCATGAACCACGAACACCCAGTCTTTAAAACCCCTTTGTATGAGTAGTTAAAGATAATTAAAAAAAAAAAACTATATGCATAGCACAAAGTTATCTAGAACAGTCATTCTAGCAACTTCTCCGGAGAAGTCTGACATACACTGAACCTTATTCTACCAGCTTGTACACCCCAAGTCTAGCACTGTCACACACAGACAGACGCTCAGTCTCTCAGCACACCACAGGCAGAGACTAATTCACTACGACAGTCCAAGTCAGAACCCTGTTAAAAGTCGCGGTAAGCAGGCTTACCATAGTCGAGAACTCAGTACCACCGAGACCAATGGTTTCCAAAGCAAAGTCCGACGCGCCGTCTCCGGCTGCCGCCCCTGCCGCCCTCCTCTCCCGCCCGGGAATAAAGATGCACACTGACCCTGGCCCTCGGGTCCGCGGGCGCTGTCCGGTCAGCTGACGCTGGGAGCGACTCGAGCGCGACTCGCTTCCAGACTAAGCCAACGAAGACGCAAAGACTGGTCCTGCCGACGACCGGGGCGGCGGAGTCGGCGTCAAGCCCGATCTCCGGTGTTCCCAGGTCCCGCGAAGCCAGAAGCGAGTCCGAGTCAGACGCCTACAAGAACGGAGTTTCCGGCGCTCTTCGGAATCCTCCCGGCCACCCTTCCTTTCCTTTGTCCGTCCCTCTAATCCTTCCTGGTGTCAGGTCGGGCAAAATGAAGTCCTAGAGTTCCGGGTGCCGGGCAGCAGAGGAGCCTTCGCTCCCTCGTCAGGCAACGCGGGCCGCCGGAAAGCGAGCGCACGGGAGGCGACGCCGCTTCCGAGAGCGGCTGGTGCGGAGGCCGCGGGCTCTGGGCGCCTCAGCTCTATGACCCGCAGGCAGCTAGAAGCGCCCAACTTATAATATTTTTCTTAGGGCGGGTCTTAAGGCGACCCGGAAGCGGAAGCCGAAGAACGTTCTAGCGCCCTGAGGTATCGGCGTGAGCGGCCGGGTGGCGGGAGGAGCCGTTACTGGAGCCGGAGCTGCGGGGTGAGCGCGAGCTGCGGAACAGGCCTTGGCTGGAGGCCGAAGGAGGCGCGGGAGGACGGGGGGGACGGGGCCCCATTGCCGAGGCGGTCCGGAGGGCGCGCCGCTGAAGCGGACTCCATCGCGCTGCGGGAGGGGCTGCGCGTGGCGCGTGGGAGCCGTCGCTCGTGGAGGGGGCGGGGCCGGCACCTGGGGGCGGGGCCGGGCCCGGTCGACGGAACTCGCGGGGGCGGGCGGAATTATCGCGAGGCGAGGATTCCGCTGGGCTGCGGTGGCCGGTGTGTGTCTCTGCCAGTGTTGGGTAGTGTGAGGTGGGGTGCAGAGTCCCTTCTTTCACCTTTTCGCACCACGGTGCTGTTTCCGGCAGGGTTAAGGTCTTTGCTGCAGCAAGGTCACGACAGCGACAGCTTCGGGGTGGTCCCTGGCTGTTAACTGGGGATCTTCTCGCTGCTCTGCGGGCGCCACCTGTTCCCTTCGGTATAGTGTTTCCTCAGGAGCAGTACCAAAACCCAGGCCCAGACAGGGGAGTAAGCTTTCTCTTCTGAATTGTGGCGGAATAGCTCTCATTTTCCTCATCTGTGAAATGAAGGGAACCAAGTGGAGGACTAAGTAATGCTGAGAGTGCCCTATGCACTCCCGGGTTTTCAGCCCTAACTTGCGTTTTCTTGGGATTCCCAGATTAAGACCGATCAAGATGACCACCTCCCAAAAGCATCGAGATTTCGTGGCCGAGCCCATGGGGGAAAAGCCAGTGGGGAGCCTGGCCGGGATTGGTGAAGTCCTGGGCAAGAAGCTGGAGGAAAGGGGCTTTGACAAGGTCTGGGGTCTCTGCGGGAGAGCTGCGTGTGTGGGAATGGAATATTGCGGGACGGATTGGGAGTGAGGAAAAGGTAGCTTTGTGGCGCAGTGTTGGGTAATGTGATTGTTTCTACGCTGGTGATTATCTCTTGGACTTAAAAAAAAATCAGTCAACAAATCATTTGATGAGTACAATGCATCTTGATCATTGTTCTCCCACATTCTTCTCAAATCCAACCCGCAGTTTTCTTAATTGTATAGGCTATACACTGAATATTATGATTTCATCCACCTTGTGTGTTTTGAATGCCACAAAGGTGGTCTTGCCCTCCCATCCAACTGTTTTTTTTTTTTTTTTGTGCTGGTCCTGAGGCTTGAATTCAGCCTGGGCACCAAGCCCTGAGCTTTGTGCTCATGACTAGTACTCTCCCTCTTGAGCCACAGCTCTACTTCTGACTTTTGGTGTTTAATTGGAGATAAGAGTCTCATGGAATTTCCTGCCCAGTATGGCTTTGAACTGTGATCCTCAAGTTTCAGCATTCTGAGTACCTAGGATTACAGGCATGAGCCACTGATACCCAGCCTTTAAACTCTTTTGTATTTTATTTTATTTATTTATTTTTTTTTGTCGGTCGTGGGGCTTGAACTCTGGGCCTGGGCGTTGTCCCTTAGCTCTTCAGCTCAAGGTGAGCGCTCTACCACTTGAGCTACAGCGCCACTTCCGGTTTTCTGGTGGTTTTATTGGAGATGAGTCTCACGGTCTCTCCTGCCCGGGCTGGCTTTGAACCGCGATCCTCAGATCTCAGCCTCCTGAGTAGCTAGGATTACAGGTGTGAGCCACCAGCACCCGGCTGTATTTTAATTAATTATTTATTTCTTTATTGCCAGTCCTAGGACTTGGACTCTGCCTGGGCCTCTCTGTGCTCAAGGCTAGCACTCTACCACTTAAGCCACAGTGCCACTTTCACTTTTTCTGATTAGTTTATTGGTGATAAAAGAGTCTTACAGTCCATACCAGTGGCCTTCTCCTGTAATCCTAGCTATTCAGGAGGCTGAGGTTTGAGAATCATGGTGGGAAGCCAGCCCAGGTAGGAAAGTCCATGAAGTGGTTTATCTCCAATAAACCTCTGGTTTATTGGAGATAAACCACTCAAAAACCAGAAGTGGCACTGTGGCTCAAAGTGGTAGTGTATTAGTCTTGAGCAGAAAAAGCTCAGGTAGAGCTCCCAGGCCTTGAGTTCAAGCCCCACGACCAACTGTAAAAAAAAGTTCAGGGGCTGGGAGGGTGGCTCAGTGGTAGAGTGTTACCTTACATGCATGAGGCCCTGGGTTTGAGTCCTCAGCACCACATAAGCAGAAAAGGCCTTAAGTGGCACTGTGGCTCAAGTGGTAGGGTACTAGCTTTGGGCTGAAGAGCTGAAGGACAGCGCCCAGGTCCAGAGTTCCGGCCCCATGCCCGACCCCCCCCCCCCCAAAAAAAATGCAGTAACTTTATGTATAAACATAGCAAAGTGTTATCTGGCTTCATCCAACTTTTTAAAATAGATACAGGCTGGAGCTAGTGGCTCACACCTGTAATCCTAGCTATTCAGGAGGCTGAGATCTGAGGATCACCTTTTAAAGCCAGCCCAGCCAGGAAAGTTTGTCCCTGAGACTCTTATCTCCAATAAACCACCAGAAAACCCGAAGTTGTGCTGTGGCCCAAGTGGTAGAGCACTGATCTTAAGCTGAAGAGCTCAGGGACAGCGCCTAGGCCCAGAATTCAAGCCCCATGACCAAGAAAAATAAATAAATAAATAAAATAGATACTTTAGTTACATTAAGGGGGATTTTACTGTGACATTCCATTCAGGTATGCAATTCAATCACACTCTGTCATTTTCTCTTACCCCCCTCGTTTTACTTTCATGCATGCAAACTACCTACCTGATCTTACTAATCTGTAGTTACTCCTGTTAGCCTAGCTCTGTTTTCATGCCTATTTCTCTTTCCCTGCCCCCTCCCCACTTCTTTAAACAGTTTACTGTCTCTGGGTTGGTCAGATGGGATCTTGTTACAGTTATTGGCTCCTGACAAGTTGGCTGGTATTTCCTGGATTCCAACATGCTGTAAAGTGATTTCAGGAGAGACTGGTTCAGAAGAAAAGACATTTACAAAATGAAAGTTGGAGTACCGAGCATTTATCCTGCTTTTACTTTATTTGTGGGCCCAAGTGAGGAGTCAGTGCTTCCCAGCAAAAGCTGCTGTTAAACACCTGTTACAACCCTATAGAGCGTTTACCAACATACCCTTTGCTTTGCCTGTTTTGTAGGCCTATGTGGTCCTTGGCCAGTTTCTGGTGCTAAAGAAAGATGAAGATCTCTTCCGGGAATGGCTGAAGGACACATGTGGTGCCAATGCGAAGCAGTCCCGGGACTGCTTTGGGTGCCTTCGAGAGTGGTGTGATGCCTTCTTGTGATGCTCTTTGGAGACCCCTCCACCCCCTGCCCCTGTGTGGAGTCTCCAGTGTTTGCAGCTGAGTGGAGACTCGTTCCTGCAAAAGAAAAGATTGCTGTTGTCACACTCACCTCCAATGTACACCAGGGTCTTTTGGGAGTTCTCTCCTTGTCATTTCAACTTTTTTGGAATTGCATGCATCCTCCTTCCTCTGCCACTTGCACACCTTTGAGAGTGAATTCCTGGCCTCTTTCTTCCCCTCCCTCCCCTCTGGTCTGTTGAATGCCATTTGGCCCCTTTCTTGGTAGAAGTCACTGTCCTTGTAAAGTTTTTTAGATCAATAAAGTCAGTGGCCTTCATAACTGGGCATTGTGCATTGGAAAGCAGGCAGGCCACAAGTCATCTCTTCCCCAGGGACTGGTGCGCTCTTTTATCAGTGGCTTTTCTTTCTATTCACAGAGGGAGCCACCCAAGCCACATGGGCTTTGGCAGATGCTTTGGAGTGTCCCAATGCCTGAATAATGTGGGAGAGTGTGGATTGTTCTCTTCCTGGGAGCCAGGTGGGCTGGGGTTCCAGATGTCAGTCAATTAATGGGCTAGGCAGCACCTGGTGGAAAAGTCAGTGGGAGTCACAGGTACCAGGAAAAGGGTGGACCATATGTGGGGAAAAGTTCTTCTGCCAGTCATCACCATCTGTTCTCCTGGCCTTTGGGAAATGTGGGAAGAGCTCTTGCTGTCTTCTCAGCTGTCAGGAAGGGAGGAAACATGGTCATTCCAGCTGGGAGGGCTTGAAGGAATTAGACCCAAATACAGTACATTTTAACCCTGAGTTTTTGTTGCTGTTGTTTTGTTGAGACATCTCAAAAAATGTGGTTCAAGCTGCCCTTGAACTCAAAGTACATCCAGATGCTGACAGGCATATGTGCTTCTGCCCCAGTATGCCTGGTGTCAGCCTCTTTCTTGAGCACTTAGTATAGTCCTGAAGCAGAAATCCTTACATTTTTTCCTTCTAGAATGATAAGCCGTGTGTGTGTCTGTGTGTCTGTGTGTGCACACGCGCATGCTTATGCTGGTCATAGGGCTTGAACTCTGGGTTTAGGGGCTGTGGCTGAGCTTTATTTTGCTCAAGGCTAGCACTCTACCACTTGAGCCACAGCTCTACCTCTGGCTTTTTTTTTTTTTTTTTTTTTGCTGGGGTTGAGGTGGCATGGGAGGCTAGTTTTATTGGAGATGAGAGTCACAGACTTACCTGTATGGGCTTGCTTTGAACCGTAATCCTCAGATCTCAGCCTCCTGAGTAGCTAGGATTACACACGTGAGCCACTGGTGTCCAACCATTGTGGTGTTGTTACAGTTCAGGCTAGTTTGCCCATGGACTTGCTGCTGGAAAGTAGTGGAAGTCAGACTGTAAGTTGGAAACCCATCTACTTGGGAGCCTGTGTGTCTTGATCATATCACCTCAGCCTTTCTGAGCCCATTTCCTTACTTGGAAAATGGCATTGTGGAGACCAGTTAAATGTTGGTGCTCTATCACTCATTCTGATTGGCATTCATTCCTTCAATCAAACATCATTAAGCAGTGCTCATAGTATAAGCAAAGCAGCTTTTCACATAACATTTAATGTCTGGGGAGGCAAGAGTGACAGCTATTAAATGTATAAATTGGGTCTATGTGAGGATTGTTCATTTATCTCAGGATAGAAAAGCTGTAAGGAGCCGGGCGCTGGTGGCTCACGCCTGTAATCCTAGCTACTCAGGAGGCTGAGATCTGAGGATCGAGGTTCAAAGCCAGCCCGGGCAGGAGAGACCGTGAGACTCCTATCTCCAATAAACCACCAGAAAACCGGAAGTGGTGCTGTAGCTCAAGTGGTAGAGCACTCGCCTTGAGCTGAAGAGCCTGAGGGACAGTGCCCAGGCCCAGAGTTCAAGCCCCACGGCTGACAAAAAAAAAGAAAAGCTGTAAGGAAGCCAGGTGCTATTGGCTCAGGCCTGTAATCCTAGCTGCTCAGGAGGCTGAGATCTGAGGATCACGGTTCAAAGCCAGTACAGGCAGGAAAGTCTGTGAGTCTCTTACAGAGTCTCCAATAAACCACCAGAAAACCAGAATTGGTGCTGTGGCTCAAGTGGTAGAGTGCTAGCCTTGAGCTGAAGAGCTGAGGGACAACGCCAAGCCCAGAGTTCAAGCCCCACAAACAGAAAAAAAAAACAAAAAAACTGTAAGGAAGTTGACAAATTGAACTCAATTTTAGAAATTTCATTTAAAAACTTGAGTAGCGAGATAAGGCCTAGCCCAGGCCCAGCCGCTCTCTCTGCTCTTTCTCTGCTCTTTTCTAGCTCTTTGTTCTCTGCTCTCTCTCTGTTCTTTTCTAGCTCTTCTCTCTCTCTTTCCCAGCTCTCCTAGCTCCCTTTCCCAGGCCTTTTGCCAGCCGTGTGGAGTGCCAACCTTGCCTGGTCCCAGCAGGTCTATTGAATAAACCTACCCCTTACCTGAATACAAAAAAAAACTTGAGTAGCTGGGCACTAGTGACACATGCCTGTAATCTTAGCTACTTAGGAGGCTGAAAAACAGCCTGGGCAGGAAAATCCATGAAACTAGAAGTGGAGTTAATGGCTCTAGTGGTAGAGCACTAGCCTTGAGTGAAAAAGCTAAGGAACAGTGCTCAGGCTCTGAGTTCAGACACCTGTATTGGCACCAAGAAAACAAAGAATACAAGCAAACAACCATACCAGAGCGCGCGCGCGCGCGCGCGCGTGTATGTGTGTGTGTGTGTGTGTGTGTGTGTGTGTGAACAACCATACCAGAGCGTGTGTGTGTGTGTGTGTGTGTGTGTGTGTGTGTATTTGCTCTGTCAAGAAAAAGGCAAGATGGGACTGGGAATATGGCTTAGTGGTAGAGTCTGCCTTACGTGCATGAAGCCCTGGATTCAATTCCTCAGTACCACATAAACAGAAAAAGCTGGGAGTCAAGCTGTGGCTCAAGTGGTAGAGTGCTAGCCTTGAGCAAAAGAAGTTCAAAGACACTGCTGAGGCCTTGTGTTCAAGCCCCAGGACTGGTAAGAAAGAGAAAAAGGCAGACAAGAGGATAAAGGAAGTATCTGAAAGGCAGCCTCAGGAGATTATATCCTATTAGTCAGTGAGCATAGGAAAACACTCAATTTCATTGGTAATCAGAACAGCAAATTCCATCAACACCCACCCAATTAACAAAAATCACAAAGTTGGACAATACCAAGTGTTGAGCAAATGGAGCAACAGGAACTGATAGCCAGTTGGTGGGAGTAAATTGCTATGAGCATTCTAGAAAAACAGTTCAGTGTTATTTTGCAAAACTGACACACCCTGTGAGCCAGCAATTCCATTCTCAGGACTGGTCCTCCAAGAAACTTCAACACCTGTACCAGGACCTACGCACCTGCTGGTTTTATAGGAGCCCCCAGCAGGGCATAGCACTATGGTTCTCAGCGCTAGGGTATGTATGTAATTAAAGCTGCACAGCAAGGAAAGTGAATAATCACAGGACAACAGAAGAATCTGAGCAAAGGAAACAAAACTGGTTCCATTCTTGTAAAGTTGAGAATGTAATTCTTGCCTAGTGATGTCTACTTGTATGATAAAATTAAAACCAAGAAAAATCCTTATTGTAAGATTCAGTAGTTGGGCCGGGTACCAGTGGCTCACACCTGTAATCCTAGCTACTCAGGAGGCTGAGATCTGAGGATCACGGTTCAAAGCCAGCACAGGAAGGAAAGTCTAGACTCTTTATCTCCAATAAACCACCAGAAAACCAGAAGTGGTACTGTGGCTCATGTGGTAGAGCGTTAGCCTTTAGCTGAAGAGCTGAGGGACAGCGCTTAGGTCCAGAGTTAAAGCTGCATGACAAAAAAAAAAAATCAGTAGTTGGATCTGGGGACTGGAGATGTGGCTCTGGTAGAGTTCCTATTTAACATATCCAAGACCCTGAGATATATGTTCTAGGTCACTGCTTATGTATTAGCTATATTTCAGAATAATGGGATAAAAAGGAAAAGCAAAAGTAAAGACTTGAGGATGGAACAATTATGAGATAAGTCAGGAACTCAATAATAAGCATGAGAATTCACTCAAAGCTGAGTCTGGGCAGTGTAAGTGGCCCACCCTGGAAGGGCCCCTGGTAGCCAGGGCAGGTGGTCATGGTCAGTTTCAAAATGTGCAGGAGCATGCTACTGTTTGGGTGGCACCATCCTAAGGCACAGAGCAAGGTACAGCAACCAGGCTGGTGAGGTGTAGCCCAGTGCTGGATGAAAGGGATCCCAAAATGACAACTGAGACATTTCATGAAATATTTTTAAGAATAAGATAGATGGCTGGGAATGTGGCTTAGTGGTAGAGTGCTTCCCTAGCATGCATGAAACCCTGGGTTCAATTCCTCAGTACCACGTAAACAGAAAAAGCCAGAAGTAGAACTATGGCTCAGATGGTAGAGTGCTAGCCTTGAGCAAAAGCAGCTCAGGGACAGTGTCCAGGCCCTGAGTTAAAAGCCCCAGGACTGGGGGAAGGGAAAACAAAACAGATAAATACCAAAAATTGGATTGAAAAATACCTAAATTTGAAAGAAAGCATCTAACTGTGTATAACTCAACTAACTTGCTTCCACCTCCCTCTACCAAATGAAGGGGCAGAGAGCCAGAGAGGCACTAGATACTCCCTCCACCTATCTGTCTCTGCTTCAGGAAGGTGTGCCCAGTGGGGGGGTCTCAGCCTTCTGCAAGATCCAGGCCTCTTCCCCTCCCCTGGAGCCCCTACCAGAGCTCCATACCATACACTGCAGGTCCCTGGGGCAGCATAAGAACCTGGAGGGAATTAGGGGTGGGAATCCATCCTTGGCAGTAGCAGGCCTGGATTGGGGGGGGGGGGCAGGCAGCATGATCGGGTGGAAGTGGACACACATCAGCACTCCATACACTGCTTCACTCCCCGCTCCTCACCCACTGCCTCTCCTACAGGTTCTCAGCATCCCAGTTGACAACACCCGTGCCATCCCGATGGTGGTAGCATGGGAGTTCGTCGTCTGAGCCCAGTGTATCAGTCCTCTCAAATCTAGAGTGAACCCTCACAAACGTCCCACATCACAGAGAGGCACAAACCTCCAGCACCCCTCGACATAGCACGAGACTCCCAATAGTCACAGGAGGCTATTGGTCAGAGTCAAAATGACAGAGGAGGGGTGAAAGCCCACACTAGTGGGAGTGCAGGGCCATATGCCCTCTGCAGGGGAGCCTGTACCCTGTCCTCTCAGTAGCAGCTTGGGTGCAGATGAGGAAGCTTCAGCCTGGTCAGAAGGCTAAGAGGCTACAAGCACAGGGTAATACCTCTCGAATCCTCACAGTGGGCACTCCTTCTCCCTCCCTCCAGCCTAATGCTTTGCCATGAAAGCAGTTGCCCCTTAGAGGAAACGTACAGCATTTCTTGCATACCTGGGCTTGTGTCTTCAATCCACTTGTTACACACACACATTCAAAAGACACACGCACACAAACACACCTCAATCTTACCCCTGTGTAGCAACACAGAAGCACTGACTGAACCCAGAAGGAGCACACCTCCAAGAGATCACTTGGAGATGTGAACATAGCCCCCAAACGCAAGCAGAGCCCAGTGTGCCACAACAGAATTATTGCTCCAACACACTGACACACATCAGCATCCAGGAAAGGACATTAACCATGTATCTTGAGGTGCTAGGCACTGGCAGTGTTAGGTTTAGGCTTCCAGGGAAGCCCCAGCAGCCTATGTACCACAATATTAAGCAAATGAAGCTAGACATAAGATGGTATGCTTTGATTCATGCAAAGTTAAGAATTAAATTCTTGCTCAATGACCCCTACGTGTGTGATGAAACTTAAAAAAAACAAAAAAAAAGGCTAGGTGTTGCCTGTAATCCTCTCAGGGGGCTGAGATCTGAGGATAGATCAGGGTTCAAAGCAAGCCTGGGCAGGAAAAGTCAAGATACTCTTATCTCCAATTAACCACAAAAAGCCAGAAGTGGAGCTGTTGCTCAAGTGGTAGAGCACTAGCCTTGAGCAAAAAAGTTCAGGGAGAATACCCAGTCTCAGAGTTCAAACCCCAATACCTACACCAAAAAAAGCAAAACAAAAAACAACAACAAAAAGAAAAAAAAACAACGAAATGCTTATTGGTAAGTCAACTGTAAAAGTAAAATCCATAATGATTATTTTAGGAAAGGGAGAACAGAGTGATTCAGGAAGGATTTGGGGGTTAGGTTTGAAGGATTAGGGGGTTATTTTGTGCTAGTACTGGGGCTTGAACTCATGAAACTTGCGTGGCTTTTTTGCTCAAGTCTGAAGCTCTGGTTTCTGAGCTGCACCTCCAGTTCTGATATTACCACTTCTTGACCTTTGAGGTGGGGGATACAGGTATTGACTCTTCTTTGTTAAAACGAAAACATACTGTACCATTTTCTGTGTGTAAGCTACATCCCAAAATAATACAAGGATAAGAGAAAAACCAAAGAGCTGGGGATGGAACAGCTGTGGGGTAAATGGGACACTGTTGACATGAATGAGAATGAGGGTTCAGTCAAGCTGGTCTGGGCAGTGTGTATGGCTCTAGCTGGCCCAGAGCAAGGCCCAGCTGTGGTTCTAGACACTTCCTGGTTCATGTGCTTCAGCTCAGACTATGTAGCAGGAATGGCTGCCCTGGAGTTTCAGGCTGTAGACTGTGTAGCCCATGTTTTCCTGGTTGGGTCCAGAAACAGCCTTAACTCTTGTCACGGAGGCTGGGCCCTTCTACTCCTCAGTCCTGACCATATATGATTGTTGCTGGCACCCTGCCCCATAATGGGAGAGTCCCCCTTCTCCCACAGAGCCCTTCCTGTGGCTCTAGCCCACACTGGTTGCCTGAATTTGCCCTTTTGGGATCTGAGGGAAAACCCTGTACAACTTCCTGTGATGATGTTTTATTGTTTTTTGGTGTTTTTTTGTTGTTGTTGTTTTGTTTTGTTTTGTTTTGTTTTTGGGTCCGGTTGTGGGGCCTGAACTCTGGGCCTGGGCGCTGTCCCTCAGCTCTTCAGCTCAAGGTTAGCGCTCTACCACTTGAGCCACAGCGCCACTTCCGGCTTTTTGCTTATGTGGTGCTGAGGAATCGAACCCAGGGCCTCATGCATGCAAGGCAAGCACTCTACCACTGGGCCACCTTCCCAGCCCCGTGTTTTTTGTTTTGTTTTGGTCAGTTGTGGGACTTCTTGAACTCTGGGCTTGGGCACTGTCCGTCAGCTCTTCAGCTAAGGTGAGTGCTCTTCCACTTGAGCCACAATACCACTTCTGGTTTTCTAGTGGTTTATTGGAGATAAAGAGTTTCATGGACTTTCATGCCTAGGCTGGCTTTGAACCATGATCCTCAGATCTCAGCCTCCTGAATAGCTAGGATTACAGGAGTGAGCCACCAGCACCTGGCATTTTTTTTTGGGGGGGGGGTCTGTCATTGGGCCTGAACTCTGGGCCTGGGAACTATACATCAGCTCTTCAGCTCAAGGCTAGCGCTCTACCACTTGAGCCACAGTGCCACTTCGAGCTTTTTCTGCTTATGTGGTACTGAGGAATCGAACCCAGGGCCTCATGCATGCAAGGCAAACACTCTACCACTGAGCCACCTTCCCAGCCCTGTTTTTGTTTTTGTTTTGTTTTTAATGGCTTTACTGAAATCCTTTGTCTTAAAGGGTTTAGAACCTGCTGTCTTTCTTTTTATTGTTATAAAGATATTGTACAGAGGGGCTACAGTTACATAAGTCAGGTAATAAGTATATTTCTTTTTGAACAATTCTGTCCCTTCCCTCACTCTCTCCCAGTCTTTCCCTCCTGCCTCTACCCACAAAGTTGTAGAGTTCATTTTCAACATAGTGTCTAGTAAATACCACTGCTGTATTTGTTCACCCTTTGTCCCTCCATTTCTATGTCCACTTTACCCCCTTCCCAAAGACAGAGAAACAAACAAACAAGGGAGTGTACTTTCTTGTATTTCTCTTGGAGCAGGATGGCAGGCCTTGAACTCTTTATCTGGGCTCCACATTGCATCCCACACAAGTTCCTGGGGCAGCCCTGGGGCACCAGGGGACAAAGGGCATGTAGATTGTACATGTGACAGAATGACCTCTCAGAGGTCCAGCTCCAACTCAGCCAGCCTGCTAAAGGGACCAAGGCCTGGGTGCTGCTATAGCGGGCAAGAGTCGGGTTATCTAGTGTGTCCACAGGCCCAGCAAGTTGGGCCTGGACACCTGCTAGCCTGAAACAAGGGTGAGCCTTGTTCCCAGCTAGAGCCTGACTCTCATCTGCTCTAATTCTCAGTGCTCAGATCTGTCCTGGAGCTTGAGGTGAGCTAACCCCAGGATTCTGCTGCCCCTGAGTAGGGAGCAGGGGGAAGCTGCATAGACATACAGAGAACAAAACACCTTTTCAACCCTGCCAGGCAACTGGCCAGGTGGCGTGGAAGGCACACTGAAGCTGCTCATGGTCTTGGACTCCAGTTTGCCCCTTGGTACATGCCTCCTGTATCATTACTGACTGAAGAGCCAACTGCAAGTTCCTTTACTGCCGCTGCCCTGAGCTCTGTGTCCTCCCACCCGGGGTGCAGGGCTGGGACGGTTCCACTGCCGCTGAGGGCACGTAGGGTAACTCCTCCATGGAGTCACCACCAGAGACCAGGTGTCTGTTAATCACTGTTGGGTCACAGGTGTTCTTCCCATAAGGTCTCCATTCCAGAATGTGCTATGACAGGGAAAGGGAGCCTAGCTGAAAACATTCTGTTTTTGTTTTGTTTTGTTTTGGTCCAGTTGTGGGGCCTGAACTCTGGGTCTGGGTGCTGTCCCTCAGCTCTTCAGCTCAAGGCTAGCGCTCTACCACTTGAGTCACAGCGCCACTTCCGGCTTTTTTCTTTTTGCTTATGTGGTGCTGAGGAATTGAACCCAGGGACTCAAGCATGCAAGGCAAGCACTCTACCACTGACCCATCTTCCCAGCCCCTGAAAACATTCTGGAAGGAGCAAGGAGGCCCTAGAAGGCCTGATCTTGGAAAAGATATTAAGGGCCTGCCCGGGGCATCAAGGCCCACTGGGCCAAGAGCAGGAGAGGGTACTGTGGGCGACAGCAAAACTGCAGGCCTTGGAAATTGCTAGATCATAGTAGCAAAGACTCACTGGCACGGGTACAGAGTAATGACAAGTAGACTCCAGACCCCTGTCCCCCTCGGGACTCTGCTTCTAGTGATTAGAAGTGGAGCCACGCTAGTTGTTTAGTTTTTGAGTGTCATAGGAGGTAAGTGTGACCGTGATAGAGCCCATGATGGGAGAGTGAGCAGAGCTCCAAGAGCCCCACGAGGGTTCCTGGCTGTTTGGGGGTACAGCTGACATGGCACCCTGTGAGCAGACCTGTGCCTCTTACTCTCCCCCTACCTACGCTCCTCAATGCAGGGTCTCTGCTTGTCTGGCGTTTCCTCAGCAAGTCAAGCTTGGGCCAGCTCTCCTACAAAGTGGAATGTGTCCCTTTTGCACAGTTACCTGTACCTACAACACATCTGTCACCCTTTCCTCCCAATCCCAAGGTGGCGGCAGTTATTTTCCACAGCTGAGCTGAGCAGGGTGGCGAACGGGGCTGCCAGTGGCTTCTCTTTGGTCTAGAAGTCACTGTCACTGTCTGGGGCTGGTATGTTGAGGAGGGGGAGATGCTAGCACCTGCCCGGGGACCTATAGGTAGCACAGGCTGCAGGTGTCAATGACAGAACCACCTCAGGGGGCAAGGAGTGTCGCCTCTTCCAGGTGAGGGCACTGAGCTGGGAGGTAGACGGCCAGTTGCCCAGGTTGGCAGCTAGCGAGACACCCCAGCCGATTCCCATCCTGTCCCAGCTGGGCCCATACACTGCCGGGGCAGTTTCGAGTTAGCAGCTGTGGTTCTGTGCCAGGCCCTTCCCTGTAAAGCAGGTGCATTAGTAATGGCTTCCCCTGGGGGGTAGGGGAGGGCAGAGGGCTGCAGTGACTGGTGCTGGCTCTGGCAGGGGGTGGTATCTCCCCCGGAGCCCTTCACCATGTCAGTTCATTAAATCCTCTTAACACCCATGTTTCAGAAAAGGAAACAGGCTTTCCTAGGTCACACAGAGGCTGGAAATGGTGAGTTCAACCCCAGCGCTGTGAGCAGAGGGGCAGTGTGAGCTGTCCGTAGAGCGCGCTTGCTGCTGGGGCGTCGTCGCTGTCCGCTCTCCGGGGCCCCAGCGCACGCAGCGCCCTGGGGTCCTCAGGCCTGGGCGCCTGGGTTCTGCGGGCCTCGGGCGGGGCTGAGGGCGGATGGCCAGGCCACCTCGGCCGCGGCTCCAGCAGGCTCGCCGGGCGGGGGCGGGGCGGGCGGGGGCGGGCAGGGCGGGGCCGGCAGCGGTAAAAGGGACTCGGCCCAGCTGGGCTCCGCACTGGGGCCATGGCGCGTCCACACCTCCCGCTGGCGATGGGCTTAGCGCTGCTGGCATTCTGCCTCCTCACCCTGTCCCCCGATGCCCGCGCTGAATTCCGGGGCCGCAGGACCGGGGAACGCCGGACTGTGTCCCCCCAGGACCCGCAGGTGCAGAAGGTGGCACAGATGGCCGTGGCCACCTACAACATGGACAGCAATAGCGTCCTCTACTTCCGGGACACGAACATCGTCAAGGCCGAGAGACAGGTGCGGGCTGAGGCGGGGCAGGGGGCGCCCTGGGCAACACCTTCCATAGAAGGCCTGAAAATGCAAATGAATGCCAAATTCCACCAGGAGCACCAAGCATCCCTTTCCTTTCCTGAGGGTCCCTGAGATGGGGGCAGAGGGAGAAGCCAAGGGGCACCAGGGGGCCCCTCTATGTCTGCCTGGGCTGCAGGAAGGTGTTACCCAGGGGCAGATCTCAGCCTCCTTCTTGGCCCAGGCCTCTCCTACAGACCCCACCCCCACCCCCAGAGCCCTGCAGGTCCCTAGGGCATTTGGGAGACCCTGGAAAGAGGTGGGGGGCAGGGCAGCTGCCCAGGCTTGGCTGCCAGCACCCCTGACCTGCCTGGCCCTGCCCTCAGATAGTAACTGGCATCAAGTACTACCTGACGGTGGACATGGAGAGCACAGAGTGCAGGAAGAGCATGGTCTACACAAGTGGCGTGGACCTCAACACCTGTCCCCTGGCTACAGGAGTGCACCAGGAGGTAACAGCACTGCCCCCAGCCCTGGCTTGCAGAGAGCGTGAGGCTCACAACTCGGCCATCCTGAGCTGGTAGAGTTGGTCAGGCAGAGACCTGGCTGAGCCTGCCCAGCCTCAGGCCAGTGTGGGGTTCAGGGTGGAGGAGGCTGGAGCTCTGGTTCAGGTAGGATCTAGCTTTGGCCATCAGGTTCCATGTCTTATGTTTATTTGATTGTGCTGCTACTGGGACTTGAACTTGGGGCCTGAGCACTGTTCCTGAATTTTTTGGCTCAAGGCTAGGGTTCTACCACTTGAGCCACAGCTCCACTTCCAGCTTTCTGGTGGTTAGAGAGTCTTAGGAAATTTCCTGCCCAGGCTGGCTTCAAGATTTATCCTCAGATCTCAGCCTCCTGAATAGCTAGAACTACAGGCATGAGGCATCAGTGCCAGGCTAGATTCCAGGTTTGTTATTTGTTTTGGTCGAGGGGATTCAACTCAGCCTGGGCACTGTCCCTTAGCGCTTCAGCTCAAGGCTAGCACTCTACCACTTAAGCCACAGCTCCACTTCAGGTTTTCTGAGTGGTTTATTGGAGTCTCCTAGACTTTCCTGCCCAGGCTGGCTTTGAATGGTGATTCTCAGACCTCAGCCTCCTGAGTAGCTAGGATTACAGGTGTGAGCCACAGGCCCGGCTGGATTCCAAGTCTTTTTTTTTGGGGGGGGGTCCAGTTGTGGGGTCTGAACTCTGGGCCTGGGCGCTGTCCCTCAGCTCTTCAGCTCAAGGCTAGCGCTCTACCACTTGAGCCACAGCGCCACTTCTAGTTTTTGTCTTTGGTGTTCATTAGAGATGAGTCACATGGACTTTCCTGCTGGGCTGGCTTTGAACCTCGATTCTCAGATCATTCCCTTGAGTAGCTAGGATTACAGGCATGAGCCACCAGTGCCTGGTGATTTCGAGTCTTTTGAGTCACCAACTGCCCATCTCTGGCCCCAGAGCAATAAGGCAGGCTGAGGTCTGGCTGCTGGAAGGAGACAGGGGCCAGGCTCACCCTTGCTTGTCCATCATTCTCTGTCTGCAGAAGCTGCGCTGTGAATTTGAGATCCTCCAAGTTCCCTGGAAGAACTCTTCTCAGCTTCTAAAGCAAAACTGTGCTCAGATTTAACAGACCCCCGAGTGGCAGCGGCAGGGCTGGGTGGGAGTGGCACAGCACGCATGGCACCTTAGGGCCGGGGACAAGTCGCTAAATAAATAATCAGCATTGCTTCTTGCACTGGTTTCTTTTATCTGCTTCACCTCTCCCCATCCTCACCACTCTGCCCCTCCTAGAGGCCCTCAGCACCCCAACTAACAGGGCACCCATGCCAGTTTCTGTTCTACCAGCTCAGACAGTACTGAGGGAACAGGGATCAGTGCCCAAAATCTGGAGCCTCCACAACACTCCACATCACAGAGAGACAAACCCCCAGCATCCCTCAACACAGCCAGAGACCCCCAATAGTCTCAGAGACAAAGCACCAGAGAGAGACCATGCTCACATTAGCTGGTGCACATGCCATGAGCGCTCTCAAGGGGAGCCTGTGCCCTGTCCCTCTCGGCACCCTGGAGCAGTTTGGGTGCAGGTAGGGGCACTGAACTCTGAGCCCACAAACACTGCTGTGCCTGTGATGACAGGAGGGGAATGAACAGCCCCTATAAGGCCAAGAAGTCAGGAGGCAAGGCTGGGTCATTGCCCTTCTCACTGTGGGCCACGCATCACAACGACTCCCCCAAAATACCTGACCCTGGAAGGAGTTGGACCTATTCCCAGAGGACACAAATCTGATCTGCTGCCACAGGAAGGAAGAAGGGTGGTTCCGATAGGGGGAGGGACCTCACTTCATACTCCTTCGAGAAGACAGATGCAGCATCCCTTGTACAACACACACAGACACAATGTGCAGATGCTTCCAGACACCACCAGCATGGCCAGAAAAACACCCTCAAGTCCCTCCTAGCAATGCAGGAGCCCAGGCCAAACACAGAAGTAGTGCACCCTAGGGAGACTACACAGTTCCCAGACATACGAAGAGTCATGGGTTGCACCTCAGAATTGTTCCAACACCACCCCTGCCACGCCCACATCTAGGACAGGATGCAGAAAGCAGGTGTCTTGAGCAGTTAGTGTTGCCCATTGGGACCCAGGCTGACCACAGAGGACGAGGAGATTGCCTGGATCTGGGCCGCACCTCCCCTTGTCCCTTTCTTCTAAGGCAGGCCTCACACCCCACTGTGCCGCCTGCCTCCACCCAATACTGTGATCTGATGAGCAATAGCCGGCCCACCTGCTGACCCGGAAGTCCTTATTAGGCTGGGAATCGAGAGGTAGAAAAATCTAATCCAACCTGGAAGCCTGAGGAGCTGAGGGGCTGTATTTGACAGAAACACAGGCGGCAACCCTTCTAGAACTTCCCAGCCTATGGCAGCTCAGGTAGCCCACCCTGCTGCTTGGAAGGGCTCCCAGGTGCCACCAAACAGGAGGTTCAGGCATGTGGCTGATGCAGGCTTGGGTAGCAGGAAATACTTGTTGAATGACTGTGATGCCAGGGCTCAAACGGGGCCAGAGATGTCTGCCGAGTGGCTTCTCCACCCCTGGAATCGATGGCCAAATTCCAGATGGCATTTCCTGTACAATCTATTCCTGGCCAAGCCAAGGAGGAGAGTAGCTGTCACTATTCTGAAGTCCTGGAGCTTGGCTTGCTCACTCTCTGGCACAGCCCACAGGGTGGGGTAAGGGTGCTGGTCAAACTCCAGAGCCTCCACTCCAGAGTCCCTCCAGCCTGCACTGCACCCTGGATGGACCTCCACTCAGGGTGAGATAGTTATAGATGGTGAAAGCCCCCCTTCCCCTGCCCCCACCCACCAATCCCTGGATAAAGTCTCTCTCCAGCCAAGTGTGGGTTTAAACTTGACTCAGTACCAAGTCTGTAGGACCCAACACAGGCCACTACCTGGCTGGACAGGATGCCAGCTTATAGATGGTGGACTCCTCAGAAGTCCTAGAATAGCCAGGCTGGTGGCCCAAGTTCCTGAGTGCTGAGCCCCATTCCTGGAGATCACTGAGCCCCCGAGCCCTGACAGTCTGGAGCTATCCAGCCTGTTTTTCTCCTGACTGTTGGGCTAACTAAGCCTTCCTCCCCTAAGTGGGGTACTTCCTGCTCTGTCCCCCAGCAGTGTTGCCAGTGCTGGAGCCCAGCCCCATTTCTGTATCATTCTCTAACTGTGGCTAATGCATTGCTGGATGGGAGCTAGGATGCTGGGCCCTGGTGAGGTCAGAGGAGAGTCAAGAAAAGCCCCTTTGGTCCAGTGCCATAAGTCACACCTGTAATCCTAGCTACTCAGGAGGCTGAGATCTGAGGATTACTGTTCAAAGCCAGCTCAGAAAGGAAAGTCGGAGAGACTCTTCTCTCCAGTTAACCACAAAAAAGCTGGAAGTGGAGCTGCGGTTCAAGTGTAAAGCACTAGTCTTGAGTGGCAAAGCTAAAGGAAAGCATCCTGGCCCTGAGTTCAAGCCCCAGTATCAGTACAGATACAAAAAAAAAAAAAAAAAAAAAGAAGAAGAAGAAAGAGAGAAAGAATAAGCTGGGCGCAGGTGGCTTATGCCTGTCATCCTAGCTACTCAGGAGGCTGAGATCTGAGGATCGTGGTTCAAAGCCAGCCTAGGCAGGCAAGTCCATGAGACTTATCTCCAATAAACTACCAGAAAACCAGAAGTGGCACTGTGGCTCAAGTGGTAGAGCGCTCACCTTAAGCTGAAGAGCTGAGGGACAGTGCCCAGGCCCAGAGTTCAAGCCCCGTGACTAACTAAAACAAAAGAACAACCTTTTAGACATGATTTGTGCACAGGGGTAGAAATTCCTTTGCATTGTGCTTTGGCCCAGCCAGTGAGGACACAGAGCCACTGAGGGTTTAAAAAACTCTGTTGAGACCCCAGCTATACAGGGCCCAGACAATCATTCCAGCAGTCCCCTTCCACCCTGACGGGCAGCTTGCTTGCTTGTCTTTCTGTATCTGGTGGCACTTTGCACGGTCACTGAGTGAAGTCCTCTTCTCCAGCCTGTGGGAGAGGTTGGACAGGAGGCGGAATAAATAGGTACCAGCACTTAACACCACCTGTGGCTTGCCACTTCTGGGCAGGAATCCTCCAAGAAGCCCCTCTCCCCAGCTTCCCTCCCAGGCCCTGCAGGCAGCACCTCAAAGGCAATGTCGACAATCTCATCTATGACAGACGCCTGGGAACGGAACTTCTGCTGATGCTGCTCCACTGCAGCCACCAGCTGCAGGAACTGGAACTGGAGCGCCTGCTGCCTACATGGGGCAGACGCAAGGGCTAGGCTGGCTGCCTCGGTGCCCTCTGGGCCTCCAGAGCCTTCCATGGCTCTTTGTGCCAGTCTGCCCCTAAAACTTCCATCCCCCTAGACCTCCATTTCTCACATGTCTCCTTCCCAACACCTGACAAGGTCCCCATGTCTGCCTGTACCATGGAGGCTCTGGCATTAACTGGTGTGTGTGTGTGCGCACGCGTGCGTGTTGGTACTGCCTGGGGTTTGAACTCAAAACCTGGACTCTATTCTTGACTTTTGTGCTCAAGGCTAGCACTCTACCAAATAGCACTCTACCAAAGTGGTAGAGTGCAAACTCACAAGGGGAGTGCTAATCTCTTTGATGGTTAATTAGAGATAAGAGTCTCATAGACTTTTCTGCCCAGGCTGGCTTCAAGACCTGATCCTCAGATCTCAGTCTCTTGAGTATCTAGGATTAAAGGCATGGTCCACTGGTGGCTGACTCTTTACCCTTTAACTCTTTACCCTTCCAATCACTCATTCCTCCTTCTACCCATCTGCCTGCCCCATTCTCTGTACATGGACCACTCAACCGTCTGCCTACCTATATCAATTCACTCACCAATCCCACCACTGCTCCTACCTGTACTCACCCACTTGCTCTTCTCTAGAGCCACCCACCCATGGGCAAGGTGTGGCCCTTGCCATACTGGGCACTCAGTCACCCACGTAAACACCCACCCACCCCCCACTCATTCACTCACCACCCTACCCATCCACCAACCCATTAGATCTTATCAATCTACCCGCCAACTACCATGGAAACAATGAGCAAGGAATGCCAAGGACATAAAAGATGACTAAGATGCCTCACCCCTCAGATCCAGACAGCCACCCATGCACAATACATAGTATAAACATGGGGTGCTCAAGGCTCCCAAGAGGGAAGTCACACCCCGTGCTGGGGCCTGGAGGGCTCCTGGTAGGAGCAGCATGGAGCTAACACGAGCACGTGAGAGGGGTTGCCAGGTGGGGCTCAGTGCTCCACCCAGCAGCGCCTTGTCACTCCCCGAAGGCCGGGGCAGGCTTCAGAAAAGCCTGCTTCAGGGAGTGAGGGGATGGAAAGTGTCAGTGAGAAGAAACTATGGCAGGAGCTTAGACTCAGAAGAGAAAAATATTCCTGGGTTGGAAGCATGTCTCAGTTAGTAGAGCGCTAGCCAATGAGTGAAAGTGTAAGGTACCAAGTTCAAGTCTGCCTTCCACCAAAAAAAAAAAAAAAGACCGAGAGAGAGAGAGAGAGAGAGAGAGAGAGAGAGAGAGAGAGAGAGAGAGAGAGAGAGAGAGAGAGAGAGAGAGAGAGAGAGATAATATGTATGTTACCAGGTGCTGGTGGCTCAAGTCTGTAATTCTAGCTACTCAGAAGGCTGAGATCTGAGGATCGAGGTTCAAAGCCAGCCCAGGCAGGAAAAATCCATGAGACTCTTATCTCTAATAAGCCACTCAGAAAACCAGTAGTGGCGCTGTGGCTCAAGTGGTAGAGTGCTCGCCTTCAGCTGAAGAACTGAGGGACAGTACCCAGGCCCAGAGTTCAGACCAGGAAAAAAAAAGAAAACAAAGATTGTTCTCAGTGAAGTTGAGCAGTGGAGAACCATGCACCCAGAGAAAAGAGAAAAGAGCTAGAACAGGGTGGTGTCCCAGGTGCTAGAACAAAGAGATGGAGCAGAGGAGGCCCCAAGAAGTGAAGCAAACAGGAATGGCCTTTCTTCACTCCTGTCACCTGAGACTGGACAACCCTCACAGAGAAGGCCAAAGGCCTGGAGGTTGGAAGCCATGTGCCGTGTTTGGGAGATGTAAACAAAGCAGGGTTGTGTGGAACGTGGCACAATGGAGGCTAGCACAGACTGATCACGAAGGCCCTGCAGGCCAGTCCGCAGAGCCTGGACTCTCAGGGTGAGCAGAGCCCAGAGGATGCCAGTGCTCTGCCAACATGCTCTGTGGGAGCCAGGCTGAAGCCAGATTGGACAGGATGAGAAGGGCTCAGTTTACAGACAGTTTCCAGAAAGACTTCACAGGAGTAGAGGTTGAGAATCAGGAAGCAGAGGCCATGCCAAGGACCCTAGACACACAGATGGAGCGCTAGAATAAACAGCAAGGGGGTTAATCATCTAGCTGCCAGGTTTATGCCCAAAATGTTCTGCTACAATCCCCCACTCTTGTCTACCCACCTAGCTGTTATCTGCCATCTGCGCTCTCTCTCTCTCTCTCTCTCTCTCTCTCTCTCTCTCTCTCTCTCTGGTCTGGGCACTGTCCCTGAGCTGCTTTTGCTTAAGGTTAGCACTCTACTACTTGAGCCATAGCGCCACTTCCAGCTTTTTCTGTGTATGTGGTACTGAGGAATCAAACCTAGGACCTTCATACATGCTAGGCAAGCACTCTACCACTAAGCCACACACTCCTAGGGCCTTCCCTTCACTTTTTTACTCAAAGCTGGTGCTCTACCACTTGAGCCACAGCCTCACTTCTGGCTTTTTGGTGGTTAATTGAAGAATCTCACAGATTTGTCTGCCCCTGCTGACTTCCAATTTCCATCTTCAGTCAAGATTCCCCTTGGTCTTCTGGGCTGGTCCATCAGGGAGGGCCACTTGGAGTCCTGTTTTCTTAAAGTTGGGCCCTGCCCTGCCCTGCCATGGGCCACCCATGGTCTCATGCCCCACTTGTTGGCATGGGCAAAGGCCTCAATGCTCCACTCTGTTTCCAGAGAGTTAAACAACATCCCATTCCCTCCCAGCTCAGCCACTGTCCTGTGAGAACCCCCAGACCTCCAGCCTTAGGCCTCCCCTTCCTTTGGACTCCTCACTTCTCTGTCATGGTCCCGAACTTTCTCTCAATGAACTCCTTTCCCAAGGCAATTGAATTCTTGATTTCTTCATTTTCTGCATGGAGAGAGAGAGGGAGGTGTGTCAGGTTTTGAGGGGGAACAAGAACCCCATATGTCAGGCATAAGGCTGCCTTAAGGGATTTTCCATCCAACATGTGCTAAACAGGTCATATCTTCAAGCATGGAATGGGTAGTGACTTTGTTCTTTCATTTATCTATTCCCTTAGTTTGATAAGTTAATATTATTATTTTTGGTAGTACTCAGTGCCTTACACTTGCTAAGCATGTGCTCTACCTCTGAGTTATGCATCGCTTTTTTGTCCATCATGGGGCTTGAACTCGGCCTGAGCGCTGTCCCTCAGCTTTTCAGCTCAAAGCTAGTGCTCTACTACTTGAGCTATGGCACAACTTCCAGTTTTCTGGTGGTTTATTGGAAATAAGAGTTTCGTAGCCTTTCCTGCCCAGGCTGGCTTTGAACCACAATCCTCAGATCTCAGCCTCCTGTGTAGCTAGGATTACAGAGATGAGCCACTGGGGCCTGGCTCTGAGTCATGCATCTTGCCCTTTTTTTTTTTGGGGGGGGGATCTGGTCGTGGGGCCTGAACTCTGGGCCTGGGCGCTGTCCCTCAGCTCTTCAGCCACAGCACCACTTCCAGCTTTTATTTTCTGTTTATGTGGTGCTGAGGAATCGAACCCAGGGCCTCATGCATGCAAGGCAAGCGCTCTATCACTGAGCCACCTTCCCAGCCCCCCCCCTTTTTTTTTTATGGTGCTGATAGTGGGGCCTAGAACTCTGAGCTTTAAACTCTTTTTTGTTGTTGTTGTTGTTGTTGTTGTTTTTGGGTCCAGTCATGGGGCCTGAACTCTGGGCCTGGGTGCTGTCCCTCAGCTCTTCAGCCTCAAGGCTAGCATTCTACCACTTGAGCCACAGCGCCACTTCTGGCTTTTTTTTTTCTTTTTTGCTTATGTGGTGCTGAGGAATCGAACCCAGGGCCTCATGCATGCAAGGCAAGCGCTCTACCACTGAGCCACCTTCCCAGGCCCCCCCCCCCAGCATATTTTTAAGATAAGGATAAGGTTTTGCTTTCTGCATAGGTCTGGGCTTTAATCTGCCTTTTTCTGTGTGTGTCAGTCCTGGTCATGTACTTTCCTGCCTGGGCCAGCTTTGAACTGCTATCCTCAGATCTCAGCCTCCTGAGTAGGTAAGGTTATAGGCATGAGCCACCATTGCCCAGCTCTGTCTGTGTATTGCTTACTTCTGCTATAGCAGAGATGATAGATACATATCACCACACTCAGCTTTTTCTGTTGAAATGGAGTCTTGAAGACTTTTCTGCTCAGGCTGGCCTAGAATCATGGTCCTCTGATCTCAGGCCCCCCCCCAAATAACTGAGATGACAAGTGCATGTCACTGGCACTAGCCATATAATTTTTGTGGAGCTGAGGATAGAATCTAGGACCTCCTGCATGTTAGGCAAATGTTCTACTGTTCTACTCCCTAGCTATTGTTCTAGTTTTTCAGAGGAACCACCACCTCCCAGGTTCAGTGCATGATGTCTAATTGGGACCATGTCCCACCCTCAGTTCTGAGATCACATGACAGACTACAGCCTGGCCAATCACAGCCTGCAGTGATTAGTTCAAAATTAGGTGCATGATCCAATCAGAACCGAGAAGGTTCATTTATGGGATTTTACTTGATCTGCTGAAGCCCAGCTGCTATGAACTTTCTGTTATTACAGTAATGGAGATTTGGTGAATCATAATTGTACAAGATAGTTATTTTCTAAATGTGTCTTTCAAGAATTGATTAGGTGGGAGGGGAGGATTGGGTTGGGGGGTGGGGGGAGGATTGGAAGGGATGGGAAGGGGAAACAAAGGAGGAGGCTACAATGCTTGATAAGAAATGTACTCATTGGTGGCTCAGTGGTAGAGCACTTGCCTTGCATGCATGAGTTCCTGGGTTCCATCCCTCAGCACCACATAAGCAAAAAGAAAAAAGCCAGAAGTGGCGCTCTGGCTTAGGTGGTAGAGCGCTAGCCTTGAGCTGAAGAGCTAAGAGACAGTGCCCAGGCCCAGAGTTCAGGCCCCATGACCAGACCCCCCCCCCCAAAAAAGAAAAGAAATGTACTCATTATCTTGCCCATGTAATTGTAACCCTTCTTTACAGTATTTTCACAATTAAAAAAAGAAAAGAATTAATGATTGGGGGGAAATGGAGGAAAGGAAAGGAAGGGATGACATTATCCAAAAAGAAATATACTCATGGCTCATGCCTGTAATCCTAGCTACTCAGGAGACTGAGATCTGAGGATCTCGGTTCAAAGCCAGCCTGGGCAGGAAAAGTTGGTGACTCTCTTATCTCTAATAAACCACTCAGAAAACCGGAAGTGGTGCTGTGGTTCAAGTGGTAGAGCACTAGTGTTGAGCTGAAGAGCTGAGGGACAGCGCCCAGGCCCCCAGTGTTCAAGCCCCACTACTGACCCCCCAAAAAGAAATTGATGATGAATTGGCTTTTGCAGGATTGTCCTGAAATCCTTTGCACCAAGGTTCCAAACTTAGAGTGTCTTCTTGAATTTCAGATTCCAGTGCTTAATAACTGAGCCTGTGATTTGGTGCCAGGCTGTGGAGGGAGGCTGAGAGGAGGGGGGGGCAGGGCAGGTACCTGCTTGTTTAAGCTCTGTCAGGGAGTCGTCCAGCAGCTTCTCATGGATCTGGGCAGCTTTCTGGGACAAGGAGGGAAAGGCTCTAGTCCTGCTGGAACTCTTTTCTTCCAGTCCTGGAGCACTAGCTTTTTATGCCACCTCTCCTCCCTCCCTAGTACCTCCTGCTTCACTTTCTCTAAGTTTCTGAGTAGAGCCATCTGGAAGTTATCCACTAGGACCGCAATCACCAGGCTGGAGAAGGGGGGACAGTGGGGTACTCTCAAAGGAGATGCCAGAGGAGAAGTCCTGTAACTGCCCTTGAGTTTAGCGGGCAGGGGGTGGGGGTGGGGAGCGCATTAGGGGGGAAAGGCTGGGCAGCAAAGTGGGGTTCTCACTTGAGGAAGATGAAGTACTGGATGATGATGTAGATCATGAGAATGGGGATGATGTACCAGGCACCTGAGGGAGGAGGAGACAAGGGTGAAGCCACCAGCTCTCCTCCGCCTGCTACACCCCTTCCAGTAGGCCTCAACCCTCGCATTGCAGAAGATGGGTAGCTAAGGCCTTCAGAGTCTGCCCACCCGGCCTGACTCTTGCCAGCCACTCACCCTGGGCCCGACTGTCCAAATAGATGAGGGACCAGTCATCCAGGGTGAGCAGGGTAAAGAGGGTGAAGATGGTGGTTAAGATGCTCTGGAAACGCTTGGGGTCCGAATGGCGGAACAGAGCCCGGAGAACCACAGAGAAGAGGACTGGGCAGGCAGTTCAGGGCCAAACCAGGCTCCCATCCCACCTTGGCCTCCCGCCCCGCCTCCTGCCCCGGCCCCACCCCAGGCTCCGCCCGCTGCCTCAGCCCCTCCTGCCCCGGCCCCACCCCAGGCTCCGCCCGCTGTCTCAGCCCCTCCTGCCCCGGCCCCACCCCAGGCTCCGCCCGCTGTCTCAGCCCCTCGTGGCCCCGCCCCGCCCCAGGCTCCGCCCGCTGCCTCAGCCCCTCGTGGCCCCGCCCCACCCCAGGCTCCGCCCGCTGTCTCAGCCCCTCCTGCCCCGGCCCCACCCCAGGCTCCGCCCGCTGTCTCAGCCCCTCCTGCCCCGGCCCCACCCCAGGCTCCGCTCTCTGTCTCAGCCCCTCGTGGCCCCGCCCCACCCCAGGCTCCGCTCTCTGTCTCAGCCCCTCGTGGCCCCGCCCTGCCCCAGGCTCCGCCCGCTGCCTCAGCCCCTCCTGCCCCGGCCCCACCCCAGGCTCCGCCCGCTGTCTCAGCCCCTCCTGCCCCGGCCCCACCCCAGGCTCCGCCCGCTGTCTCAGCCCCTCCTGCCCCGGCCCCACCCCAGGCTCCGCTCTCTGTCTCAGCCCCTCGTGGCCCCGCCCCACCCCAGGCTCCGCTCTCTGTCTCAGCCCCTCGTGGCCCCGCCCTGCCCCAGGCTCCGCCCGCTGCCTCAGCCCCTCCTGCCCCGGCCCCACCCCCAGGCTCCGCCCGCTGTCTCAGCCCCTCGTGGCCCCGCCCCACCCCAGGCTCCGCCCGCTGCCCCAGACCCTCGTGGACCCGCTCCGCCCTCTGCCTCCCTGCTGGGGATACAGAGGCAGGTAAACATGAGGATTAGGATGGCGGTGATCGATGGCAAGGTTCGGGCCAGGGTCCCTGTCACTTCGTGGAGACTGGTCAGGATGCTGTGGGCAGAGGTAAAAAAGAGGCTGAAACAGTGTGTGTGTGGGGGGGGAAGGCTGGGGACCCATGATTTGCTGGTAATTTAGCAAGTCCTAGCCCTTCCCTGGAAAACCAAGACATTAATCCCAGCCGTGGATCCCAGATTAGGTTTATTAAAAGCCAGGTGAAGGCTGGAACTCCTCACCCTCATCATTGGATTCCTTGGAAACAGGGCTGTATTCATCCGTCCCTTGGTCCCTCCCTCCCTATTTTTTTTTTTGGTGCTGGTACTTGGGATTTGAACTCAAGGCCTGTGGGCTGTCTCTTCTCACTCAAGGCTGGCACTGTACCACTTGAGCCACAGCTCCACGTCCAACTTTTTGGTGGTTAATTGGAGGTTAGAGTTGAAGGACTGACTCCCACTCTATTATCCCAGGTGCATATGGAAGTCAGGCAAGACCCCAGGTATGTGCTGATGTCTTGAGGTGTGGGCAGGGCAATCCAACTTCAGCCTGGCTGTCAACATTGCATGGTGGGCCTAACTGAATGCCTCCCCACCCCCCATCTTCCAGCCCTAATAGCCTTTTCAATAACCTCTGTCTCCTTTCTCAGACCCCATAAAAGCCCAATTCCAACCCCACCTCCTTACACAACCTCCATACCTACTGGAAAGTTTGTTGTCCCCCCTTGCTGTGCCTCAATAAACAGTCCTAGCCTGTTGGGGCCCGAGTCTGTTTTTTTCCTTTTCCTTTCTCCTGTGTTTTCCTAATAAGAGTCTTATGGACTTTCCTTCCCCCCTGCTGACTTCAAACTGTGATCCTCAGATCTCACTCCCCTGCATAGCTAGGATTACAGGCTTGAGCTCCTGGTGCCTCGGCTTTTTGTCCCCCTTTCCTCACTCAGGGAGAACAACCTTGGCTGTACAAACCTGAGTCTCCTTAAGACCCGGAGGGCCCGCAGAGCCCGCAGGCTCTTGAAGACCTTGAGGATCCGGAAGATGCTGTGGTTGTAGAAGGAGTAGGTGAGGGAATTGATCTGTATAAACACGAATTCCAGCACTGCCATGATCATGATGAAGAAGTCTGGGGGTAAAGAGGGTACCTGAGTGGGGAGGGATCTATTGAACCCCTAACCCACACTGAAGGGAGACCCCACATAGTTCAGCCCCCCCCTTTACATTCTCAGCCCCACCCACCCAGATTGTTCCAGGGATCAATGAAATACTCCAGGCCCAGGGCAATGATCTTGAGCAGGGCTTCTAAGACGTAGATGCAGAGGAAAATACTGTCGAAGACCAAAAAGTACCACTCTGTGGAGACACCAGGGACTTGCTTAGAGCTGCTGTAGCATCCCATGACCACCCCCCCACTTCCCCTTCCCAGGGGGATCGCCCAAAGATCCAAATACAGAGACTCTCCCGTAAATGGCTGTGACTTAACCACTCTCTACCTTAGTTTTGTTGTCTGCACATGGCAGGTTCTGCTCCCTAGACTCTGTGTGCGTGCACACACGTGTGTAAGTGTATGTGTCTGATCCTAGGGCTTGAACTCAGGCCTGGACTCTGTCTCTGCACTTATTTTGCTCAAGGCTAGAGCTCTACCATTTGAGCCACAGCTCCACTTACCAGCTTTTTGGTAGTTAATTTGAAGATAAGTGTCTCATGGACTTTACCATTGAGGCTGGCTGTTAGCTGTGATCCTCAGATCTCAGCCTCCTGTACAGTTAGGATGACAGGCATGAGCCACTAACATCTGGCTTTTTTTTTTTTTTTTTTTTTGTGGAGTTTGAACTCAGAGCCTTGAACTTGGCAGGCAAATACTCTACCACTTGAGCTGAAACTTTAGACCTATTTTTTGTTTTTCAAATAGTGTCTCCTACTTATTTCTGCCATATGAGTCACTGAGACTACAGGCATTAACCACCACACTTGGCCCCAAAGAATTTTACTTTGATTACTTCAGGGTTTCCTAGGGGTCTTTTGGCCCCTAAGGCAGGCAAAGGTCCCAGAACCTTTCCCACCCAGAACATATTTAGAGCAGGTGCACCACCTGGTGGCTGCATCCATGAACCGCAAACTTCCAGTGCCCATCTGGCTGACCTGAGCCTCATCTCTGCTAACACTGGGAGTTACTGATGTCCCAGGGGTGAGGATCAGGCTATGAAAATTGACCATCATTAGCTCAGGCTCAGGGACCACATCAATGGCTTTTCCATAGGAACAGGGGCCCCTGACTCTTACCACCCCGGATCTCAAGTTCAGCAAAGGTCTGAGCTACCAGCATGATGGTGTTAAGGCAGACAAAAAGGAAGATGATTGTTTCAAAGGCCAGGGAGTAGGTCAATGACCGAATCATAATCCGCAGGGTCCCCAGGATAGCGCATATTTTATCCAATATCTGTTGGACGAGACTCCCACCGTAAATCTTCTTGTGGATCCGTGGGATCCTGCCCACTGTAACAGGGGACAAAAAGTCAAGTTTGTGCAGGTATGGGGGAAGGGGTTTAGGAACTGAAGGCACCTTCTCAGACCAGATGTGGGGCTCATCAACATCTTGCCTACTGACCTGCTGGTCTCACATTAGTATCACCCTGTGCTAGTCCTGTTCTGGTTTGGAGGCCAACTTGTTTGGGATTGTGTGTGTATGTGTGTGCGCATGTGTGCATGCTTGTGTGTGTGAGAGAGAGTGAGCACACGTGTGTGTGTGTGTGTGTGTGTGTGTGTGTGTGTGTGTGTGTGTGCTGGTAATGGGGCTTGAACTTGGGGTCTGGGCATTGTCCCTTAGCTTTTTTGCTCAAGCCTGGCATTCTACCTCTTGAGACACAGATATCCTTTGGTGGTTCATTGAATTTAAGAATCTACAGGACTTTGCTGTCTAGGCTGGCTTTGAACCATGATCCTCAGATCTCAGCCTCCTGAGTAGCTAGGATGACAGGTGTGGGCCACCGGTGGCTGGCTTGTTTGGGATTGAGTGGATTCTGAAATGCCTGGTCCTGGATCTCTCTGTGTTGTGCTCATGTTAAGTGACACAAGGCCAGCCAGCCTCTCCTGACCACCCCCAGCCTCCTGGTGAGCCCTCCCTTTCCTCTTTCTTTGTTCTTCCTGGCTTCTTTTCTCATGCCCATCACTTGCCTGTCTCTGCTTGTTCATGGGACTGTTGCCATATTTGTTGGACTACGAGGAACTGGGGGACTGTGTAACAGCCATTAAGGTACTGACTCCTGGCTCTGTCCTCAGCAGCCTGCCATTTAGTGGAGGACATGTGGATACAGAGTCCCCAGAAATAATGTTTTGATGTGGAGGATGTCAAGCCCCTAGCACAGGATTGTCTGTGATTGATGGACCTCATGCAGCCTAGAACCCCTGCAGGTAGGGACTGTGCCAGTTCCTCCTTGTGATCCCAGGGCCTGCATAGGCCAGGCACGCACACGAGACAAATCTTGGTATTTCAGAAGTGAATGTGTGAATAAAGCAGTGACCAAACATGTAACTCATGGCTTGCAGAGGGGCAAGATTCAAAAAGTAAAGGATGGGGGCTGGGAAGGTGGCTCAGTGGTAGAGTGCTTGCCTTGCATGCATGAGGCCCTGGGTTCGATTCCTCAGTATCACATAAGCAAAAAAAGAAAAAAAAAAAGTAAAGGATGGGTCAGGGATCAGTGGTTCAAACCTGTAATCTTGGCCACTAAGAGGCTGAGATCTGAGGTATACAATTTGAAGCCAGCCTGGGCAGGAAAGTCTATGGAGACTCTCATGGGGCTTAAACTCAGTACCTGAGCGCTGTCCCTGAGCTACTTTTTTTTTCCTGTTTCTTTTTTGTAGTGGTTAATTGGAGATAAGAGTCTCACAGACTTTCCTGCCTGGGTTGGCTTTGAACTGTGATCCTCAGATCTCAGCCTCCTGAGTAACTAGGATTACAGGCATGAGCCACCAGTGCCCTGCATCTATGAAACTCTTATCTCTAATTAACCACCAAGAAGTTTGAAGTGGACCTGTGCCTTGAGGGGAAAAGTGAAGGGACCTGAGTGTCGGCTCCTCTACCAGCACAAAAAGAAGAAAAACCGGAAAGAAGGGGGAAAAAGCAAGGAAGGAAGGAGGGAGGAATAGAGAGAGGGAATGTACAGTGGCATGTGCCTTTAGTTCCAGCTGCTCAGGAGGTAGAGATCATGAGGATCTCTGCTCAAAGCCAGCTTGGACAGAAGTATAATCTCCATGTTAATCAATAAGCTGGTCATGGTGTATCATGAAAGAAAGAAAGAGAGAGAGAGAGAGAGAGAGAGAGAGAGAGAGAGAGAGAGAGAGAGAGAGAGAGAGAGAGAGAGAGAGAGAGAGAGAAAGAGAGAGAGAGAGAGAGAGAGAGAGGAAGGAAGGAAGGAAGGAAGGAAGGAAGGAAGGAAGGAAGGAAGGAAGGAAGGAAGGAAGGAAGGAAAAATTACCACAAGATAGTGGCTCAATGTGTATAATCCTAGCTACTCAGGAAGCTGGTATCTGAGGATCCTGGTTTGACGGCAGCTGGGGCTGACTGAAGTCTGGGCCTGGATTAAGTCTGGACGAATCTGGGCTAGACACTAAGAAGTGGGGTGGGATGGGGAGGGAGGGGCTGGCAAACCCCTCACATTTGCGCTTGTGAATCTTCTCCTCGTCCTGCCAGGTTTCTGATTCCTTGGTGGTGAACTGGGGGTGGACTTTGCTGGAGCTCCGGGAAGAGCGGGACAGGATGGTCACGCGGGACGGGCCGGCGCTGTGGAGGGAATCTCTGAAGCGCATGGCCGAGGGCGTCATGCTGGGGTGGGCCCTCGGCAGGAAGGCCTGGCTGATGGCGGCCTGGCTGATGGCGGCCTGGCTGATGGCAGGCCGTTCTCTGGACGGCAGCTTGGCGTGGAACCCTTCGCGGCCGGCCTCCTCCTTGGCTTGGGGTTCCCCGTCTGGGGGGTGCTCCTCGGCGCGATGGTGGGGTGTCCCGTGGTGGCGGGGCGCGCCTTGGTGCGGCCGGCCGTGGTGGGGCGGGGCGCCGGGCTCGCCCGGGTGGTGGGGCGCGCCATGCCCGTGGTGGGGCGGGGCACCGGGCTCGCCCGGGTGGTGGGGCGCGCCATGCCCATGCCCGTGGTGGGGCGGGGCGCCGGGCTCGCCCGGGTGGTGGGGCGCACCATGCCCATGCCCGTGGTGGGGCGGGGCGCCTGGCTCGCCCGGGTGGTGGGGCGCGCCATGCCCATGCCCGTGGTGGGGCGGGGCGCCGGCCTCACCCGGGTGGTGGGGCGCGCCATGCCCATGCCCGTGGTGGGACGCGCTCGGGACGCCGGGCTCGCTCGGGTGGTGGTGCGCGCCATGCCCATGCCCGTGGTGGGGCGCTCTGCCGTGGGGCTGGGGCCCCGTGTCTGGCGAGGTCTCGGGGTGCTGGGCGTGGTGGAGGATCCCTACGGGGGGCCCCACGTGGGGCCCTCCCAAGAACCCTGTGGGGGACACCCTGCTCGGGAGGCGAAGGTCGAGGCCGGAGCTGGGGCTCAGGCCGCCACCAGGGTGGGCCCTGACGGCGGGGTCCTGCACCCCGAGGAAGCTGCCGGTATGCACTGACGGGCGCTGAGGCCGAGCCGAGGCGTCCGCAGCCTTGGGGGATTGGTCCATGGCGACGTGGGGGACTCCGGAGCCCCGAGAGCTCCGGAGCGGGGCGTCGAGAGGTCCTCTCTCGGGTTTCTCTTCTCTTCGAAGCCGGGCTGGATGGCCGCGGCCACACTCGGAGTTCTTGGAACTCCGCCCTGTGATGTCACCTGCTTGCTTGGACGTTGTTGCCAGCCAGGCGCTGGGGTGGGGGGAGGAGGGAATCACACCTATGACCTTAGCTACCTGGGGGTCGGGGGGCTGGAGGCTGAGATGGAAGGCTCCGAGTTTGAAGCTAGCTCACACCTGTAATCCTAGCTACCCAGGAGGCTGAGATCTGAGGATCGCAGTTCAAAGCCAGCCTGGGCAGGAAAGTCCAGGACACTCATCTCCAATAAACCACCAGAAAACCGGAGTGGCGCTGTGGCTCAAGTGGTAGAGTGCGCACCTTTTGTGAAAGAGCTCAGCGCTCAGGCCCTGAGTTCAAGCCCCACGAAAAAACAAATCTCAGGTTCACCCCCAGTGAGAGACTGCTATGTCTATGTGAGAAAGCAAAAGGCCTGGGATAGGTGTTAGCGTCCTTCATATGTCTAATTCACAACGATCCTGCTGTCCTGTCTTCCTCCTGGAATCCAGGCAGAACTTGTCCTACCCTTGGAATTTATTCTCACACTGCAAAGGTCTTCTGGAAGGTTCTAGGTCATTCCTTTGTAGCTGCTTCCTGAGTGCTTGGTCACAGCCATCCTGGGCACAGGCAGCGGACAGGCAGAGGGATGGAGGAGATACCGCTCATTTCCTCCCAGAGCCCTGTCAGTGCCAGCAGCGGGCAGGCAGAGAGCAGTTTGTGGCAGGACTTCTCATCCCTCCGTGCTTTCTCTTCTTCTCCCTGGGCACAGGCACACACACCCCTCCCCCGCCCCCTACACAACCCTCCCTCTCTGCTCTCTCCTTTTCTTCCCACTTGCTAGGCAAGCACACTACCAGTGAACTACGCCCCCAGCTCTAGAGCATCTGTTGAATAGAATTATGGCCAAAAGAAACACAATCAACTTCTAGGTCGTGTGTGTGTGTGTGTGTGTGTGTGTGTGTGCATGCGCACACTTGACAGTGCTGGGGCTTGAACTCAAGGCTTTTCTCCCCCCCCACCATGGCTTTTTTTTTGGGGGGGGGTGTCAGTCGTGGGCCTGAACTCTGGGCCTGGGCGCTGTCCCTCAGCTCTTCAGCTCAAGGCTAGCACTCTACAACTTGAGCCACAGCGCCACTTCTGGCTTTTTCTGCTTATGTGGTGCCCAGGAATTGAACCCAGGGTCTCATTCATGCAAGGCAAGCACTCTACCACTGAGCCACCTTCCCAGCACCCCCATGGCTTTTTCACTCAATATTGGTACACTATCCCTGAGCTACAGCTTTCCTTCTCTTTTGGCTGGTTAATTGGAGATGAGTTTCTGGGATTTGACTGCCTAGGCTGACTTCACATCATGATCCTAAGGTCTTAGCCTCCTGAGTAACTAGGATTACAGGCGTGAGCTACCAGCAATGTGGGGCTTGGGTTTTGAGCACTGGGCAGGTGCCCTTGGGTCTTTAGTCCTTGTGGGTTGGCACATGGATGCAATAATGGAAGCTTTCAGAGATGGGAACCTCAGAACCACTTACAAGAGATGGTTCAGCCCGTTCAGTAGTGAATGAGAGCAGAAGTGCAGGTACTGAGTTCAAGTTCCAGATCTAAAAATGAAAAGAAAAGAAATAGTTAAGGGCTGGAGGCATGGCTCAATTGGTGGAACACCAGCATTTGCTATGAGCAAGGAGACCAACCAAGTTTCCCCTGCCAAATTCTGGCATTTGAACAAGCAAAAGAGACAGAGAGAGAGAGAGAGAGAGAGAGAGAGAGAGAGAGAGAGAGAGAGAGAGAGAGAGAGAGAGAGAGAGAGAGAGAGAGAGAGAGGAGGAGAAAAGAGAAAGAACAAAGAAAGCAAGCAAGCAAGAGTTAAACGAGACATTGTGGCACACATTGGTAATTTAAGTATTCAGGAGGCTGAGGATGGTGAGATTGAGTACAAATGACTACATAGCAAAATTTTGTCTCTTAAGAAAAAAATCTGGGGGCTGGGAAGTTGGCTCAGTGGTAGAGCACTTGCCTTGCATGCCTAAGGCCCTGGGTTCGACTCCTCAGCACCACATAAGCAAAAAGAAAAAAGCCGGAAGTGGCGCTGTGGCTCAAGTGGTGGAGTGCTAGCCTTGAGCTGAAGAGCTGAGGGACAGCACCCAGAGTTCAGGCCCCACGACTGGACCCAAAAAAAAAAAAAAAAAAAAAAAAAGAAAGAAAGAAAGAAAGAAAAAAATCTGGGTAGTAGTTCACAGCAATCCCAGGCCTCAGGAGACAGAGACAGGAGGAAGACTTACAAATCAAGGCCAGCCTGGATTACATAGTGAGACCTTGTTTTAAAAACAAATAGTATTTTGGGGGCTGGGAAAGTGGCTCAGTGGTAGAGTGCTTGCCTTACATGCATGAGGCCCTGGGTTCTATTCCTAAGTACCATAAGCAGAAAAAACCGGAAGTGGTGCTGTGGCTCAAGTGGTAGAGCACTAGCCTTGAGCTGAAGAGCTGAGAGACAGTGCCCAGACCCAGAGTTCAGGCCCACAACTGACAAAAAACAAACAAAACAAAATAATATTTTCATGCTGTGACTCAGTTGCCTCCCCTACTCTTGGTATCAACACCATAAAATGGGAGTTATGCAGATTGAGTTAATTTTATTGTAAAGATTTCGTAATACCTGCAGTTGATTTAGTCATCTTCCATGATTTTTTACATCTTAATAACATTTATGCTTTATAAAAAAGGTCTAACATTCCAATATGGAGATGTGTGTGTGTGTGTGTGTGTGTGTGTGTGTGTGTGTGTGTGTGTGTGTGTGTGTGTGTGTGTGTGTGTGTGTGTGTGTGTGTGTGTGTGTGTGTGTGTGTGTGTGTGAGTGTTCCAGTCCTGGGGCTTGAACTCAGGGCCTAGAATTTTCACTTACCAATTTCCTCATAGCTAGTGTTCTACCATGTGAGCCATAGCTCTGCTTCTGGCTTTTTCTTGGTGAATTGGAGATGAGAGTCTCCTGGACTATGCTGTCTGGGCTGGCTTTGAACTCTGATCCTCAAATCTCAACCTTGCTGAGTAGCAGGAATTACAGGCATTGAGCCTTGGACCTTGTCCAGTCCCTGTTGAGGGCCTAAGGACTTCCTATAAGATTCCAGCCCCTAAGAGCACCTTCAAATTGTGCTAAAGCACCAAGCCTTTAACTCTTGAGCCTTTAGGGGAACATTCAAAACCCAAATTACAGCAGTTGGTGAGAACTGAATAATTAGCAAGCATATAAAATTAGAACAAGTGACATTCCAGTGCCAGACACAGTACAAAAGAGTGACGATTCTATTGTCATGGAGAACAATAGCTTGACATATTGATGACAGGTTATGTGATGCTAAAGAGGTCTTCATTTTATCGTCTGATAATAAGCTAAAAAAACAAACAAAAAACAAAAACAAGCGGTTCTTTATTCAAGCTGATGAACCAACAGATTTCACCAATAAATGTCATGCTATTTGTAAATGTCACTGAAAGCAAAAAAAAAATTCATTTTTTCCCCAGCAAGGAAATAAGGATCCAAGATACATTTAATGTTTATTCGTATCTGTACTCCAAAGTTCTGTCTTGCCAGATCATGGCATTTTACTCCTGTAATCCCAGCATTTGGGAAGTGGAGGCAGAAAGATGGAAAGTTTGAGAACAGTTTGGGCTGTGAAGTGAGTTGTGAAACTCTGTCAAAAAAGAAAAAACAAAGGAAGTCAGATGTTGGTGGCTCACACCTATAAGCCTAAGGAGGCTAGCTGGGTGCTGGTGGCTCACGCCTGTAATCCTAGCTACTCAGGAGACTGAGGTCTGAGAATCGTGGTTCAAAGCCAGCACGGGTAGGAAAGTCCATAGACTCATCTCCAACAAACCACCAGAAAACCAAAGTGGCGCTGTGGCTCAAGTGGTAGAATGCTAGCCTTGAGCTGAAGAGCTGAGGAACAGTGCCCAGGGCCCACAACTAACAAGAAAAAAAAAAAGCCTAAGGAGTCTGACATCCTGGTTCAAAGCCAGCCTGGGCAGAAAAAAATCCAAGAGACTCTTTTTTTTTTTTTTTTTTTTTGGGTCGTCGTGGGGCCTGAACTCTGGGCTGGGCACTGTCCCTCAGCTCTTCAGCTCAAGGCTAGTGCTCTACCACTTGAGCCACAGCGCCACTTCTGGCTTTTTTTTTCTTTTTGCTTATGTGGTGCTGAGGAATCGAACCCAGGGCCTCGAGCATGCAAAGCAAGCGCTCTACCACTGAGCCACCTTCCCAGCCACCAAGAGACTCTTTTGTTCAATTATCCACCAAAAAGCCAGAAGTGCACCTTAAGGCTTAAGTGGTAGAGCACCAGCCTTGAGTAAAAAAAGTCAAGTAGGAGTATAAGGACCTGAGTTCAAACCCCAGGACTGGCAAACAAGAAAAACAATTTTTTTTTGTCAGTCATAGGGCTTGAACTCAGGGCCTAGGCATTGTCCTTGCGATTTTTTTGCTCAAGACTTGCATTTTTTGAGTCACAGTGCCAGTTCTGGTTTTCTGGTGGTTAATTGGAGGTAAGAATCTCAAAGACAAAGACTTTCCTGCCTGGGCTGCCTTTGACAGATATCCTTAGATCTCAGCCTCCTGAGTAGCTAGGATGACAGGCATGAGCCATCAAGGCCCAGCTTAAGAAAAAATATTTTGTCTCAGCATTTGTACTCCATAAGAGTTCTTACTGTTCTTGTAAAAAAATTATCTAGGGCTGGGAAGGTGGCTCAGTGGTAGAATGCTTGCCTTGCATGCCTCAGCACTACATAAGCAGAAAAGGCTGGAAATGTCGGTGTGGCGCTAGTGGTAGAGTGCTCCTCTTGAGCTGAAGAGCTGAGGGACAGCTCCCAGGCCCAGAGTTCAGGCCCCGTGACTGGCAAAAAAAAAAAACAAAAAACAACAAAAAAAAACAAGCTGAGCGTTGGTGACTCACGCCTGTAATCCTAGCTACACAGGAGGTTGATCTGAGGATCGTGGTTCAAAGTCAGCCTAGGCAGGAAAGTCCATGAGACTCTCAATAAACCACTAGTAAACCTAAGTGGCGCTGTGGCTCAAGCAGTAGAGTGCTTGCCTTGAACTGAAGAGCAGGGACAGCGCCCAAGCCTAGAGTTCAAGCCCCACGACTGACCAAAAAAAAAAAAAAAAGGAGAAATAAACAAATGAAATATAAAGCACCCCACAGGGCTGGGAAGGTGGCTCAGTGGTAGAGTGCTTGCCTTGCATGCATGAGGCCCTGGATTCGATTCCTCAGCATCACATAAGCAAAAAGAAAAAAAAAAGCTGGAAGTGGCGCTGTGGCTCAAGTGGTAGAGTGCTAGCCTTAAGCTGAAGAGCTGAGGGACAGCGCCCAGGCCCAGAGTTCAGGCCCCACAACTGGAACCCCCCCAAAAAAAGCACCCCACATTGTTTTCTTTACACAGAGGTGCCCTTATCATAAACTTTCAGAGACGAAAAAAATGGTCATTATGAGTGAGTTAGAAAAGACAGGCTTCTATCTTCCCACAATGTCAGAACTTACTGAGTAACAAATTCATAAGTTCATATTTTGGGGTATGTATGTGGGTCCTGAGGCTTGAACTCAGGACTGTTCTGGCTGTTCCTGAAAAAATTTTGCTCAAGGCTAGCACTCTACCACTTGAGACAAGAATCTCAGGGACTTTCTGTCCAGGCTGGCTTTGAACTGTGATCCTCAGATCTCAGTCTTCTGTGTTGCTAGGATTACAAGTATGAGCGACCAGTGCCTGGCCACAAGTCAGTTTTGTTGGCTAAGTTGCCAAGTATTACTGAGATCACTGGATAGCTTGAGCTGTGGTCAACCCAGCTTCTTTAGTTGTAATTACTTAAGAACACAGTAACATATAGGTCACAGGCCCTCTAGGAAAGTAATGATGTTGTCCTCAGGCAGCCTGGGCCTTGCCTAAGGGCAGAAGCAGAAAGATACCACTTCCTAACAGGTGGTAAGATAAGATTCTAGAGGCAAGCGGGAACTCCTGGTGTGGTCTGGTGACTGGTCTAGTTTGCTGTACTGTCCTAGGGCTAAGTGTCTTCCCTCCTTTCCCTTCCCTTCCCTTCTCTCTCCTCCCTTCCCCTCCCCTTCTCCCTTTCCCTTTTCCCCTTTCCATTTCCCCCTTCCCTTCCCTTCTCTTTTAATTGTCTTTTATTTCCTAGGAGTTGCTTTATATCCTGGATTACAATCTAACTTGGAGAAAAGTCCAAGGGATGCTGAGAGGAATGTGTATTGTGAAACTACTAGATGAAATATTCTGTAGATGTCTCTGAATTCCACGCTGTCTAGGCATCATTTAATTCTAATGTTTCCTAGTTGATTTTTGTTTGTCTAACTTCTCTATTGAGAGTGGGGTATTGAAGTCTCCCACTATTACTGTGCGAGGGTCTATCAGTGCTTGTAAGTCCAGAAGTATTCGTTTAATGAACTTGAGCGTGCTTCTATTTGGTTAACAACTGTATTTTCCTCTTAATAGATTGTTCCTTTTATTTATTTATTTTTGTGTTGACACTGGGGCCACTGTCCCTGAGCTCTTTTGCTCAAAGCTAGTGCTCTACCACTTGAGCCACGGCTCCACTTCTGGATTTTTGGTGGTCAACTGGAGATGAGAGTCTCACAAACTTTTCTGTCTAGTCTGTTTTTGAGCTGCAATCCTTAGCTCTCAGCCTCCTGAGTTACTAGGATTACAGACTTGAGCCACTGGCGCCTGGTTCCGTTTGGTGTTCTGGAGGTGTCCTCTGCCTAATGACTCTCTTGAGATCAGGGAAGTTTACTGTTATTATTTTATTGACGAGATTCTTTAGGTTACATCTTTTTCTTCTACTAGGTTTGAGCTTTTGACAGCACCCAAGATCTTGTAAATTCCATCAAAATAATCAAGCCATAACAGCAGCAAAAACAAACAGACTTACATAAAACATGATATTTTCTTTTTAAGTGTGTGCTTACATCTCTCTAGTATGCAGGAGGCCATGGAAATCATATGATTTAGGTCTAAGGGAGAAAGCTCTGTCCCATTCAGCAGTCAGCATATGGAGTAGGGTCAAACCAGGGACAGTGAGTACTTTATAAGGCTCAAGGTCAAAGTGTTGTTGCTACCCTGGCCACAGGCAACAGAATTCTCTCCTGGCTGAGGAGGATGAAGCCGCAAACAACTGCCATGCCAATTCCTTCATAGTCATAGATGTTTCTTCTGATGCCTCAGCTTCTTGGCTTGGCAGGGAGTTCTAAGACCCCTTCACTCCCAGGCATCCGAAGCAGCTGTCTTTGGTGTATCAGCTGCCTGTCATGGCAATCTGCTTGCCCATACGCATCACTGTTGTACTCCTTCATGGGTGAATATAACACCTGCCATGCCATGGCTTCTGTGGCATGACTTGGTAGGCAGTCCTAAGCCTCTGTTACCCCAGTACTGCTGGGATTCTCTAGCCATCACTACTGGCATCGAAGCTGACAGTGTATTTTCCTGCAGTCTAACCTTCTCTGTGGGACTCTGTCAGCCCCTTCTCCTTCTCCTCAACTTTCTCTTATGACTGACATACCCCGATTCTACAGCCAAGTATCCTATGAGTTGTTCAGCTCTGATTGCTCCTTACTCCCAGGCTCTCTGAGTAACTCAGTCTCCAGCAAGCAATAGCTCAAAGTTGTGACTTACTGTCATGGAACATGATAGGGTGAGACACAGAATGCCTTGGTGTGTGTGTGTGTGTGTGTGTGTGTGTGTGTGTGTGTGTGTGTGTGTGTGTGTGTGTGTGTGTGTGTGTGTGTGTGTGTGTGTGTGTTGGAGCTTGAACTCAGGGCCTCTTGCTTGGCTTTTTCACTTACAGTTGGTGCTCTACTACTTGAACCATGTCTCTGCTTTAAGCTCTTTTTCTCTTAGTAATTAAGAGTTTCCTAGATTTGTCTTGCTTGGGCTGGCTTCAAACCATGATTCTCAGATCTCAGCCTCCTGAATAGCTAGGATTATAGGTCTGAGCCACCAGTGCCATGCTCACAGTGCCTTTCTTTACCAATGCCAGCTTCCCATACTAGAGTAGTCAAAGCCTTGTACTGGACTTGAGGATGAAGGATTGTGTGGGTTTTCTGCAGTTAAGAGTTGGCAGTCCTTGGGGCTGGGAAGGTGGCTCAGTGGTAGAGCGCTTGTCTTGCATGCATGAGGCCCTGGGTTCGATTCCTCAGCACCACATAAGCAAAAAGAAAAAAGCTGGAAGTGGTGCTGTGGCTCTAGTGGTAGAGCGCTAGTCTTGAGCTGAAGAGCTGAGGGACAGTGCCCAGGCCCAGAGTTCAGGCCGCACAACCGGACCACCCCCCCCCAAAAAAAAAAAGAGTTGGCAGTCCCTCAGGAGAACTGTTTTATATTATTATTATTATTGCAGTCTTCAACTCCCTCTTCTCCAGTTGGGGAGCTAGGGTCCAGCTTGGAATTCTTTACTACCACTTCCCCTCCTCCCCCTCCCCCATCCTCCTCCCCCTCCTCCCGCTCTTCCTCTTCCTCCTCCTCCTCCTCCTCCTTTACCTCCTTCTCCTCCTCCTCCTCCTCCTCCTCCTCCTCCTCCTTCTTCTTCTTCTTCTTCTTCTTCTTCTTCTTCTCCTCCCTCTCCTTCCCCTCCTCCCTCTCCTCCCCCTCCTCCTCCTCCCCCCTCCTCCTCCCCCTCCTCCTTCTTCTTCTCCTTCCTTTCCTTCCTCTCCTTCCTCTCCTCCCTCTCCTCCCCCTCCTCCTCCTCCTCCCCCCTCCTCCTCCCCCTCCTCCTTCTTCTTCTTCTTCTTCTCCTTCCTCTCCTTCCTTTCCTCCCTCTCCTCCTCCTCCTCCTCCTTCTTCTTCATTTTTGCCTGAGACTTGAACTTGAACTATGTATCTGACTTTTGCTCACTCCTACAGGTCTGCCACCTGAGCCATGCTGCCAACCCCTCCTCACTGCTTTTCTTCTGTTGGGTTAGTTTCTCCTGAGTTTTCCATCTCTGCTACCTCCTTTTGTGGTTTCTAGTTGTCTTCTACTCTTTCTTCAGAATTTAGTCCCAGATTCTTATCTTTTGTGGAGTAAAAGTGGTAGACACCATTTTGCCTCTTTTTCTTTTCGTCAGTTGTGGGGCTTGAACTCAGGGCCTAGGTGCTGTTCCTGAGCCTCTTTGTGATCAAGGCTAGTGCTCTACCATTTGAGCCACAGTGCCACTTCCAATTTTTGAGTGGCCACTTGGGGAGAAGAGCATCAGGAAGACTTTTCTTCCTGGGCTGGCTTTGAACTGTGATCCTCAGATCTCAGCCTCCTGAATAGCTAGGATTACAGGCATTAGCCACCACACCTGGCTCATTTTGCCTCTTTTTATGTATAAGGTTATTTGATTGTATTACCCATTACCTATTGCCAGTACTTCTCCCCAGCCCCTCTGTTGTTGGTTCCTTTCCTATTGGCTAATAAGCCTAATTCTATTTCCATGTCTTTTTTTTTTTTTTTTTTTGGGTCTGGTCGTGGGGCCTGAACTCTAGGCCTGGGCGCTGTCCCTCAGCTCTTCAGCTCAAGGCTAGCACTCTACAACTTGAGCCACAGCGCCACTTCCAGCTTTTTTTTTTCTTATGTGGTGCTGGGGAATCGAACCCAGGGCCTCATACATGCAAAGCAAGCACTCTGCCACTGAGCCACCTTCCCAGGCCCCATGTCTTTTTTTGGGAGGGGAGGTTCCCAATATGTGATGATGTCTTTCTGAGTTTGGCTTATTTTACTTAACATGATGATCTTCCTGTGTTTTCTTGTTACTGGCTGAATCATACTCTATTGTATATATACACATTTTAGTGATCAGTTCAGCCATTGATGGGTTCCTAGGCTGTTTCCATTACTTGGCTTTTGCAAACAGTCCTGCACTGAACAAAGCTGTTCAAATAAGAAAGAAAGAAGGGATGGAGTGGGGCGGTAGTCTTGTGTTTGGGAGCCCTCTGTCACTAGAACTAGATGAGATAATGCCCAGCTGATGCAACTGTAGAATTACTTGCTTCTTGGTCATGGGGGAAAATCTCTAAATCTTTTCAGGTCCCCAAAATGATCTGTGTGTTGAGGAGGAGAAACTGAACCTGAGACTTTATCCTACTGATTGGGCAACCACCAAGAAGGGAGCCCTGGGCTCGAGTTCCTGCCTCTTGTGATAGAGGATTCTGGGTCCTGGCCTCTTGTGACCCCAACTAATAGGAGTGTTCTGGTTCTCAGGGACATGTTTTGGCTCTGGGCCTGACTTGGAAGCTGTGTCCCCTTTCTGGAACTCACTCTTCCCATTTGTAATAGAGCACAGCCTGAGTCCTGTCCCCCTTATTGCTTGGGTATTGTGAAATCTCATGAGATTGGGTGGGGATGGGAACAGTCCTGGCCTGTCCTTTGCCCACTGTCCAGTAGCCCTGGGTGGGAGGGATTGGACTCCTTGGGGCTTTCAGATTCTTCCCACCTCACCAGGCCAGAAGAGCCAATACTGAGTGTGTGAGGGCGAGGAAGGGAGTGAAATTCTCCCCTCTCCTCATCCTATCTTCTTCTAAGATAAGGGTAGGTAGCTCCCTTCCTTAGGCCTCCTGCCCCGCAGTCCCTCTCCACTTCTCTGGCATATTCTGGGAAGCTGCCCAGTTGTATTGGCAGAGCATCAGCTTCTCTCACTGTGCCCTGCTTACCGCAGGCTCCCAAGGCGCTTGGGCTCTTTGCCCTAACCTCCCTCTCATTAAGGCCATTCTCAGGAGGGCTGTACAAGGCTGCTCTTTAATAACAAGGCCGCAGGGACTGCTGGCTGTGTGTGAGAGGGGGCCTCCCAGTGTGTTTCCAATGGTAGATACTGCAGTGGGAACTGAAAAATTGGTATCTGAGAGCTCCATTTTTTACCCTAGCTCAGCTTTGCCTGGGGGGTGGAGGGAGGGGGTGAGGGCAAGCTTGGAGCTTGGGCCCTTCACTTTTTCTACTTCCGTTTCCTTTTCTGTGTGGAAGCACAGGGATAACACCTAATTTACAGGCTGTTGTAAGACTCAACTATGTTAAAATACAGGAAGCAGAGAGAAAAGCATCTAGTATATAATAAGTGCTCAATAAAGGTTAGCTGGTGTCATGGTTCTTGTCAACATGCCTTCTTCAAGTAGCATTTGTAGCTGATTAAAGATGTTCCTTTGGCCTAGCCCAGAGACTCCCCATAGCTACATCAGAGGTAGAATTGTAGGTCTCAATGTTTCAGAGTCCTCTTGTCACCTTTTGCCTCCATGTCATTAAGCAATGCTTGCTGTGCTGCTATAAGGGCTTCATCAGAAGCTAACCCAGTACTTGCACCATGCTCTCAGCCTCCAAAACCCTGAACCCAAATAACCTTCTTAAATAAATCACCCAGGCCCAGGTATTTTGTGATAACAGAAAACAGGGGGAGCTAGAGAGCATCCTATGATCGTCAACCAACCACTGCAATTTTCAATGCGCAAACAGGTCAACCATTGTCTCCGTGAAAAATGAGATAGGAGCTGATAGCAGTGTCTCATACTTCACTTTACATTCTTCCAGAAGCTCTGGGAGTCATCCTAGCCTGTGGCATGTGACCTTTATTTGAATGGCAGTAGATACAGCACTAACGAACATAGACTCTGAAAACATATTGTCTGGGTTCCAGCTGTAGCGGCTACTTTCTGGCTGTGTGACTCTGGCACCATATGACCTAAGCTGCCGTTTCCTCACTTGGGGAAGGTTGCCTGTGTTAATATATGCAAAGCCCTTAAAGTGGCTGGCACACAGTAGAACATGCTGGCTCTTCATATGTTTTTTAATACTTGTTCAGCTCTATTAGGTAACAGAAGTCCCAATTCTCTGCTAGTCTGGAGGGAAGCTTCATTCCACAATTCAGTCTCTTTGCTGTGCTAAAGGAAAACTGCAGAAGGACTGATCTTCAGCTCAAAGTTGTCATGTCTAGTTGGCAAGCAGTGAAATCAAGGACTAACACAGAGAGGTAAAACTGGAGTTAAAACACGTGCTTACATGACAACTAGCCTCTCAAGGCTGCCATTTGTGCTCTAACCTCTGCACTCCTACCTCCTTGGTGCCATATTTTTCCTCAGTCAATGTCCCTTAGGAGCTCTGCGAGGAAAAAGACCCTATCTGTCTTGTTCACTGGCATTCCCAAGTTACGAAGCTGAAGCTCAGGAAATACTGGGTTGAAGGAAAAGGAGTGATTTGTAAAAAAATGAGTGGGGCTGAGGTAGCCATGATCTGTGTTGCTGAACCCAGACTTCTGGAGATGTTTGTGTGTTCTGAGGAGGGCAGCTGGGAAGTGAGTCTCATGGCTATAGCTGTAGCACCTTCTAGCCTCTGCCTCATTCTCAAACACAGGGACTCTGTGTAGACTTTAATGACTAACACGACACATCTTAAAACTGTTTTATTTAAAAAAGGAAAACCAAACAAAGGCCCAACCCAAGAACTCTTAGTTCTGGGAGTCTGGGAGCAGCTTAGATCCGTGGGGAAGGTAGACCTGGAAGACAGTACTGGGGTCCCTGTGGCCCTGGGAAGAGCAGGGGCATACTGACACGGATAGGAAGCACAGCCCTTCATCCATGTCACAGGTTGGGGGGCTCAATCCCCAGAAAAAGTAAGGGTGGGCAGCTGTAGATGCCCCTGGGACCTCTTGTTACAACCACCAACCAGTTGAGAAAAAGGAGAGGATGGGTCCACGGCTCGATCGGGCCTATCAGCGCCATTCCCAAAGACGGGGTTCAGCCTAGGCCGGGAGACAGGCTCAGATGGGGAGAGGCATCCCCAAATTTGGCATGGGACTCTATGCCACGGGGAAGACAGGGCCCGAATGGGGCAGAACCTGAAGACAGCCTCCTCCTGGGAGGGCCGGGTAGGACCCGGGCTCCGGGAGGCAGGTGTCGCTCAGGGACCCTGGGGGCTCCGGGGCAGTACTCTAATAGGCCGTGGTGGGGGGTTGTCCAGGACAGGTTCGGGCCGGGCCCGCGCACCACCTCGGCGCTTCTGCTTGCGCAACAGGTAGTTTGAGTATTGCACCTCGGGCATGGCCAGTTTGAGGCAGGCCTCGGTGGCTGGGCCGGCACCGCCACCAGGCAAGTCGTAACCCATGATGTCCACTTTGCGGCTGGGCTGCCACGGCTGCAGCTGCTTGGTGCGGATCTGCGCGGCCGGCCTCAGCACCGGCTCGTCACCGAAGCAGTGGCGCAGTAAGCGCTGCCGGGCCTCGCGCAGCTCGCGCACTTCGCGCTCCACGCATGCGCGGCCAGCTCTCGCCACGCGGCGCCAAAAGGTGGCATTGAAATGGTCGTAGAGGCCGGCGTCGAGCGCGTTCCAGGCGCGCGCGGCCCGCGCCAGCGCCGCGGGGATGGCGGCCAGGCGCGAGGTGGCCGCGCGCGCGTTGAGCTTGGCGTAGAGCACGTCATCCAGGTCCCAGGCCAGCAGGCGCCGCAGCAGCACGAGCGACTCGTCGAAGTACTCGGCGATCATGACCAGTGAGAAGACCTCCTCGACCTGGCGGATGAGGCGGGCCAGGTAGGCGGCGTCGTGCGCACCGCGATCGTTGTCGCCGCCCAGGTCGTAGGCCAGCGTGTTGTGCGCGAACATGGCAAAGTGCTCGCCCGCGCGGTAGTAGGCCTCGGGCGCGCGCAGGAAGGCCTCGAGGGACGCGTTGGGAACGCGCCGGAAGGCGGGGCAATACTGGTTGTAATAGCTGAAGAGAGATTCGAACATGGCGGCCGGCTCGCGCAGGATAGTGACGTAGATCGTGTCCGGCGGCATAAGGCGCTGCAGCTCGGCGCGGTCGAAGCGCAGGTGGCTGGCCAGCATGTGTGGAGGCCGGGTGGCTGGGTGCACGAAGTGCGCCGAGAAGTTCCGAGGATAGCAGAACTGGTGCTCGCAGCTCGGGTGCGGCAGGGCGACGGTGAGATTGTGGCGTTCGGCGAAACGGAACAGGATGTTCTGCACCGTGGTGCCCGCCGTCTTGTGCGTCTTTAGGAAGGCCACCGTCATGTGCTTGGGGCGTGGTGGCGACTCCCGCTGAGGCGGGCAGCTCACGGGGAACAGCTTGGGGTACCTGCAAGACCCACAGGGTGTGTGAGAGAGGTGCAGCATGACCCTGTCCCATCCCCAACGATGGTAGATGTTGGCATAAGGGTTTTACCCCTGGAACAATAGGAGGCAGGTGGTTGGTAGCCTCCAAAATGAGCCTTGCCAATCCCGCTGTCCTGTTTGATTGCACACGGATGGGCTTATTGATGTGCCTAAGCTACAGAATAGGGCAGAAATGATGGAATGTAATCTCAGATTATAACAGATACATTGCCTCCATCTTACTGTTTTTCTCTCTTTTACTCTCTCCAGGATATCATCTTGGGGAAAGTAAGCTGCCATATTGATGGACAGCCATATAGAAAAAAAAATCACGTAGCAACAGCCATTAGCCTGCTTGAAGAATTGAAGCCTATTGAACCACTTGTGTGAGCCTAAAGGGTATCCCTTCTAATCAAGCCCTTGACAGACATCTCGACTGCACACTCATGAAAGACCTTGAATCCCAAGTATACACATATGTATGGCTTCAGGGAGACTGAAAGTTTAGGAAAAATTGCAAATGCTCAGGATGTATAGAGTTCAGTACTCCAAAATTACTCAAATTTACCTACACTATAGGTACAGTAGTTCTGAGCACCTATAACTTAAAAGTGCATGTAATTAACTACATTACTGCCACAATAGCACTGTTGTGCACATTAATACTGTGCACCCAAACTAGATAATATTTCATGTTCTTTATCTTGAATACTGAAGAGGCTTATATTTCCATTTCCCCCATAATGTCACTCAACTTCCACTAAAGACAAATCTAAATTCTTAATTTATTACTTAAGTATATAATGAGCCCTTTTTGGCTGAAGATTTTCATAACTTTTTCCTGGCTTTTTGGGCACCATTTACTCTCTGGGAAGTAGATTTTCACGAAATTAAGGACAGAGAAACAAATCCTCAGCAGATTACATATTGATTTGAACACAATGATGACACAAGACTGAAAACTTCTCTACATCAACTGAATTATGTAATAGGCAAGTAGAAATTAAGAATTGAAAAGTCAAGCTGGGCATCAGTGGCTCACACCTGTCATCCTAGCTACCCAGAGACTGAGATCTGAGAATCATGGTTCAAAGCCAGCCTAGGCAGGAATGGCCATGAGACTCTTATCTCCAATTAACCACCAGAAAACTAGAAGTGGCACTGTGGCTCAAATGGTAGAGCACTGTCCTTGAGCTGAAGAGCTGAGGGACAGCACTCAGGCCCAGAGTTCAAGCCCCATGATGGACACACACACACACACACACACACACAGACACACACAAGAAATAATTAAAAAGTCAAATTTCTTTTGTTTCTAATTTTTTTTACCACATTGGTAAAAACCATGTGTAATGAATTCACAAATAAGGTAGGTTTACTACCTTAGGTAAATCTAGCCTTACTACCTTAGTAAATCTAGGTGTAAGCTACACCTAGATTTCAGATCCATGAACACTATGAGAGAATAAATGTTTGCTTTCTGTGGTAAAATAATGTTTGAGAGGAGTCAACAAGGCTTGATAAGAAATGTACTCATGCGGCTGGGAAGGTGGCTCAGTGGTAGAGAATTTGCCTTGCATGCATGAGGCCCTGGGTTCGATTCCTCAGCACCACATAAGCAAAAAGAAAAAAGCTGGAAGTGGCGCTGTGGCTCAAGTGGTAGAGCGCTAGCCTTGAGCTGAAGAGCTGAGGGACAGCGCCCAGGCCCAGAGTTCAGGCCCCAAGCCCAGACCCAAAAAAAAAAAAAAAAGAAGAAATGTACTCATTACCTTGTTCATGTGGTTGTAACTCCTCTGAGCAGTATTTTCACAATAAAAAGCTTATTTAAAAAAATAATGTTTGAGACTGGATCTTACTATGTAGTCCTGGCTGTTTTAGAACTTGAGATCTTCCTGCGTCAGCCTCCAGGTGCTGGAATTGCAAGCTGGCACCACCATGCCTGACATCCATTGCTCAGTTTTTTTTTTTTTGTTTTTTTTTGGGGGGGGGTCCGGTCATAGGGCCTGAACTCTGGGCCTGGGCGCTGTCCCTCAGCTTTTCAGCTCAAGGCTAGCACTCTACCACTTGAGCCACAGTGCCACTTCCAGCTTTTTTCTTTTTGCCTATGTGGTGCTGAGGAATCGAACCCAGGGCCTCTGGCATGCAAGGCAAGCGCTCTACCACTGAGCCACCTTCCCAGCCCCATCGATTGCTCAGTTTTAAGGTAACTTGCTTATTCAGAAATAGTATAAGGAATTCCTTGAGAAATCCTACTTTGTCGCTGGAAAAGCTTAGGACCAACAGGAAATCTTAGTCACCAAATCCTTTTGCTCCCTGTCTTCTTTCTCATTTTTACTTTCATTTTACTATTTAACTGATTTCTTACTTTTTGAGTAGGTGGTACAGGACTTTGCAGCAACCCATTTATTAAACGTTTCTGTTAATGGCTCTGAAGTCCATCCATCCATCCATCCATCTGTTTGTCCATTCAACAAAAAGTTTTTGAGCATTTATTGTGTGTCAAGTAATGTTCTAAGAGCAAGAAGTATACAGTATACAAAATGAATAATGGTCTTAGCTCTCATGGAGATTTTATTTCTGTACTTTGTTCCTAAATCAAAAGTGTTTTGGATTACTGGTTCTAGAAGGTCCTTTGAAGACTTTGATTCACTCTTCTGATTCTTCTCTACCATTCTGAGCATCTGGCTATGAGGGCATCTCTAGGCAGCTTTGTGAACACCATTATGGCTGGCTTCGGCTCAAGGTAATGTCTGCAGATACCACCTCCTCCATTCACACCTTTGTCAATGGTAGATCATGGAAAAAAATAGAAAAGTTGAGGCCTTGACAGGTGCAGTGATCTTTTAGGGTTATACAGTGACACGGGCAGGAGTCAGGTTCCCATCAGTCATCACATGGTACCCACCCATGAGGGTGACTAGGCCATCACGCCTATCATCACTAACATTTTAGAGATGAAGACATGGGCTAAGAAAAGTAAAGTGTGTGCTCCACACAGCAAAGGTAATGAGAAGTTGTCTACAGCCCACTAAGGAGGCACTTGGCCATGATGTTGTAGGAATGACTTGGACTGGATTTGATTTGCAGCTAACTAGTTTTATGTAACTAGTTTTTACTCAATCCAATCAGTAGAGAGCAGTCTCTCAATCTGTGGCTTGAGAGGATGTGTATGGAAAGCACCGTGAGAGTGCAGTGCCCAGAGGACTGTTCTGGCAGATGGAAGACTAGGAAAGGGAGCTGCCATTCCTGTTGCTAACCTAGACCCCAGCACAGGAATGTCCCTCCTTAGGGGACCTTGCTCTCCCACGGAGACTCTGCCCACTTACCAGCTGAGTTGAGCCCCCTGGTGGATGAGGAGGCTCACTGTGCTGCACCCCAGAACCAGCAGTAAGATTTTCCGGCGGCTTATCATCTTGGAGGCCTGTTGTAGGCGCTGAAGGATGGGTGGCATGGTGGATTACCTATCCCTGGGCCAGCCAGGACCTCACTATCCAGGACTTACTTCAGCAGCACTCATGGGGGCTCCTGGGCTTCTGGTAACAGGGCCAGTGTTCCTGAGAAGCCTGGTGAGAAAGGAGGCAGACAGGTTTTCAGTGTGAGGAGGAGGATCCAGGCCCTAGCAGGACAGCTACAGAGAAGATCTTCAATGAGCCAGGTGAACAGAGAGGCTTGGACAGATCAGATTCCTACCTCCTGTTACTAAAACCCTATCTCCTCACTGTTTCACATAACCTAGACTTGGGTGGAATTACAGGGTGTGGTTTATGGTCAGCCCTTCAGACTACAGACACTTCATCTCTTGAAGTGTCTGTGCCTTGGGCTGGGAAGGTAGCTCAGTGGTAGAGTGCTTGCCTTGCATGCATGAGGCCTTGGGTTCGATACCTCAGCACCACATAAGCAGAAATAAAAAGCTGGAAGTGGCGCTGTGGCTCAAGTGGTAGAGCTCTAGCCTTGAGCTGAAGAGTTGAGGGACAGCACCCAGGCCCAGAGTTCAGGCCCCACGACCGGACCCCCTGCCACCCCCCCAAAAAAAGAGAAGTGTCTGTGCCTCCTAGTCTAACTTGAGCTTTGTCTCATGGCCATTTGGATCTGTCTCTGTAGTAAGTGGTCTCAGCACCAGTATGTGACTCAGGCCACGGAAGTCTCAGCTCAGTGTCTCACCTCCTCCAGGACTCACCTGATCTCTTTGGCTAAGGGATGGTACTTGTTCCCCAGAGCCTGAGCTCCACTGCTCTCAGATCAATACTACATGTTTACTATATCATTAAACACAAACTAGTACCACTCTAATATAGGTATTATTCACACTTTGAAGATGATGAAAATGAGTGAATTGTTCGTTGTGGCACAGTGGTAACAGCAGAACCAGGACTCGGACCTCTTCTTTCTGTCTCCCAAATCCATATGCTTAGACATCCTGTAAGCATCCTGTGTGCTGTGTCCACAGAGAACTAAGTATTAGTTCTAGCAACCCTTCATGCCCCTGACGTCTCCTAGCTGGAATCCTGAGGGCCCAGGACTGATAAATCCGGGAGAGAAGGAGAGAAGTGCTGAAATCCTGGACCTCTGTCCAGATTCTATCCCCAGACACCTGATACCCATGCTGCCCCATGAGCTGACTTCAGTATAGGTGCCTAGCCAGGGTGAAGGGAGGGCAGCCTGGGAGGTACAAAGCAGGAGGTGGGGAGTCCAGTCCAGAGGTGACTCCTGCTTATCGCCCTGCTGAGAATGTCCTGCAGAAGGCCAGCCTCTATCCTAGGTGAGTGGCGGCGGGAGTAGGAAGTTGGAAAAGGGCCAGGTTTCTGGCCAGTCTCTTCCCTGAAAGAATGCCCTGGCTCAAGGACAGCCCAGGCCTTGCCAGTCCAGGTGGAAAGTCAGCTTCAGCAGCCCCGCCTGCCCCTATGTTAGGATGGGTCTCACCCCAGTGGCATGTCTAGATTCAGATCCAGCTTCAGCTCACACACACTCCTCTCCAAATGAGAATAGGGCTTAGAGCCTTTTGGGTATGAGCATGTGTGTGGAACTAGGACACCTGGTCCCAGGAGTGGTGAAATAATGTGAAAACCCTTTTAACCATCATCTTACCTCTGGAGCCCTGTGTGTTCCATTCCTCTTATTCTCTCCTGCCTTTCATCCATCCTGGATTATATTTAAACGTGTTTAGCAGGACCAGTGTCCTTTGTCTCCAGGCCCCATCACCTGGTTTCTTCCACTACAGACTGACTAATCCTCCTGACTTACATCCTCCCTGAGTTTTCAGGGATTGCTGGGGTAGAACAGAGCTAGTTCGTTTTCAGTGGGGAATTCAAGATCTTGGCCCTCTAGAGATTCATGCCTTCTTTTTGTCACCCATCCTGCCTAGAGAACTGATGGCAAGATGGTTTCCCAAGGAGTTAGTGGGAAGCCAGTCTATATCCAGCTTTGCTGAACTTGCTGATAATACCCTGTTTCACCTTTGCCAGCCAAGGTGGTCAAGTCTATGGGGGGAGCCACATCCTTTTCCATATCTACTAGATAAGGGTAGAGGGAGTGTGTCGTGTCCCTTTATTCCATTCCAGATGTTCCTTACTGTCTAATGTCTTAGCTCTGGGGAGCAAGTTGGACTAGTCTGACAACTGCTTGGGCACTGTGGAAATCATGGACACCAGCCTCCAGAGATGGGTACCAGAGACGCTGGACGCTGACAATGACAGGCTGTTCATGTCCTCCACATACAGTCTGCTTCATTCCTGTGCAGCCTCCACAGTCCTAGAGTTCTTCCTGGGACACTGAGGATCATTCTGTCTTGGGTCTGGGCCCTCTGGCTGTGACTTGCCCACCCACTCCCACTCTGTGTTGCGGTTTATGCTGCTCTTTCAGAGCACACAGTGCATTTTTCTCCATGGAAGACCTTCAGGTATTTTGAAAGCCAGAACCCTGCCTCCTCTGGGTTGGCACTGGGCCAGGCCATTCCAGGTCAGGAGAGAAGGTGGCACTGGGACAGTAGAGGAGGCTTGCCTTCCCTGGGCCAGGCCAAGGCTAGATGTCTCTTTTGGGCTCAGGGCAGCGGGAGCCAGGAGGGACTGAGGTTCCCTCTGGCCTTAAAGCTGATGTAGGTGGGTGGTGCTGCTACACCAGGCTTTCGAACAATGGCCCTGGTGGGTGTCCACAAAGGTTTCAGACTACTCCCCAATTTCCCCAGTGTGGTCTTCAGAGAGAGTGCAAGTGAGCCAAAGAAAGAGAGGGGGGGGTCCCCTCACCATCCTGGATAGGTCAGGGTGCCAACCTCATCAGAATACCAGTGCTAATTTTAGTCAGAACAATCTACCTCAGGCTGATGCCCAGTTTTGCAAATTGCTTTCTTTTCTCCTGGGAACCAATGAAGACATGCTAGAGCCAGCCAGAGCTTTGGAAACTGTGGTGAACACACACCCATTCCCCAAAGATCCCCTTCTTCTCTGTCCCATTCGGGCTCTAGAGCTGTGACTGATGCACTTAAAAGGGGTGCCTGGGTCAGGACCACCCCGACCTGACCTCGCAATGACTTGAAGACTCCATCCTGATTTGGCACTGCCCAGCCAGGAGTAAAAGTGACATAAAGCCCCCAGAGAAGAAAGGACAAGAGCCCAGGGGTGGGTGGTTAGCAATATTAATGGCCCCAGAGATGGAGTATCTTTCCACCACCCTTCCCCCACCCCCAGTCTGCACCGGGTCCCCCAGCCTCTTCTCCCTGTCCTCCATCCCCTCCTCCCAATTTCCTTCATCCTTCTCCCCTCATCAGTACCCCCCCCCACACACACACCCAGCCCCCATTGCATTTCCCTGCAATTTCTCCCAGGGATCTGGGTCACTGGGACCTGGTCACCATATAGAATAGGCCAGGTTGGCCCTCTTCGCAGGCCTTGCACTTGCTCCGTGGGGGTAGAGGGCCGCCTCCCCGTGCCCGGGCACCTAGGCCCCCAGAACGCTCTCCGCTGCCCTCCTCCCCATCTCCGTCCTGTGCGGTCCACCCGGCCGCTGCAGTACTCACGCTGCCTGCGAGCGAGTGCCTGCGACCCCGGATTGGGGGGGTTGCTCTCCTCTTCCTCTGGCCCCTTGTTCTTAAGTCCGCCCTGGAGCAGCGGGGGGCCCTGAGCACTGAGTGCCGGCCACTCGCTGGCTGCTCGCTGCGCTTGGATAGGATCAGGTGGCTGCGTTCGCTCGGCTTGTTCTGCTCCGCTCCCTCCTCTCTGCTCTGCCCACCCCCCCATCTCTCACCGGAGGCGGGGCGGGGGGGGGGGGGAGGCGGGGAAGGGGAGGAGGGCAGCTCAGAGGAGGGGGAGAGGAGACGGGAAGGAGGATTCCATGGCTGGTGGGCGTCGGGTGAGGGCTCTCTAGGTGGCATCTTTGGTTACAAGCATCTTAACCACTGTCACCTTTTAGAAGTGTCTCCCTTGTTCTGTCAAGAGGGGAAACTGAGTCTGGGAAGGTGTCTGAGTACTCTGGAATTATCAGGCATCTTGGGCCCAGCTGGACATCCAGTGTCTGGGGGTGATTGGCTTAGACTGAGGACCTGTATCTTGCAAGCTGGCTTACTCCTCCCCTTCACTTCCCACTTCTACCCTGTCTCCTCACATCTGCCCTCTCCACCCTGCCCTTCCAGCCTGTCTCTAGTCCCAGCTCCCTGTGCCTCACCCATTCCTAATCAAAGCTTTCAGCCTACTAGGATGCTGCCCAGGAGGCAGCCTGTACCAAAAGCTAGAGGACCACAGTTCAATCTTGAGCCTGCTATTATGCCCCAGGATCAAAGGGCAACTTCCTTAGCCCTGCTTGTTGCTTCTAGCTCGATTTGGGCAGCTGTCCTGGGGCTGTTCTACTTGGGAAGGCTCTGCTTTAGTCCTTACCTTTACCCCTGGACATGGAGCAGCAGTATCTCTGGTATCTCAGGCATCAAACATTAGATTCTGTGGCTTGCTGGGCACCTACTTTCCCCTTTACTCTGGGCCAGGTAAGCTAAGCATCCTGGAGCTGGGTAGTCACCCAAAGCTGGGACCAGGGAGGATGCAAGGATACTTGCTAAGAAGCCAATGTGGATTCTGTGTCAGGAAAACTGCTTGTTGCCCCAGTTTGGCCCCTTACTCATGTTAGTTTCTCATTGCTTTTTATCTTTCCCCTCTGTACAATTGGAGGGGGAGGCCACCCTTCCTGAATCCCTGGGTTCTTGTGATAAAATCAGACCCCTTTTTGGTCCTACCTACACTAACCTCTCACTTATCAGCTGTGAGTTTATCCTGCCTTAAGAGACCCTGCCCTTTCTTCCCCTTCTCTCTCTCCCCCTACACAGTGGGGCCTCCAGCCTCAGATGACCTACTCGTGGCTCTCAGGTTACAGACAGCAAAAAAGAACCTTCCTTTGGATTAGGAATGGTTCTGCCTGAGTGGGCTGACATGCTGGAGACACCACTGCTCTTCCTTCTGTGCTGCTGCCCTTCCTAGCTTTCCCACATTGGGAGTGACAGGAGGACCCTGGGGTTGTGAAGGTGCTGGAAGGGGGAACAGGCTGAGAAGGGATGAAGAGAACTTCCCATTCCTGGCTAGGGCGGGGAGCCGGCCTTGGCTGGTTTAGTTCTTTGCTTTGTCAAATCTCACCTTCCCTGCATCTGGTGCCCATTTTGTCCCCCTTGCTGCTCCCAGTTATTTCTTCATTGAGAGTAGATGGTGAAATGGAGCTGGCCAGAGAAAAGATTTGAAGGGAAGGTGTGGGGAAAAAAAAAATCAGACCATTAAATTTGTTTTCCTTTCCCTAATGCAAGGTACACATCCACAAAGGAGTCACCTCAGAGATTGTTAATCCTGAGATTATTTTCAAGCAAAAAAAAAAAAGAAAAGAAAGAAAGAAAGAAAAAGAAAGGAAGGAAGGAAGAAAGGAAGAAAGAAAAAAGTCTGGGTGCCAGTGGCTTACACCTGTAATGTTAGCTACTCAGGAGGCTGAAATCTGAGGATCTGCAGTTTGAAGCCAGATCAGGCAGGGAAGTCCATAATGAGACTCCTATCTCCAATTATCAATCACCAAAAAGCCAACAGTGGAAAGGTGGCTCAAGTGCTAGGGCGCTACACACACACACACACACACACACACACACACACACACACACACACACACACACACACACACACACACACACACACACACACACACACACACACACACACACAAATCCTGCACCTTCTCTTGTAGGTGCATTTTTAATTTTTAACATTAATCCTTTATTAAGCTCGTCTTAGTACGGTGAGGGTCTGGCCCCATTTTGGGGTTTGGCGATGGCAAGAAAGAATTAAAAAGAAAGCCTGACATGGTGAGGCACACTTGTAATCCCAGCACTGGGAGGCTGAGGCAGAAGGATCGCCAGTTGGAGGCCAGCTTGGGTTAAACATCTTGTCTTTAAAACAAACAAAAAGGTGGAAAATTGTATATGGGGGGGAAATTCGGAAACGGAGAAGAGGAGAGCACATTTCAGCCAGCCTGAAGGTGGGGGAGGGGGGGAAAGGCTTTAATGTCGCCCTTCCCCCAGGTCGGCAGCTGGAGCTCAGCCTGGCGGGTCCGTTCCTTTCCCGGCTCCGATCCCCTTTCACCCATTCATCCTTGCTTGGGTCGGGGGTGGGCGGGCAGACAATCAGACACTGTTTTATCAGAGGCATCCGCCCCCACCTCCTGCCTGGCGCCGGCAAACAGCGGCCATCGAATGAATCTTTTCGACCCCCGTTCTCCTCAGCAAAAACCTCCAGGGCTCCCACGGGATCTAAACGTCCGAGCCTTTCATTGGACCAGGGTGTCGGGCAGGAAGACCGAGTCTAAGCTCGTGCAGGTGAGACTGAGACAAAGGAAGCACGCTTTGAGGGCGGCTCTCCACGCAGCCAGTCCTACTCCGCCACCAGTGTTCACGGACGGGGGCAGTAGCGTGAACTGGTTCTCGGGAATTTGGGCCCGTGTAGACGGTGACTCGCGTCCTACAATTCCCAGAAGGCTTCGCGGCCAGATCCGTCTACGGCGCTTCCACAGCGAATCATGTCTTCCGGAAGACAGCAGGAGGCGGTGCCAATCTAAACTACCTTCCAATCACAGAGAGGACTTGGCTACAACGCTGTCGGAAGTTCCGGGCAGTAGGCCCAGAGACTGGCTCGAGCTTCCGGGTTGGTCGCGCGCCTTCCTGTGGCTAAGATGGCGGCCGAGCATCCTGAGCCTCCCAAAGGGGAATTGCAGTTGCCACCGCCTCCACCTCCGGGTCACTATGGTGCTTGGGCTGCCCAGGAACTTCAAGCCAAACTGGCAGAGATCGGAGCTCCGATCCAGGGTGAGTAGCATGGGAAGTCAAGACGGGACGGACAGGCCAGTGGAGAAGCGGAGCCTGGTTACCCGGGTGACACGGGAGAGTGGGGGGGCGGAATGGCAGTGGCGCGCCGCTGAGGCCTGCCCTGGCCTGGCCGCTCTACCCGTTTGGCTCGTCCCCACATTGATCGTGTGCTTCGCTCCACAGGGAGTCGGGAGGAGCTGGTAGAGCGGCTGCAGTCCTACACTCGCCAGGTGAGTGGTTGCGGCACTCCTGGATAGCGGAGCGCTTGGAGGCCTGCAAGACCTCGTACAGCTGGATCTTCGTGCTTTTGTGCGTTTCTGCTGCAGTCGGCCACTTGACTTGTTCTGTGCCCTTGCTTTTTTTGCCTGCTTTGTTGAAAGCGCAACTGCCCATATTGTTTGTGTTCCTCCCCCCCCCCCCCCCCCCCAGTATCTAGCCCATCCGATGACAGACAGGCTGCGGGTAAATTTTGGGTGAATAGATAGGAGAGAAGATCGTTTAGTGGAACAGCTCCTGTTGGACTTTTTTTTCTTTTGCAGACTGGCATCGTGCTGAATCGGCCAGTTTTGAGAGGGGAGGATGGGGACAAATCTGCTCCCCCTCCCATGTCAGCACAGGTAAGAAAGTTCTACTTTTTTTTTTTTTCTTGCCAGTCCTGGGGCTTGAACTCAGGACCTAGGCACTGCCCCTGGGCTTCTTTTGCTCAAGGCTGGTGCTCTACCACCTGAACCACAGAGCCACTCTTAGGTTTTTCTGTTTATGCAGTATTGAGAAATCGAACCGAGGACTTCATGCATGCTAGGCAAGCACTCTACCACTAAGCTATATACCCAGCCCCTCTCCTTTTTTTAATTGTTATTTTTAAGGAGTTGTACAAAGGAGTTACGATTTCATAAGTCATTTGTACAGTGCTGCTTGGGCACCCCTTTCTTTGCTTTTTCCCATTTTTTCCGCCTCCCATCCCTACACACAAGTTACATAGTTCAGTTTACATAGTGTATACTGAATACAATGAGTGCATTTGCCTGTTCTTCTTTCCTCCACTTGTGCCCCTCCTTTACCCACACCCCAAAAAGAAGAAAAATCCCCCCCTCCAGTTTCCATTTCTTAGAATTTGTTTTCATAAATAACATATTTTATTGATGTTCAGAAGATGTAAGCCTTTGGATTCCTCAAATTTGTATATCTTCCTTTTGTCAGTTTGTTTTGTGTGTAAATACATAAAACCCTGTATAAGTTATCATGTTTAGTTGTATTTTAGATCTAGTTTTCATATAGGAGCGAAAACACATATCACTTGTCTCTATGAGTTGGCTTACTTCACTTAACATAATTTGTTTTGAGTATATTCATTTCCCTGAAAATGATACAGTATTCTTTCTGGTGGATGAGTAAAATTCCATTGTGCATTATTACCACTATTTTTTGATCCACTCATTTATTGTAGGGCATCTGGGCTGTTTTCATAACTTTGCTATTATGAATAGTGCAGCAGTTAACATGGATGTGCAAGCATTTTTACTGTATCATGAATTATGATGTTCTGAGTTGATGCCCAATAGTGGTATGGCTGGATCAGATCATAGGGTAGTTCTATTTTAGTTTTTGGAAGAATCTCCAAACTGCCCTCCAGAGTGGTTGTACTAGCATACATTCCCACCTGCAGTGCAGTAGGGTTTATCCCCTCCCCTTTCCTCTGCCAGCATTTGGTATTGTTCAAATTCTCAGTGTTTGGGCTGGGAAGGTGGCTCAGTGGTAGAGTGCTTGCCTTGCATGCATGAGGCCCTAGGTTTGATTCCTCAGTATCATTTATGCAGAAAAAGCTGGAAATGGCCCTGTGGCTCAAGTGGCAGAGTACTAGCCTTGAGTTGAAGAGCTGAGGGACCCATGACCGAAAAAAAAAAAACAAAAAACCCCAAAACCCAAAAAAACCCCAATTCTCAGTGTTGTCCAATCTTAATGGTGATGAGATGGAATCTCAATGTCGTTTGGTTTGCTTTTCCTTTATAGCCAAGGATGTTGAGCATTTCCTCATGTGTTTTTTTTTTTTTTTTTTTTTTTGTCGGTCGTGGGGCTTGAACTCTGGGCCTGGGCGCTGTCCCTCAGCTCTTCAGCTCAAGGCGAGTGCTCTACCACTTGAGCTACAGCGCCACTTCCGGTTTTCTGGTGGTTTATTGGAGATAGGAGTCTCACGGTCTCTCCTGCGCGGGCTGGCTTTGAACCGCGATCCTCAGATCTCAGCCTCCTGAGTAGCTAGGATTACAGGCGTGAGCCACCAGCGCCCGGCTCCTCATGTGTTTATTGGCCGTTTGTAGGGAGTTGTTCTACATTACAGAATCTGTTCTGGTCAGAGTAGTCCCTCCTCTCACATGCATTGTAGTGGGGTGACAACTAGTAGATGGGGCAGGGAGGTCTTGCAATGACAGGATTGGGTGCTCATTACTTTTTTTTTTCTTGGTCCATCATGGATCTTGAACTCTGGGTCTGGATGATGTCCCTGAGCTCTTCAGCTCAAGACCAGTGTGCTACCACTTGAGCCATAGCACCACTTCTGGTTTTCTGGTGGTTAATTGGAGATAAGAATCTCAAAGACTTTCCTGCCCAGGCTGGCTTTGAACTGTGATCCTCAGATCTCAGCCTCCTGAGTAGCTAGGATTATAGACATGAGTCACCAGTGCTAGCAGCCTTTTAAAATTTTTACTTTTTGCCAATCCTGGGGCTTGAACTCTGGCTTTGAGTGCTTTCCCTAAGCTTTTTTTTTTTTTTTTTTTTTTTTTTTTTTGGGTCCGGTCATGGGGCCTGAACTCTAGGCCTGGGCGTTGTCCCTCAGCTCTTCAGCTCAAGGCTAGCGCTCTACCACTTGAGCCACTTCTGGCTTTTTTTTTCCTTTTTGCTTATGTGTTGCTGAGGAATTGAACCCAGGGCCTCATGCATGCAAGGCAAGCGCTCTATCACTGAGCCACCTTCCCAGCCTCTTCTTATCTTTTCTGATTCTAGATCTTATTTTCTTTCTCCAAAGCAGTCACTGACTTGGGATACATTGATCTCTGTATGTGATGGTTTTTAGAGGTGCACTGAGCCTTCTAAAATTGAACGTGAGGGCTGGGAAGGTGGCTCAGTGGTAGAGTGCTTGCCTTGCATGCATGAGGCCCTGGGTTTGATGATTCCTCAGCACTACATAAACAGAAAAAACTGGAAGTGGCGCTGTGACTCAAGTGGTAGAGCGCTCGCCTTGAGCTGAGGAGCTGAGAGACAGAGTTCAGGCCCCACGACCGACCCCCCCCCCCCCAAAAAAAAACAATTGAATGTGAAATACATGCTCAGGGTAGTTTTTTGGGGAGAGAAATAATAACTTTCTTTGGTTGTACCTCAAATTTAATTCTGTTTCTCCAAAACAGTGATTAACCAGGGATTCATTGTGTGTGATAATTTTTATTTATTATTTATTTATTTATTTTCTTGCCAGTTCTGGGGCTTGAAGTCAGGACCCGGGCACTGTCCTTGAGCTTCTTTTGTTCAATGCTGGCACTCTACCACTTGAGCCACAGTGCCACTTCTGGCTTTTTCTGTTGATGTGGTACTGAGGAATGGAACCCACGGCTTCATGCATGCTAGGCAAGCATACCACCAAGCCACATTCTTAGCCTGTGATGGTTTTTAGAGGTGCCACTAAGCCTCTTGAAATTGAATACAAAATATGTGTTCATGATAATTTTCTGTGGAAAGAACTGATAGTTTTCTTTGGTTGGTATCCCAAAGTCAACATTCTCTTTCCTTGTTATTGTTATGGGGCATTATGGAGTTATATTCATTTGGCTTTGCATTTCAGTACATGGCTTATTTGCTAGATCCCCAGGAAGTGTTTGCAGAACAAATAGATAAATGCGTCCTAGTTGATGGTCATATTTTTTCCACAGCTCTCTGGGATTCCCATGCCACCACCACCCATGGGACTTCCCCCTCTGCAGCCTCCTCCACCACCCCCACCACCTCCACCAGGGCTTGGCCTTGGCTTTCCAATGGCTCACCCGCCAAATTTGGGACCCCCACCTCCTCTCCGTGTGGGTGAACCTGTGGCACTGTCAGAGGAGGAGCGTCTGAAGTTGGCCCAGCAGCAGGCAGCTCTACTGATGCAGCAAGAGGAACGTGCCAAACAGGTAGGGCAGATAGAAGCCTGCACCTGAGCCTTATTAGGTCTGTGAACAGGTAGATACAGCCTCAGAGAGCTGGATCCTGGAGTCAAGGCTTTTAGGAAGATCGCGAGCAAAGAGTAGAACATAGATTTTAGGCTAGAAGAGGACACCAGGAAGTTAGAGTTGTGGCAGATTGGCTTGGGTCATCTTGGTTCTGGTATGAGCTTGTTTTAATTTTAAGCAGGGAGATCATTCATTGAAGGAACATGAGCTTTTGGAGCAGCAGAAGTGGGTAATGCCCTTCCCCCTAACTTTTTGACCTCATAGTCCCCTCCATAGGATGTCACTTAACAGTGCTTAGGGTCCAAAACAGATGCATTATTTCAAGTTTTTTCTTGGTGGCTAAGTTATCCCCAGCTAAGCTCCAGTATGTCCCAAAGAATCTTATTTTTCCTAGTCAAGAGGTTAGCAGACTACTTATAGGCTGTAGTCTTCTTTTTTATGTCCTGTCAACTAAAAATAGTATTTATATTTTTAAAGAGTTGTGATTAAAAAAAACAAACAACAAAAATCACAACTTAAACCAAGGATATGTAGCTCCATATTATAAAAAAAAATGGCCGATTACAAAAAATGTTGACTCCTGTTAGTTTTAGGTACCTTGAAGAGGCTTCTGGGGGTATTTTGTGATTTGTATTAGATTTAGACTAAGTATGATGAGGATAAGTTTGGGAATGATGTAAAAGTGTTCTGTCCCACATTGAACTATGTCAGTTGTTACCCATTGAGTTGTTCATAAGTATTAGAAAACAAGCATTAAAAACAGCATATATGGAAAAAATGTATGAAGTACTGGCTTTGCCTTGATTGTGGCAAATGTCAGAGTAACTATAGGAAAATAATTCATAGTTCTTTTTAAATAGAAGAAAACTTACTGAAAAATAGAAGGAAGCAGTCAGGTGCCAGTGGCTCATGCCTGTAAACCTAGCTACTCAGGAAGCTGAGATCTGAGGGTTGTGGTTTGAAGCCAGCCTGGGCAGGAAAGTCTGTGAGACTCTTTTATCTCCAATAAACTACCCAAGAAAAAGCCAGAAGTTGAGGTGTGGTTCAAGTGGGAGACCACTAGTCTTGAGCAAAAGAAGCTCAGGAAAAAAACATCCAAACCCTGAATTCAAGCCCCCAGAACCAGCTTCCAAAAAATAAATAAATAAATAAAAACAAATAAAAGCAAGAAAAGTAAGAAAGCAGCATTTAGCTTAACAGTAAATTCTCTTCTAGGAACCAGAAATTTTCAAGGGGTTTCCCTTGGTCATATTTCCAGGGATTTTTGGTCATGATGAGAAAGAGGGGCTTCTCTGGTTTGATCAGTAGCCTGAAAGTGGGATGGAGGAGATATGTACCTGGGTGGTTTCTGATTATTTTCCTTGCGCTTATTACTTGGCTGAGAGAGTATATTTGCTAGGGGCTGTTGCCAAATGGATTGTCAAACTGTTTCTGCTCCCATTTTTCTCCTACAGGCAGCTGTGCTACTGGAGCAGGAGCGGCAGCAGGAGATTGCCAAGATGGGCACCCCAGTCCCTCGGCCCCCACAAGACATGGGTCAGATTGCTGTTCGCACTCCTTTGGGTCCACGAGGTAAGACCCTAGAGAAGAGAAGAGGAGAAAAGAGAACAAGAAACCTATTTTAAAAGTTTTCTCGGTGCTGAGTACTGAACTTATGGCCTTGAGTATGCTAAGCATGTGCTTAATATTCAGCTATATTCTTAACTTGTTAGAAACTTTTTTTTAACAGTACTGGGATTTGAACTTAGGTCCTTAATTTTAGGCAAGAACTCTTACCACTGAGTCATACCTTCAGTCCTATTTTCTTTTGTCAGTTGTGGGGCTTGAACTCAGGGCCTGGGTCCTATCCCTGAGCCTTTTTGTGCTCACTAGATCTGCCACTTGAGCCAAAGTGCCATTGTGTTTTTTTGTTTTTTTTGTTTTTTTCCTTGGGTCCGGTCGTGGGGCCTGAACTCTGGGCCTGGGCGCTGTCCCTCAGCTCTTCAGTTCAAGGCTAGCTCTCTATCACTTGAGCCACAGCGCTACTTACGGCTTTTTTCTTTTTGCTTATGTGGTGCTGAGGAATGGAACTCAGGGCCTCATGCATGCAAGGCAAGCGCTCTTACCACTGAGCCACCTTCCCAGCCTCCCTCCCCCATTTTTTTCTTTTTGTCGGTCATGGGGATTGAACTCTGGGCCTGGGCACTGTCCCTTAGCTCTTCAGTTCAAGGCTAGTGCTCTACCACTTGAGCCATAGTGCCCCTTCGGTTTTCTGGTGGTTTATTGGAGGTAAGAGTCTCAGGGACTTTTCTGTCTGGGTAGGCTTTGAACTGTAATCCTCAGATTTCAGCCTCCTTAGTAGCTAAGATTATAGGTGTGAGCCACCGGCGCCCAGCAACTTGTTAAATTTTGGAGTGGTTAATTGGAAATAAAATGTCTCGGGAACTTTTCTGCCTGGGCTGGCTTTGAACCTCGATCCTCAGATCTTGGCCTCCTGAGTAGCTAGGATTATAGGCGTGAGCCAATGGCGCCTGGCTTCCGTGTATTTTAGATCTTAACTTCTGCATATCAGAGAGAACATGTGCTGTTTGTCTCTCTAATCTTGGCTTACCTCACTTAACATGATTTGTTCTAGTTCCATCCATTTCCCTGCAAATGACATTATTTTATTCTTTCTAAGGGCTGTGTAAAATTCTGTTGTATGGAGGTACCACAGTATTTGCATCCACTCATCTATGATGGGGCAGCTGGGTTGTTTCCATATTTTTGGCTATTGTGAATAGTGTGGCATTGAACATGGATGTGCAGGTGTCCTTGTCATATGGTGGTTCATGACACTCAGGGTCATACCCAGGAGTTGCAGGGCTGGGTTGTAGGGAAGGTATATGTTTATTTATTTTTATTTTTATTTTTATTTGTCGATCATGGGTCTTGAACTCTGGGCCTGGGCACTGTCCCTCAGCACTTCAGCTCAAGGCAAGCGCTCTACCACTTGAGCTACAGCGCTACTTTTGGTTTTCTGGTGGTTTATTAGAGATAGGAGTCTCATGGTCTTTCCTGCCTGGGCTGGCTTTGAACTGCGATCCTCAGATCTCAGCCTCCTCAGTAGCTAGGATTACAGGCGTGAGCCACCAGTGCTTGGCTAAGGTGTATGTTTATTTATTATTATTATATATATATTTTTTTCAGTCCTGGGGCTTTAAGTTAGGGTCTAGGCACTGTCCTTGAGCTTTTTTTGTTCAAGACTAGTACTCTACCACTTGAGCCACAGTGCCATTTCCAGCTTTTTCTGTTTATGTGGTACTGGGGAACGGAACCTAGGGCTTCATACCACTAAGCCACATTCTCAGCCCTATGTTTAATTTTTTGAGGAACTTTCAGACTGCTTTCCAGAGTGGTTGTGCTAGTTTATATTCCCATCAGCGGTTATGCCCACCTCTTGAAGGGGTCTTAAATCAGGTGCCAGTGGCTCCTGCCTTTTAGCCTAGCTATTTAGGAGACTGAGATGTCAAGATTAAGGTTTGAGGTCAGCCTGAGCAGAAAAGTCTGAGATTTTATCTTCAGTTAACTAGCCAAAAGCTGGGTGGGCTAAAGGTGTGGCTCACGTGAACCAGCTGTGAGCAAAAATGCAGAGTGGAGTGAGACAAGAGGCCCTGAATTCCAGTCCTGGTAGCAAAACAAGAATACTGTGAACTTTACTGCCGGGCCTGGCCTTAACTACGAACCTCCCATTCTTGGCCTACCAAGTTAAAAAATTTTAAGTACAGTAGGTCCTTTGTATCAGTTGCTCCTACATTACATTTGTATTGTACATGTAGTTGTTTTTTTTTGTCGGTTGTGGGGCTTGAACTCTGGGCCTAGATGCAGTCCCTCAGCTCTTCAGCTCAAGGCTAGCGCTCTACCACTTGAGCCACAATGCTACTTCCGGTTTTCTAGTGGTTTATTGCAGATAAGAGTCGTACAGACGTTCCTTCTCTGGTCTGGCTTTGAACTGATATCACCTCAGATCTCAGCCTCCTGAGTAGCTAGGATTACAGGTGTGAGCCATTGGTGCCTGGCTAGGTTTTTTTTCCTGTCATTCTCTAAAACAGTAGAGCAGCTATTTATATAACATGTTGGGTATTATAAGTGGTATAGAGATGATTTAGTACAGATTTAATAGGTTGTATGTTAGTACCATGCTACTTTTATATTAAGAACTTGAGTTCATACAGTCAGGAGTTGGTGTCTCATTCCCATGTGTACTACTACTAGCTAGAAGGTTGAGATCTGAGGATCCAGGTTTGAAGCTAGCCTGGGCAGGAAAAAAAAGCCAAATATGGAGCTGTGGCTCAAGTAGTAGAGCACCAGCCTTGAGTGGAAAAGCTCAGGGACAGTTCCCAGGCCCTGATTTCAAGCCTCAGTAAATCCCAGGCCCTGATTTCAAGCCTCAGTAAAAAAAAAAATAACTAGGAAGTGGCACTGTAGCTGAAGTGGTAGAGTGCTCGCCTTGAGCTGAAGAGCTGAGGGACAACGCCCAGGCTCAGAGTTCAAGCCCCACCACTGACAAAAAAAAAAAACAAAAAACAAAAAAAACAACTAAAAGTTCACGTACAATAAATGTACAATTGAATGAATTTGGGTGGAGTATCCTTAGACTCCATTCCTATCATTGCCTGCCCTAAAGCTAGCACATTGATGATTAGCAAAGAAGGCAACTTGTTATTTTGTTTTTTTGTTTTGTTTTATCTTGGTGATAGTTGGGGAGGTAATTGTTTTTAATGGAGTGTTTTGTCTCTTTTGACATTGGACTTCTTCCTTTTCACAGTAGCTGCTCCAGTAGGCCCAGTGGGTCCTGCTGCCACTGTTTTGCCCATGGGCGTCCCTGTTCCCCGGCCTCGTGGTCCCCCGCCACCTCCTGGAGATGAGAACAGAGAGGTGAGTGATGATTTCTTTGTGTGTGGTAGGCTAGAGTTGGAATCCAGGGTATACGTGCTACGCAAGGTCTATACTGCTGAGCTACATCCCCAGCCTGAGATTGATGATTGCCTCCTCCCTAGGAAGGAAGGGTGTAGTTGATTGGAAGCAAACATTGTCAGTATATTAGAAGTGTCTCAGAGGGGTTGGAGGCTTGGCTCAGTTGGGAGAATGCTAGCCAATGAGCAAAAGCATCAGGTATTGAGTTTGAGTCCTGGGCTAGGACCTAAAAAAATAAAAAGAAAGACAAGAATAGAAGAGTCTGAGAAAATTTGGAGGGTTTGGGAACAACTTAAATTTTTTTTCTTTTGTTGGTTGTAGGGCTTGAACTCGGCCTGGGTTCTGTCCTTTAGCTCTTCAGCTCAAAGCTAGTGCTCTACGACTTGAGCCACAGCACCATTTCCGGCTTTCTAGTGGTAATTGGAGATAAGAATCTCATATACGGGGCTGGGAAGGTGGCTCAGTGGTAGAGCGCTTGCCTTGCATGCCTGAGGCCCTGGGTTCGATTCCTCAGCACCACATAAGAAAAAAGCCGGAAGTGGCGCTGTGGCTCAAGTGGTAGAGCGCTAGCCTTGAGCTGAAGAGCTGAGGGACAGCGCCCAGGCCCAGAGTTCAGGCCCCACGACTTTTCTGCCCAGGCTGGCTTTGAACCATGTTCCTCAGATCTCAGCTTCCTGAGTGGCTGGGATTATAGGCATGAGCCACCGGCCCCCAGCAACAACTTAAAATTCTTTTTTTCTTTTTGGTCGGTTGTGGGGCTTGAACTCTGGCTCTGAGCTTGGGCCCTGTCCCAGCGCTCTTCAGCTCAAGGCGAGCGCTCTACCGCTTGAGCCACAGCGCCACTTCTGGATTTCTAGAGTCTCACGGACTTTCCCGCCCGGGCTGGCTTTGAACTGTGATCCACAGATCTCAGCTTCCTGAGTAGCTAGGATTACAGGCATGAGCCACCAGTGCCCAATTCAACTTAAAATTCTTAATGGTCTTTCCCGTTAATTAAGTATGTGAAGCCTTTTTTTTTTTTGGTCACTTCTGGGGCTTGAACTCAGCCTGGGCATTGTCCCTGAGTTTCTTTTCTCAAGGTTAGCACTCTACCACTTGAGAGCCACAGTGTCACTTCTGGCTTTTTCTGCTTATATGGTACTGAGGAATCGAACCCAGGGTTTTATGCATGCTAGGTAAACACTCTACCACTAAGCCACATTCCCAGCTTCATGGGAAGCCATTCTTTTTTTTTTTTTTTGTCGGCCGTGGGGCTTGAACTCTGGGCCTGGGCGCTGTCCCTCAGCTCTTCAGCTCAAGGCGAGCACTCTACCACTTGAGCTACAGCACCACTTCCGGTTTTCTGGTGGTTTTATTGGAGATAGGAGTCTCACGGTCTTTCCTGCCCGGGCTGGCTTTGAACCTCGATCCTCAGATCTCAGCCTCCTGAGTAGCTAGGATTACAGGCGTGAGCCACCAGCGCCCGGCTGGGAAGCCATTCTTAATGAAAATACCTGTACTATAGAGCAGAGGGACCTGAGAGAGATCCCTCTGAATTTGAACTGAGTTTGTGGTAATCTTTGGGGGATGCAGAACCTCATTGAGTTCATTTGGTTCTTCCCCCTTCATTTCTGCTATGTCTGTCAAGACTGGCAATTTTTAAAGCTGGGCGACGGTGGCTCACACCTGTAATCCTAGCTACTCAGGAGGCAGAGATCTGAGGATCATGATTCAAAGCCAGCCCGGGCAGAAAAGTCCATGAGACTTTTATCTCCAATAAACCACTAGAAAACCGGAAGTGGCACTGTGGCTCAAGAGGTAGAGCACTCACCTTGAGCTGAAGAGCACAGGGACAGCGCCCAAGCCCAGAGTTCAAGCCCCATGACTGACGGAAAAAAAAAAAAGGACTGGCAATTTTTATAATAGAACAGGAAGGTTAGAGTTGGATTAGAAAGTGTACTGGGGGGCGGGGGATTGGAAGGGATGGTAAGGGGAAACAAAGGAGGAGACAACAATGCTTGATAAGAAATGTACTCATGGAGAGGGGGGTATAATTGGGTGGGGGGAGGGGGGAGGCTGGGAAGGGAGGTGAAGGGTAAACAAAGGAGGAGGCTGCAATGCTTGGTAAGAAATGTATGTATTATCCTGCCCATGTAATTGTAGCCCCTCTGTACAGTATGTTCTCAAATAAAATAAAATAATATTAAAAAAAAAAAAGAAATGTACTCATTACCTTGCTCATGTAATTGTAACCTTCTGTACAGTATTTTCACAATTTAAAAAACATAATAAAAAATAAGAAAAGAAAGTGTACTGTGACTCAGCACCTTTGACTGGGTTGTCTCTGGCAGATGGATGATCCTTCTGTGGGCCCCAAGATCCCCCAGGCTTTGGAGAAGATCTTGCAGCTGAAGGAGAGTCGCCAAGAAGAGATGAACTCTCAGCAGGGTGAGTGTTGGTGTGTCCGAAGTTGCAGCCTCAGAGCTGGAAGCCTGGGCGGCATCCTCATTCCTTCATGCCTTCCCTGAGAAGGGTCTAGAGAGCAACCAGCTCTTGGCAAAGAGAAGTTATTGTGAAGTTCCTGTGAGCAGGGAAGGGGCACTGTGAGGACACTTGATTGCTACCTTCTTCTCTGACAGAGGAAGAGGAAATGGAAACAGACAATCGCTCGTCCCTGGGCCAGTCAGCATCAGAGACTGAGGAGGACACGATGTCTATGTCTAAAAAGGAGGTACATGATGGAGCTGGTTTGGAAGGGTGGGATTAAAGTAGCTAATTATAAGTGGTCAGTAAGTAGTAACTATGATATTTGTGCCCAATCCTATCCTTAGCATCTTGCAGGTATCAATCTCTTTTGCACGTTGATTTTACAGTTGAAAAAGCTGAAGTTCTGAGGGTATAATCACTTAGTCAAAGGTACTAGAGAACTCCAGAGGCAGAACTTCAGAGCCTGCCTCCATGGTTTCTTCATAGATGCTTCACGAGACTGCCTCCTCAGGGGAAGACAGTGCTGAACTGTCGTTAGGGCATCAGACAGGTCAGTCAGATATGCAGCTTGGGTTCTCTGACCCACGTAGTTTTTCTTTGCCTTGACAGAAAAACCGGAAGCGTAGGAATCGGAAGAAGAAGAAAAAGCCCCAGAGGGTGCGGGCTGCGTCCTCTGAGAGCTCTGGAGACCGAGAGAAGGACTCCTCCCGGTCCCGAGGTTCTGACTCCCCAGCCGCTGATGTGGAGATTGAGTATGTGACTGAAGAACCTGAGATCTATGAGCCCAACTTTATCTTCTTCAAGAGGATTTTTGAGGCTTTCAAGGTAAAAGGAGCGGCATGTTTTGAGTGGGGCCAAACTCAATAGGGGACTGGTGGGTCAGGCTTGGAGACAGTGTTGCATTTTAGCACAGGGGTTAGAAATGAGGTGAGGGACTAAAGAGTTCTGGGGTTTCCCCATGATCTGCCTCCTCAGCTCACTGATGACGTGAAGAAGGAGAAAGAAAAGGAGCCAGAGAAACTGGACAAAATGGAGAATTCTACAGTCCCCAAGAAGAAGGGCTTTGAGGAGGAGCACAAGGACAGCGATGATGACAGCAGTGATGACGAACAGGTCAGGCCCGCCTCCTTATGGCTGCAAACAGTGATACTGGGCACGGGTGGCTGAGGTGCCTCTTATGGGGACTGTGATGAAACCTTGCAGGACCTTTGTGGCTTAAGTCTTGGGGGGAGGGGGGGCTGGGTAATTTGATTCCCAGCTGAGTCCTGCTCTGAAGAGATGATCTTTCTATCTTAGGAAAAGAAGCCAGAGGCCCCTAAGCTGTCCAAAAAGAAGTTGCGCCGAATGAATCGCTTTACTGTGGCCGAACTGAAACAGGTAAGACCTGAGATGGCCCAGGCCCTGGCGCCTCGCTGGGAGCTCATGTGAGGTGCTCTTGGACCCAACGATGGGTCAACTTTGGTGGAGACTTGGGCAAGATACTGGGTCCTCTGGGGAAAAGAGAATCAGGCATTTCTAAAGTCATGTCTTGTTTTCCAGCTGGTGGCTCGGCCTGATGTCGTGGAGATGCACGATGTAACAGCGCAGGACCCAAAGCTGTTGGTTCACCTCAAGGCTACACGGAACTCTGTACCTGTGCCCCGCCACTGGTGTTTTAAGCGCAAGTACTTGCAGGGCAAACGGGGCATTGAAAAGCCCCCCTTTGAGTTGCCAGACTTCATCAAACGCACAGGCATCCAGGAGATGCGGGAGGCCCTCCAGGAGAAGGTGAGGCCTGGCGGCGGTGCAGCACCCATGCCCTTCATGGCAGCTTGGTGCAAAATTTGAATTGGCTCCCCCTAAAACTCCCAAGTACTTGTTACTCATCTAGTTACTCTTCTTCAGTTTAGAACTATACTCTGCGGGGCATTTGGCAGGAAGCAGGAGGAGAAAGATGCAGGAAAGGGAGAGATCTCTTCTACCTCGTGCTGAGTCCTCTGGTCCTGAGTAGCTGTTTTCCTCCTCCACTCTCCTCTCTACCTGTGCTTGGCCAACTCACATGGGGATTCCTTTCTCTGGTGCACTGGTGGCTAGAGATTCATAGTGGTTGTTTAACTTACTAAGTTTAAAGGATTTAGTTAAATACTTTTAAGTACTAGTTAGCTGGGTGCCAGTGATTCATACCTATAATCCTCACTATACAGTAGGCTGAGATTTGAGGATTGCAGTTTGAAGCCAGCCCAGGAAAGTCTTTGAGACTTACACCTCCAATTCATGACCAAAAAGCTGGAAGTAGAACTGTGGCTTTAAGCAAAAAATCTCAGGCACAGCGTGCAGGCCCTGAGTTCAAGTCTCAAGGACATAGAGCCCTTAGACTGATTTTGTATAAGTAATCTATTTTATGTACAGCATGGATTATGAAACTTTAGTTTTTGGTTCTGGGGTTGAGTTCAGGGCTTTGGGATGCCAACTATGTGCTCAGCCACAAGAGTTGTACCTCTTGTTCATCACATTATATAATTTGGAGAGTCTTGAGCAGGATGGATTTTAATGACTTTCAGGGGAAATAAAAATGAGATTTCCTTTTAATCTCTTGGGAGTTCAGAGACAGATCGACTAGTAAAAGTTTGGCGAATGTCTGTTAACTTGTATTACATTTTTCACAGGAAGAACAGAAGACCATGAAGTCAAAAATGCGAGAGAAGGTTCGGCCCAAGATGGGAAAGATTGACATTGACTACCAGAAACTTCACGATGCTTTCTTTAAATGGCAGACAAAGCCAAAGCTGACCATCCACGGAGACTTGTACTATGAGGTTTGCGATAGGGTCTGGGGGGAGGCAGGGCTGAGTCTGGTCATGACCGTGGAACTGTTGATAAAAAGGCTTTTAAAGCTAGTATGTGGCCCCCACCCTTAAAATAGTGGGTTTACTACTCTTGGATATGATGGAGGCTGAAATAAATTATTTGTTTACTTATTATTTTTGCTAGTCCTGGGCCTTGAACTCTGGCTCTGGGTTCTGTCCCTAAGCTCCTTTTACTCAAGGCTGCTCTCTACAATTTGAGTCACAGCACCACTTTCCAGTTTTTTCTGTGATTAATTGGAGACAAGAGTCTCAAGGACTTTGCTGCCCAGGCTAACTTCAAACTGCGTTCCTCTGATCTCAGCCTCTTTAGTAGCTAGGATGACAGGTGTGAGCCACTGGTGCCAGCTAAAATTTTTAAATGAAGTCCTTTTTCAGAGGAAACATGCTGACTATGGTCTTCGGACTTATAATAGTTTGGTTGGGTTTAGGAACCAAGTGTCAAAGTGACAGGTGTTTTACAGGAACATTTAATATTAGGAGTGGGAGGAAAGTTTTATTATGATCCTTGCAATGTTAGACAGCATGGATGTATGAAGTGGAAAGAGCTTGGTGGTATCCTGTCCTGTCCAGTGCCCTCATTTGATAGGTGAGAAAGCAGGTGCTGTCGTTGGCCCTGTTCTCAGTGGGTTAGCGGTAGCACAGAGGCTGGCCTTATTCTTTCCTGTACTCTAGCCGGGATCCAAGTGGGAGGCAGCCAGGTTGTCCTCTTGGGATTTTGTATCTGATAGGGGTTAGGACTTCTCTTCTGTGTTCTCATGCCATTGAGCTCTCTGCCTGTCTGGCTTCCCCAATACAGCAGATTGTGCTTTTTCCTCAGGGGAAGGAGTTTGAGACACGACTGAAGGAGAAGAAGCCTGGAGATCTGTCTGATGAGCTGAGGATTTCCTTGGGGATGCCAGTAGGACCAGTGAGTATTGGTTAGCTGGCAGGGAAGCTTGGAAAAGGGTGGGAATTGGGGCAGAAGTGAGAGACAGGATGGGCTACGTGAGTGATGTCTTATTCTCTGTTTACTGCAGAATGCCCACAAGGTTCCTCCCCCATGGCTGATCGCCATGCAGAGATACGGACCACCCCCTTCCTATCCCAACCTGAAAATCCCTGGGCTGAACTCACCCATCCCTGAGGTGAGTATTATGCTTTCTTCTATGCTTGGCTGCCTCTGCTTTTTAACCAGAGGGTAATTTTATCTTTTCAATTTCTGTCCTGATTTAAAAATAATTACAATAATCATAACATCTTTACTTTTTTAAAAAAGCTGGTAAGATTCAAAGTCAACAACAACTCACCCACAACTTGACCAAAAATAACCAGGTGGGCTTGATGGTGCCTATTTATATGTTGTATCATCTTTTTGGGAGGTGAGATAGGATTGTGGCCAACATGGGCAAAAAGCTATTGAGATCCCATCTCACCCACTAGGCTGGACATGGTGGGACATGCCTCTGTAAATCCCAGCTACTCAGGAGGTGTAAGATAGGAGGATTGTGGTTTGAGGTCAGCCCTGGGCATAAATGTGAGACTCTATCAGAGAAAAATAGCTAAAGCAAAAAGTGGGCTAGGGATATGGTTCAAGTGGTAGATCATCTTCCTAGCAAGTCTGAAGTCCTGAGTTCAACCTCTTCCCCCCCAAATCCTCTACATTTAATAACAAATACATGTATTTCTAGACAGCTGTCTAATGTTATGTATGAGTAGGCAAATAATTTTATCATAAGAATGGCAAAAAAATGTATTTCTTCAGCCAGGTGCTAGTAGATCATGTCTGTAATCCTTTCTACTCTGGTGGCTGGGATCTGAGGATCATAGTTTGAAGCTAGCCTGGACAGAAAGGCCCATAAGACTCTTCTTACCTTCAATTAGCCAGCATAAAACCAGAAACAGAGATGTGGCTCAAGTGGTTAAGAGTGCCGCCCTTGAGTAAGAAAGCTAATGGGGAGCAGGAGGTCTGGTTTTATGCTGGTAGTGGGTCTTGAACTCAGAGCCTTGCTTTTGGTTCAATTGCTTGCTTGCTTGGCTGGCTATTATATCACTGGAGCACTGCTTCCAGCCTGAAAGTTATTACCTCTGAATAAAAGTGTTGAGAAGTATTAACAGCCAACAGATGGAAACTGGTATTGCTAAAATTCTGATAAAAATTTCTGTCCCTTAAGTGAGGTAGATGCTAATGAGGCAGCTTTTCCAAAATTAAGAAAAATCAGGAACAAGTTAAAATCTTGGTTTTTAAAGTCCTTGTTTTGGTTTTAGGCAGCACAAACTACTGACGGATGGGGTTATTAGCATTTGCACACTCTGTCTCTTGTTCCCTCATTCTATTGCCTCCAGAGTTTTGGTGCTTATCATTTTGCCTCCTAGTGCTTTATAACATTTTGCTCTGTTCAGCAGTCATAATTTCCAGAGTTCTCAAGTGTGAATTCTGTATTTTGGAGCAGGATTGTTCGCTAGGGCTTCATGTTCTTCTCGAGCTGAAGAGTGGAACTGTTTCACCTCTTTCTCCTGCAGAGCTGTTCCTTTGGGTACCATGCTGGTGGCTGGGGCAAACCCCCAGTAGATGAGACTGGGAAACCTCTTTATGGAGATGTGTTTGGAACCAATGCTGCTGAATTTCAGGTATGGGTGTACAGGTGAACTGGGTGTTACTTAATCTCATGAAGGTCACATAGCTTCATTATTAGGGAGTTGGGCTTTCTGAAACTTCAGTCTGAAAAAGGGGGTGCATTTTCCTAATATGTGATGTATCTTTCCTGTAGAATAGGAGCTCTACATAACAAGTAGGGATTGTTGTGTTTTACCTTTTGGTTACAAAAGCTTGGCATCTAATAGATACTTAGTAAATGTTTGCTAAATGAATGCATGATCTTCAGACCAAAACTGAAGAAGAAGAGATTGATCGGACTCCTTGGGGAGAACTGGAGCCATCTGATGAAGAGTCCTCAGAAGAAGAGGAAGAGGAGGAAAGTGATGAAGACAAACCTGATGAGACAGGCTTTATTACACCTGCAGACAGGTGGGGAAATGAAGCGTACCTGCCCTAACTGTGCTGTGTGTCTGTCTGTATGTGTGTGTAGGGGCCTTGTCTTTGCTCCAGAGCTTATTCTTCTCTGTGTTCACAGTGGTCTTATCACTCCTGGAGGATTCTCGTCAGTGCCAGCAGGAATGGAGACCCCTGAACTCATTGAGCTGAGGAAGAAGAAGATTGAGGAGGCCATGGATGGGTGAGGGAACCAGGCAGGCCATGAGGGGAGGACTTTACTTGCCTTCAGCCTCTAGGTTGACAGCTGATTCCCCCCCCCCCTTTATCAGAATTTCATTGTTTCTATGTTTAACAATTTTACTTGTTTTTTTTAGTTGGTAATATTAGGGACTGAACCTAGGGTTGGGGCACGTTCAGTCAGCATTGTCCTACTGATCTGCAGCCTCAGCCCATTTTTGCTTTCTTAGTAATTATTAACTAGCAACTCTGTGCCAGTGGGAAGTCAGCAATGAAAACTAGATAAGGTAAGTGGGTAATTAGAACAAGGTAATGTCAGGTGTGGACAAGGATGATGGAGCAGAGGGACTGAATGAGGAATACAGGGAGGAAGGTAATGGGGAAGTCTTTGAAAGCCTCCTTGAGAAGAAGATGTTTGAGTTGGGCTGGAATGGTAAGAATGAGCCAGACACATGTTACCTCAGCCAGAAGGGATAGTAAGTGCAAGCCAGTGCAAAGGCACTGAGAAGGGCTTCGTTTGCGTAGTCATGGATTTGGTAACTCTATTTTTAGGTACATAGAATGTGGGATTAAGTCTTCATGAATTGACCCTGTTATCATGAAGTGACCTATTTGTCCATTCTGTTCTTTGATCTCTCTCTCTCTCTCACACACTCTCTCCCTCTCTCCCTCCCTCCCTCTCTCTCTCTCTCTCTGTATTTTCTTTTTTTGTTTTTTGTCTGGGCCTGGGTGCTGTCCCTCAGCTCTTCAGCTCAAGGCCAGTGCTCTACTGCTTGAGCCACAGCACCACTTCTGGTTTTCTAGTGGTTTATTGGAGATAAGAAGAGTCTCACAGACTTTCCTGCCCGGGCTGGCTTTGAACCGTGATCCTCAGATCTCAGCCTCCTGAGCAGCTAGGATTACAGGTGTGAGCCATCGGCACCTGGCTGTCTTTCTGTATTTTCTTAACCACTTTTTGTATTATTAAACTCGTGTGTGTGTGTGTGTGTGTGTGTGTGTGTGTGTGTGTGTGTGTGTGTGTGTGTGTGTGTGTGTGTGTGTGTGTGTGTGTGTGTGTGTGTGTGTGTGTGTGTGTGTGTGTGTGTGTGTGTGTGTGTTTGTTGGTCCTGGAGCTTGAACTTGGCCTGTGTGCTGTCCCTGACCGTGTGTGTGTGTGTGTGTGTGTGTGTGTGTGTGTGTGTGTGTGTGTGTGTGTGTGTGTGTGTGTGTGTGTGTGTGTGTTTTGTTGGTCCTGGAGCTTGAACTTGGCCTGTGCGCTGTCCCTGGCCTTTTTTTTTGTTTGGGTCCGGTTGTGGGGCCTGAACTCTGGGCCTGGGCACTGTCCCTCAGCTCTTCAGCTCAAGGCTAGCACTCTACCACTTGAGCCACAACACTACTTCTGGCTTTTTTTCTTTTTGCTTATGTAGTGCTGAGGAATCGAACCCAGGGCCTCAGGCATGCAAGGCAAGCGCTCTACCACTGAGCCACCTTCCCAGCCCCTGTCCCTGGGCTTTTGTGCTCAAGGTTAAAGTTCCATCACTTGAATCACAGCTCCATTTTAGGCTTTTTGGTGCTTAATTAGAGATAAGAGTCTCAGGGACTTTTTTGCCCAGGCTGGCTTTGAACTGTGGTCCTTAGATCTTAGTCTCCTGAGTGGCTAGGATTATAGTGTGAGCTATTAGTGCCTGATTTATATGTTTACACTGAACATTTTATATATGATTCCATTCTATTTCCTTTGTTGGCTTATTAACTCTGTTTTTTTTCTTGTTTTAGTGGTTTCTTTAGTTTTTATAGTATCCGTCTTTATCATGGTCTATTTTAAATGTTATATAACTCTTAATAGTATTAGGTATTAAGAGCTTTATTTCTCTTCTCCCATTTTTTTTTCTGGTCCTGGTATTTGAACTCAGGGCCTGGGTGCTGTTCCCAGCTTCTTTGGTAATTTATTGCTGAGACTGGCTTTGAATTGTGATCGTCATATCTCAGCCTCCTTAGTAGCTAGTATTATAGGAATGAGCCACTAGTGCCTGATTGGGACTAGTTTTTTGACTTTTTTTGACTGTTCACTACTACTTTGTTCTTTTTGGGATAGGAAGGACAGGCTAGGGGTTTGAATTCAAGGTTTTGCATTTTGCTAAGCAAGTATTCTATCATTTGAGCCAGGCCCCCAACTCAATGCTGGTGTGTGTGTGTGTCTGTGTGTCTGTGTGTGTGTTGATCCTGGGGCTTGAACTCAAAAGTCCTTTTTTCTTTTTCCCCCCGTGAGTATCTGAGGAGGACCTTCTGTGGGTCTTGAGTTTTTTGTGTCTTGTGCACTCTGAACTTTCTCTATTGTACCCAACTCATGGAGTCCTCTCAGCTCTACATGGGTTGGCTTCCTGGTTATGGCCAGAAAACTCTATGTGGTATGCTGGGCAATTGGAAGGCTCACCTCATTTGCTTCCTGTCTTGCAGAAACCACTGTCCTTCCTTGCCTCTTGTCCAGTGTTTTGAAAAGCACTGATTCAGCTGGGTGCTGGTGGCTCATGCCTGTAATCCTAGCTACTCAGGAGGCTGAGATCTGTGGATCACGGTTCAAAGCCAGCCTGGGCAGGAAAGTCCGTGAGACTCTTATCTCCAATTAACCACCAGAAAACTGGAAGTGATGCTGTGGCTCAAGTGGTAGAGCACTTGCCTTGAGTTGAAGAGCTCAGGGACAGCACCCAAGCCGAGTTCAAACCCCATGGCTGACCAAAAAAAAAAAACAAAACACAGATTCATTTATTTTTGCCCATGTTTTGGTTATTTTAGGCAGGAAGATTAATTTAGGCCCTGTCTCTCCCTTGTCAGGAAATAGAAGTCTCAAGTTTTGCATATTCAGAAGAAAAAAGGAAGAGTATGGTGAGCCAGGTTCTTGGTGGCTCATACCTGTAAATACTAGCTACTCAGGGGTCTGAGATTTGGATTGAGGTTTGAAGCCATCCCCTGCACTGAAGTCTGTTAAAGTCCCTCTCTAACTAATTAGCAAAAAGCGGGGTTGGAAGTATGGTTCAAGAGGCAGAATGCAGGTTATGATGAAGAAAGTTAAGCATGAGCCGGGCGCTGGTAGCTCATGCCTGTTATTATAGCTATTCAGGAAGCTGAGATCTGAGGATCATGGTTCATAGTCAGCTTTGGCAGGAAAGCCTGTGAGACTCTTACCTCCATTTAACCACAAGAAAACCGGAAGTGGTGCTGTGGCTCAAGTGGTAGAGTGCTCGCCTTGAGCTGAAGAACTCAGGGGCAGTGCCCAGGTTGAGTTCAAGGCCCATGACTGACAAAAAACAAAACAAAACAAAACATGAGCTTAAGGCCCTGAGTTCAATACTAGCACAAAATAAATAAAAGGCTATGGCAGACAGAATGTAGTAAGGAAAGATTGGGTAAAAGACCAGAGCGTGAACACTTTAGGTCATGGTAAGGCATTTGAATTTATTCCAGTGATGATCAGAAATTATAAGAGGACTTTAAGTGAAGGGTCTGTGAAGAGTCACCTCTTCTGGAAGATGAAGGTATGATATGGAAGATGAAGGCGTGTTAGATTTGCTACTGTGTCCTCAGTATAATCCTTGAAATTATTGATAAGATTGGCTGTGGGGGGCTCTTGTGCCCTTGGAAAGAAGGGCTGGAAGTGTGATTTAGATACATTAAGACTTCAGGCACCCTTCGGGGTAAGAGCTGTTGAAACCTTTTTTCTGTATCAAAGTTCTCCAGGAAACTTTTAGTGTCTTTGACCTTTGGCCCTTCTTTGTATACAGGAGTCCTGTTCACTGATCCCCTAACTTGGTTGAGGAGATCTATCACTTAGATAAGTCTCTTTCCCTTCCTGATCGTAGCCCCGATATCAGTGCCATATATCCCCCCATCCATCTCTCTTGTGAGCCTCTGTGAATGGTAGAGGCTGTGTCCCCTAGGAATCTCAGAATCTCTCCCAGGATTTCATTGGAGATGCTACCTGTTTCTTTTGCTTTCTTTCTGGAGGCTCTTTTGTCCCTCTTTGGGCTTGACCCCATTGTCCTTTGCAGAAGTGAGACACCACAGCTTTTTACTGTGTTGCCTGAGAAGAGAACAGCCACTGTCGGGGGAGCCATGATGGGATCAACCCATATTTACGACATGTCCACGGTAAGGATTTTAGAAGAAGCTACACTGGGGGCCGGGGACCATATCTGGTGTCTTTGAGATGTGAGCTGGAGATGACCAGGCTCTGCTATCTCCTCTAGGTTATGAGTCGGAAGGGCCCAGCCCCTGAGCTGCAAGGTGTAGAAGTGGCTTTGGCACCTGAGGAGTTGGAGTTGGACCCAATGGCCATGACCCAGAAGTATGAGGAGCATGTCCGGGAGCAACAGGCTCAAGTGGAGAAGGAAGACTTCAGTGACATGGTAGCTGAGCATGCTGCCAAACAGAAGGTGGGTGTTCCTAGGGAGCCCAGAGTAAGAGCATTTTTTCAGGGGAATTTTGCCCTCTAGTGGCCAGAATGAGGGTGGACTCAAATGTCTGCTGCCCTGTCTTCCTTAAGGCCTTGGAATCCATAGAAATCTTCCAGTTAGCTCCCTCTTAGGGACTTGACACTAGGCACAAAGGAGGGAGAAGGAGCTCATCCATGTATGAGTGGGAGGTGGGAACAGTCTAGATCTGGTGTGCAGTCCTTTTCCCACAACTTAAGTCAGGCTGCTCCTCTTTTTTTAGTGGTTGGAATTTGATTAACCTGCCATAACTTGTTTCTTTCTCTTTCTCTTGTGTAGCAAAAGAAACGGAAAGCCCAGCCCCAGGACAGTCGTGGGGGAAGCAAGAAATACAAGGAATTCAAATTTTAGGTCTCCCTCACCCAGCCAGCTTTCCTTTAGGCCCTTTGTTTGGATGCCTGGGCGTCACACGTGGGTCTCCAAGAGCCAGTTCTCCTGCACATCCCAAGGGCTTGTCATTTCATGTTATTTTAGACCTGTTTTGTAAATAAAGCTGTTTCCCAAGGAAAGAGATGGCATATGGAACACTCCCTCTCTCTCCATTTAGCCCCTCTGCAAAAGGACTGAATATCTTCCTACAAGGAGCTCCAGTGAGGAGGAGCAGGCATTTGCAAAGGTGTTGAAGTGGGAACCCAGTAAAGCCAAAGCTGTGGCGAGATTGTGATTTACCATCCCTACCCTTCTCTGTGGGAAGGCACTGGGGGGGAGTACCTCAAGGCCCAGTTTGACCTTACCATACTGCGTTGTCCTTGGGGAATAAAAATAGCCAGCTTAGCTCTCCCTAGCTGGGCTGCAGAAGTAAACAGTGGGGAGGGGAAGTAGGCCAGGTCAGGCCTTCCTTATTGACCTTGTGGTAGAGAGACCCAATCCTTGTGAGAAAACATGGCTCAAAATCTAACTTGTTCTGAGACCCTGGGTTCAAGCCACACCAGTGGTAGATGTGGGAAGTGGAGGGGAGGGCTGGCTTTCTCCAGATTCTCCTGGTCCTGAGCAGCTTGACTAGGCTGGACCACTGGATATCACAGCATCTGCTGAGCATTTGGGGAACAAGTCAGTGTGGGTTTAGGGTGTTGTAGGACTTCAAGTTGGCTACCTCGAGAATGGACTTAAGAAATGGGGAAAACACTAAGGCACTCTGGGACTTGGCAATGAAAGGTTTTTTTTGGGGGGGGAAGGCGCGGAAGGGGAGTTGCATAGAAGAGGAAAAAGGTTGGCTGTGGACACAAGGGAGCTTAGCGTGAGGATTCACCGGGCCCACCCTCGGAAGGGAACTTGCAGTGCATGGACTGCTTCCCCGACTGGGTGAAAAGGCTGAGTGGCAGGGCGGAGATGGGTGGTGGGTGAGCCGCCTCCTAGCGCTCGGTGCTCGGCGGCTCCCCGGGGCCAAGCGCGCTCCCGCGACAGTCCCTTCCCGGCCGGGGCCGCGCCCCGGAAAAGCCGGGTTTCCGCCGGCGGGGCTGCGGCTGCCTGACGGGGAGCAGGGGGAGGGCAGGAAGGGGGGACAGCGGGCGGCGCCCTAAGCCCGGCATCGGGGGAGGGTCGGCTCGGCAGCAGCCCCCTCCCGGACCGCGAGGAAGCGTGCCCACAGCACGCCGGGCGCGGGCGCAGGCCCCGCCCCTCGGCGCCCGGGCTGGGTGGGGCCGCGGGCCCGGGCTCCCCGGACACGCCCACCCAGTGTCTGGGCCGCGCGGGCCGCAACAGGCAGCGGCGGGCGAGCGCGAGGGCCGCGCGCCGCGAGGCCCCGCGCGTGCGTGCAGACTCGCTGGCGGCTCGCGCTCCGCCGGGCGGGCTGAGGAGACGCCGAGCCGCCGCCGCCGCCGCCGCCGCCGCGGGGGACGCCTGGAACCGCTCGGCGGCCCTCCGTGTGCGTAAGCCCCGCGCTTCCTGACCCCTGGCAGGACCATGGCGGAACGCGGAGGGACGGGCGGTGGTCCCGGAGGCTCCGGGGGCGGCAGCGGCCAGCGGGGCTCGGGGGTCTCCCAGTCCCCTCAGCAGCAGCCGCCGCCGCCGCAGCAGCCGCCTCAGCAGCCGACGCCCCCCAAGCTGGCTCAGGCCACCTCGTCGTCCTCGTCCACCTCGGCGGCGGCTGCCTCCTCGTCGTCCTCGTCCACCTCCACTTCCATGGCCGTCGCGGTGGCCTCGGGCTCCGCGGCTCCCAGCGGCCCGGGGCCAGGCCGCACCCCCGCCCCGGTGCAGATGAATCTGTATGCCACCTGGGAGGTGGACCGGAGCTCGTCCAGTTGCGTGCCCAGGTGAGCCGCGGGCGGGCCGGGGGCCGGGGCCGGGGCAGGGGGGGGGACGACGCGCCCGCGGGGCTGGCTGAGCCCGCGATAGGCCCCTGCCTCCCCACCAATCCCGGTCCCCGCGCGTAAGTGGGGGTCCGTCCCCACCCCAGGTCCCTCCACCCCGCTATCCCCGAGCTGGGCTGGGCTCCAGCCTGGCCTCCGAGGACAGTCGCTGCGGGGACCCACCCTCTCCCGGCGGCCCCACCTTCTGCCTAGGCCGGGACCACCCTCTTCCCCTCCCCGAGCAAGCCGGGCCTTCTGGATTCGGCCCAGGGCCTTCCCTGGCCGGCCTTCCAGACGGTCAGTTTCCCCCAGCAAGTCACACTTTTTCCTGCCTTGCTGCCCGTTGGCTGTACATATGTTAAACAGATGTGGTTCAGATAGCTTTTGATATTATTATTTCCCAACATACTCAGCATGTGCCAAACTCGATTGTCACCTCTTGCAGGTAAATCCCAGTACACTAACCCTTGAGGCTTCGGTATACATATTCATCTGTGCTTTACATCACATTCTCCTGGGACTCTGTGCTCTCAGTTTTGGGGTTCTATTGCTGTGGTGTCCTCAAGTGTATTTTTTCATCTCCTCCTCCCTTCTAGAAACGGAGCACAGCCTCCCAGCTTCTCAAAGGGCTCCATAGAAGAACTGCCGTGTTCCTAAATTCAGTCCATTCTTCTGTCTGTTGGAATCTAGGGGCTTTCCTTCCATGGATAAAATTTTTCTGGGTTTGGGGATCTTATCTATTGCCAAGACAGTTTTCAACTCTGTGGGGACAGTGGTGTTTTAGATAACCTGCAAAGCTGGTTTTACTCAATAAACCCAGAGAAGTGCCTGGAGCTGTTCTTTTTGTCACCTCTAAACCAAGTTGATTCTGTTACCTTGAAGTCTTAGGCTCTATTAGGGAGCATTGTGAGGCTCTCTCTCTCTCTCTCTCTCTCTCTCTCTCTCTCTCTCTCTCTCTCTTTCTCTCTCTCTCTCTCTCTCTCTCTCTCTCTCTCTCTCTCTCTCTCTCTCTCTCCTCTCTTCTGGTCGTGGGGCTTGAACTCTGGGCCTGGGCGCTGTCCTTCAGCTCTTCAGCTCAAGGCGAGTGCTCTACCACTTGAGCCACAGTGCCACTTCCGGTTTTCGAGTGGTTTATTGGGGATAAGATTCTCACGGACTTTCCTGCCCGGGCTGGTTTTGAACCTCGATCCTCAGATCTCAGCCTCCTGAGTAGTTAGGATTACAGGAGAGAGTCACCCGCGCCGGGCTCAGAGGTTCTCTCTTTATGTTGAGTATTATTAGCACACTCTCAAATATAAGATATGCAAAAATGACTAGTCAATATTTGTATGTCACTTAGCCTAAGAAATAGAGTATTATTTCTCTTGTGGAAGCCATCTGGGTGCTCCTTCCTGAACCACATCCCCTGCAGAAGTAAATACTCTTCTGAATTGTTTATCGTTTCCCTTGTTTTCTTTTTGGTTATAGTTTTATTTCATATATTCATCTTTAAGCAATATATTTAAAAGTTTTAGAGATTTTGAAGTTTGGAGAAATACAAAATACTGTATTCTGTGATTTTTTTTTTTTTTTTTTTTTGGTTTTAAACTCAGGCTTATGAGAATTATCAATATTGTAGTAGCTCCACTTTAAATACTTTGTGTGTGTGTGTGTCAGTCCTGGGGCTTGAACTCAGGCCTGGGTCCTGTCCCTGAGCTTTTTTTTTTTTTTTTTTTTGCTGGTCATAGGCTTGAACTCTGGGCCTGGGCACTGTCCCTCAGCTCTTCAGCTCAAGGCAAGTGCTCTACCACTTGAGCCACATCGCCACTTCTGCTTTTCTGGTGGTTTATTGGAGATAAGAGTCTCATGGACTTCCCTGCCCCAGTTGGTTTTGAACTGTGATCCTCAGATCTCAGCCTCCTCAGCAAGGATGACAGGTGTGAGCCACTGGTGCCCACCCTGAGCTTTTTTTTTTTTTTTTGTCGGCCATGGGGCTTGAACTCTGGGACTGGGTGCTTTTCCTCAGCTCTTCAGCTCAAGGCGAGCGCTCTACCACTTGAGCTACAGTGCCACTTCCGGTTTTCTGGTGGTTTATTGGAGATAGGAGTCTCACGGTCTCTCCTGCCCAGACTGGCTTTGAACCGCGATCCTCAGATCTCAGCCTCCTGAGTAGCTAGGATTACAGGCGTGAGCCACCAGCGCCCGGCCTGAGCTTTTTTTTTGTTCTAGTCAGCACTCTACCACTTGAACCACAGCTCCACTTCTGGCTTTGGGGTAGTTAATTGTAGATAAGAGTATTATAGTCCTCTTTCCCTCCCCAGGTTGGCTTTGAACTGTGAGCCTCAGAACTCAGCCTCCTGAGTATCTGGGATTACAAGTATGAGCCCTTGGCACTCCACCAGTTTTAAGTACTTTTTAGTGGATATAATTCCCCTCTGGATGAACATTTGTTATTTCCTTTTTGTTAGTGTGAGTAGTACTATATGTATATATGTATATATATAACGATAAATATTACTATTATATAATTATATGTATGTGTGTGTTCAGGATTTGTGCTCTTGTGCAAAAGTATCACCAGGATGTATTTATATGTAGAGTGGGCTTGTTGCTCCAAAGGTAGTGATTAAGAACTTCACTAGAGAATTAGATTGTTTTCCACTTGTTCCCTCTTCCCTTTGTTTTCAGCACTTACTAAACTGATTTACACTTTTTTCTCTGCCCTTCCTTTGGGGAAATGCGGAGCCACAGTAGTTTAGTTTGCTTTGGCCAGAACCCCAGGACAACATCAAATTCAAGTGAGAGCCTCGTGTGTGATGGGTGTGTCTCTTGGTCCTGAACAGGCTTCTCTCTTTCTATGTAGGCTTGTGTATTAAAGCATGCTAATCCAGCTCTTCTAGGCATAAAAGCCTGTGCCTGTTTCCTGCATGGGTCCACTGTTAGTAAAACAAGCCTGTCCATTCTCCTTTTGCATCTGTCACTATGTTTGACTGGTGCCATTTGGACAGCTGCTTTCTCTAGCTTGTTAGATTGAAAGGGCATGAAAGCTGTGGGGGTGGGAGTGGGGGTGGGGGGAAAGGGGGCAAATAAAATCATTGATTGCAGTTCTGTTTTAGTTTGATCCTAGATTTCTTTGGGCACCAAAAAGTCCATGCAATAAATTAATAGCCCAAGAAATGGACAAGCATCCGGTTGGAATGGGTAATTATTCTTCTAACTTGGTAGGAGTTAAAAGCTGATTGTTTACCTTGTAGAGTGCATGTAGTTCTATCATATTTACTGACTAGTACTTGAACTTGTCTGCTGTCCTGCTCTGACTTTGTTTTCCAGCCAACTCCTTTGTGTCTCCCAGTTCCTTGTGAAACACTTGTGTTCCTTGAAGCATGCTACTGTCGTTTCAAAATGGAAAACAACACCCTGTGGGAGAATATGGCCTGCTATTGGCCTCCCCAAGTATTGAGTCATCCAGTAAATTTGAGGTCTCCTGGGTATACTTGTTCATGTTGTTTAGAATATATTACAATGTGCAACATTGTGTAGAGCCTAGGACTAACTTGTCCTGTATAAATCAATGGCACTTGTATAAACCAATAGGCATTTAAACGTACACTTAATGGTAGATCTGGATCTAGAGTTAGGTGGGCAGAAGACTGTGTGTTTGTGTCTACCTAGTGCAGAGAGCAAGGATTTAAACAGTCAAGTGTTATTAAGGTCATATTCCTTTCTTAATGCCTGTAGAAATGTAGATTGTTTTGGAAAACAATACCGAATGTTGTGGATATTTCTCAGCTATTTTTCTACTCTAACATCTAAATTTTCTTAGACTCTAGGTGTTTTTTTTGGAGGGGTCATTGGACTTGAACTCAGAGCCTGGACGCTATCCTTGAGCTCAAGTGTTTGCCCAAGGCTAACACTCTACCAGTTAGAGCTATAGCACCATTTCTGCTTTTCTGGTGGTTAATTGGAGATAAGAATCTCACAGACTATCATGCCTGGGCTGGCTTTGAACTGTGATCCTCAGATCTTAGTCACCCAAATAGCTTGGTTTATAGGCATAAGCCACCAGTGCCCAGCTTGCTTGCTTGCTTATTTATTTATTTAGTTGGTCATGGGGCTTGAACTCTAGGCCTGAGCTCTGTCCCTCAGCTCTTCAGCTCAAGGCTAGCGCTCTACCACTTGAGCTACAGCGCCATTTCCAGTTTTCAGGTGGTTTATTGGAGATCAGAGTTTCACGGAGTTTTCTGCCTGGGCTGGCTTTGAACCTTGATGCTCAGATCTCAGCCTCCTGAGTAGCTAGGATTACAGGCATGAGCCACCAGCACCCAGCTTGTGAGATTCTTATCTCCAGTTAACTAACAAAAGTCAAAATTAGAGCTATGGCTCACATGGTAGAGTGCCAACTTTGAGTGAAAAGGTCAAGTGAGAGTGCTAGGACTTGAGTTCAAACCCCACTACCAGCATTAAAACAAAACAACAAAACAAAAGAAATGGAATGAATATGTAAAAGAAAAGACCGTAGTCTCAACCTGTTCTCACTTGTGATGTAATCACAGTTATATAGTTGCTTTTAGGACATTATTGTAAGACAGTTCTGCTGTAGCGCTTGGCATTGTATTCCCTCCTTCTGTTCTTACTCAGGCATCTTCCCTTACTGTGGCCCAGTATGTCACGGATATGTTGTAGTGTTGTGGAAAATGTGTGACATGTTGTTTAATATTAAAGCAAAGGTTTTAGAGTCACTATCAATCTCTTCAGTCTTTGTTACAGTGAGATTTTTTTCCTTTTGTTCTTTCTTTGAGTTGCTGTAGGTAGGAGGGGACATAAAAACAAGTAAATTTTACAGGTGTATAAAATTTCCGGGGCTGGGAAGGTGGCTTAGTGGTAGAGTGCTTGCCTTGCATGCATGAGGCCCTGGGTTCCATTCCTCAGCACCACATAAGCAGAAAAAGATGGAAGTGGCGCTGTAGCTCAAGTGGTAGAGTGCTAGCCTTGAGCTGAAGAGCTAAGGGACAGTGCCCAGGCCCCACAACTGATGCCCCCCTCCAAAAATTTCCTCTGTGGCATAAAAATGGTTATTAGATGACATGTACTCTGTTGTGTCACTCACAAACCACATTACATTTGTTCTTCAGTCCAAAGCACCTTTGCATGTCCTTACCTGCATGTGTACTTAAAGAAGGAGTTCCACAGTTACCAGGTACATTTCTCCCTGGACCACATATTTAAAAAAAATGGGTTCTGAGCTTAACATTTTTTTCCCCTCTGGTACTGGGTTTGAACTCAAGGCCCTGAAGCATGCTTGGCTTGCTTGCTTGGTGGTACTCTACTACTTGAGCCATGTCCCCTACATGTTTATTTTCTCCGTGTATGTACTTTTTTAATTTTTTTAAAGAGATGGAGTCTCATGGATTTTTCTTCCTGGGCTGACTTCAAACTGAGATCCTTTAGATCTCAGTTTTCTGAGTAGAATTATAGGTATGAGTCATTGGCGCCCAGCACAAACATTAATTCTTATTGGAAGTGTTAGAGCTAAAGCAGGTGACTACAGGTGAGTTGACACGATTGGCCTGCAGCAGATTTGTTACTTGTATGAAAACACTTAGGAGTAGTGTAGTGCACAGAAACACTAGGCAAGCCAGGACCACTCACTCTTTTTACTTAATCTTTTGAACCATAGTTAAGAATTTTTTGACCATCTATTCTTTTTTTTTTGGGTCCGGTCGTGGGGCCTGAACTCTGGGCCTGGGCACTGTTCCTCAGCTCTTCAGCTCAAGGCTAGCACTCTACCACTTGAGCCATAGCGCCACTTCCGGCTTTTCTCTTTTTGCTTATGTGGTGCTGAGGAATCGAACCCAGGGCCTCGAGCATGCAAGGCAAGCGCCCTACCACTGAGCCACCTTCCCAGCCCCTGACCATTATTCTAAGAGATGTGGATTAAATGTCATAAGACCTGTAACTAGGCACTGGTGGCTCACGCCTGTAATCCTAGTTACTCAAGAAGCTGAGATCTGAGGGTCACAGTTCAAAGCCAGCCTGGGCAGGAAAATCTGTGGGACTCTTGTCTCCCAATTAACAGAAAGCTGGAAGTGGTACTGTGGCTCAAAGTGGTAGAGCGTTTAGCCTTGAGCAAAAAGGGCTCAGGGACAGCACCTACGTCCATAGTTCAAGCCCCAAGACTGACAAAAAAAAAGAAAGAGCTATAGAAGCAAGTACTTCCTAAATTATAGCTATAAAATAAATTGAATTGATCAAATATGAAGAACTGGTGAAATGTCTATTGTCTTCCTACCATTAAAAGTCTTAGAAAGGGGCTGGGAAGGTGGCTCAGTGGTAGAGTGCTTGCCTTGCATGCATGAGGCCCTGGGTTTGATTCCTTAGTACCACATATGCAAAACGAAAAAAGCTGGAAGTGGTGCTGTGGCTCAAGGGGTAGAACGCTAGCCTTGAGCTGAAGAGCTGAGGGATAGCGCCCAGGCCCAGAGTTCAGATACCACGACTGGACCTAAAAATAAATAAATAAATAAATAAATAAATAAATAAATAAATGTCTTAAAAACATGTTTCTTCCCTAGGAGGTTTGAATTTCGTGATGTGAGTGTTGTAATAGAATATCTTCTCTATCAGAGTAATATTATCCATGGTCCCTGTGAAAGCTCAGATTCCTCAAGTCTGAAAGAGAATGATTTCCACAGAGTCCATTTTACATGTATTGATTTACAAATCTTTGAGATACACTAGTGGTTGTGTGATTTCTTTTTAAATTGTTTTTCCAGTTTCTTAACCAAGCCAGTGAGTTGCCACTGTTGTCCATACATGCAGGAGGAAGATACAAGTCAGAAAATGTTTGGGCTTTGCCTTTTCACTCCCTCAGCTCAGGAGACTGGTTCTGCTTTGGCCTTGGCTTGATTGTTGATGTTGATTCAAGCAGGTCCAGTGAGTTATTGTCTGCATTGCTACATTTTAGTAGTTCCTTCTTTGGGAATCTAATGGTGGCTATAGGAATGGTGTCAGTCTTTCCTAGTCACTCCATCACTTTAAGGATGGTGTTGGCTTTTGAAAAAAGACAGCATTGAAGTTGGCCTTAGAACTTCTTTCAGAGGGACTTAAGTGAAGTGCTTGGGTTAGCAAGCTCTGACAGTATCCTCCTTTGTCAAGGTCTAGCCCCAAGAGTAACCAGCAAAATGTGAAGAGCATTTGAATAGCCCAGATGTGTATGTTAGCATCTACCATAGAGGATTTCTCTTTTTTAGACATTTTACAATATGCTTATATGGTTAGAAAGCTGATTAGAAACCCAGAGAATGGTTTTATACTATTAGGGACAGATCTGTATCTGGCCTCTTTACCTTTATCTATGGGAAGCATAATAGAAAAGACAAATAAATGATAATATGTGTTGCTTAGCTTAGCACTGGTGGCTTACACCTGTAATTTTAGCTACTCAGGAGGCTGGGATCTGAGGATAGAGATTCAGAGCTATCCTGGGTCGAAAAATCCGTACAGTTCTTATCTCCAGTTACCAGCAAGACACCAGAAGTAGAGCTATGGCTCAAGTGGTAGAGCACCAGCCTTAAGGAAAAAAGCCAAAGGGAGAGCATCAGGCCCTAAATTCAGGCCTTAGTACACTCTCTCCCTCTCCCTCTCTTTCTCCCTCTCTCCTTCTCTCTCTCTCTCTCTCTCTCTCTCTCTCTCTTTCTCCCTCTCCCTCTCTTCCTCTCTCCCTTTCTCCCTCCCTCTCTTTTTCCTTCCCTCTCTCTCTGTCTGCTTCTAGAAATAGTTTCTTTCTTTCTTTCTTTCTTTTTTTTTTTGGGTCCCGTCGTGGGGCCTGAACTCTGGGCCTGAGTGCTGTCCCTCAGCTCTTCAGCTCAAGGCTAGTGCTCTACCACTTGAGCTGCAGCGCCACTTCCGGCGTTTTTCTTTTTGCTTATGTGGTGCTGAGGAATTGAACCCAGGGCCTCAGGCATGCAAGCGCTCTACCACTGAGCCAACTTCCCAGCCCCTAGAAATAGTTTCTTAAAACATTCATTACTATGTGAATTATGTCTTAAATAGCAAAGTGCTTTATCTTTTAAAGCTGCTACATTGAATACACTCCCTAAGTTGTACCAGCCCCCTCTTTCTTCCCTCCTTCCTTCCTTCCTTCCTTTCTTCCTTCCTTCCTTCCTTCCTTCCTTCCTTCCTTTCTTCCTTTCTTCCTTCCTTCCTTCCTTCCTTCCTTCCTTCCTTCCTTCCTTCCTTCCTTTCTTCCTTCCTTCCTTTCTTTCCTTCTTTCTTTCTTCCTTTCTTCCTTTCTGGGTCCGGTCATGGGGCCTGAACTCTGGGCCTGGGCTCTGTCCCTCAGCTCTTCAGCTCAAGGCTAGCGCTCTACCACTTGAGCCACAGCGCCACTTCCCGCTTTTTTCTTTTTGCTTATGTGGTGCTGAGGAATCGAATCCAGGGCCTCATGCATGCAAGGCAAGCGCTCTACCACTGAGCCACCTTCCCAGCCCTCTTTCTTTCTTTCTTTCTTTCTTTCTTTCTTTCTTTCTTTCTTTCTTTCTTTCTTTCTTTCTTTCTTTCTTTCTTTCTTTCTTTCTTTCTTTTTCTTTCTTTTCTCTCTCTCTCTCTTTTTTCCTTGAGACAAGGTCTTGCTATGTAGTTAGTGTAGCAATACCTCAAACTCGTGATCTTGAGTGCTGATATTGTAGGCATGCACCACCACCCTCAGTATTGTACTAGCTCCATTTCATGTCACTTTGTCACATATTGAACAGGACAGAACATTTCTGCACCACACAAAGTTCTTCTAGATAACACTGTCTAAAGAAAAAAATGCCTAAGTATCCATTATTAATATTTATGGCTCTTTGTGCAACTATTTTCAGGCTATTCATCCTATAAGGACTGAGTATCCAGAATACATAAAGAATGCAAACAACTATGGGGCTGGGAAGGTGGCTCAGTGGTAGAGTGCTTGCCTTGCATGCATGAGGCCCTGGATTCCATTCCTCAACACCACATAAGCAGAAAAAGCTGGAAGTGGCACTGTGGCTCAAGTGGTAGAGTGCTAGACTTGAGCTGAAGAGGTGAGGGACAGTGCCCAGGCCCAGAGTTCAGCCCTCACAACGGACAAAAAAGAACCTCAACATAAAAAACTTAAATAACAATGCTCAATAGGAGCATTACCTTACTCATGTAACTGTAACCCCTCTGTACAGTATATTTACAATAAAATATTTTAAAAATTGAAAAAATTTGAAAAATTAATCTGGTTGAAGAATGGGCCATATAAATTACCAACAAATATAAGAAAAAATGCTCAGAGAGGGGTAACTATTCAACTAGAAATGTATTCATTGCCTTACTTATGTAACTGTACAACACGTTTACAACAAAGTAAAATTTTAAAAAATGCTCAATATCACTAATCATTCGGGAAATGCATATCAAAACCCCAATGAGATGTGCTTTCACTACACTTAAAATAGCCGTTATCAAAAGGACAAAAATCAGCCAGGTGCCAGTGGCTCACGCCTGTAATCCTAGCTATTGAAGAGGCTAGGATCTAAGGATCATGGTTCAAAGCCAGCCCAGGAAGGAAAGTCCATGAGACTTTTTATTTTTTTTTTTCTTTTTGGGTCCGGTCATGGGGCCTGAACTCTGGGTCTGGGCTTTGTCCCTCAGCTCTTCAGCTCAAGTCTAGCACTCTACCACTTGAGCTACAGCGCCACTTCCGGCTTTTTTCTTTTTGCTTATGTGGTGCTGAGGAATCAAACCCAGGGCCTCTGGCATGCAAGGCATGCGCTCTACCACTGAGCCACCTTCCCAGCCCGTCCATGAGAGAGACTCTTATCTCCAGTAAACTACCAGAAAACCTGAAGTGACTCTGTGGCTAAAGTAGTAGAGCACTAGCCTTGAGCTGAAGAGCCAAGGAACAGCATCCAGGCCCAGAATTCAAGACCCATAACCGACCAAAAACAAAAACAAAAACAAAAAAATCAAACTGGGTGCTGGTGGCTCACGTTATCCTAGCAGTTTGTGAAGGGTCAGCCCAGTCCAAGAGAGTCTATCTCCATGGAGGGAAGCTGGACATGGTGACCCAGCATGTGATCCAAGCAAGGAAAGGAAGCCTAAAGGATGAGGATCAAGGCTCAGGCACATTCCCAGGTGAAAACTAGACTCTTTCTCAAAAATAACCTATGAAAAGTTGGGCCAAAGGTGTGACTTAAGTGGTAGAGCTCAGCCTAGTAAGTGTGAGGCTCTGAGTTCAAATCTTAGTACTACCAAAAAAAAAAAGAAAAGAAAAACAAATGCTGTTGAGGATGCAGAAAAAGGGCAGCTCTCATTTAAATTGGAAGTGTACAGATTTAATATAACCATGAAAAGTTTCTCAAAAAAACTAGAAATAAAACTAGCATACAGGTAAGCAAATAAATAAATAAATAAATAAATAAATAAATAAATAAATAAATAAATAAATAAATAAATAAATAAATAAAACTACCAATAGAAAAGGAAGCTGGGTGCTGGTGGCTCACGCCTGTAATCCTAGCTATTCAGGAGGCTGAGATCTGAGGGTCATGGTTCAAAGCCAGCCTTGGCAGGAAAGCCCAGGAGACTCTAATCTCCAATAAATCACCAGAAGATCGGAAGTGGCCCTATGGCTCAATTGGTAGAGCACTAGCCTTGAGCTGAAGAGCACAGGGACAGAGCCCCAGCCCAGAGTTCAAGCCCTATGACCAACAAAAAAAAAAAAAAAAAAAAAGGAAAGGAAATCAGTATGGCTGAGAGTTTGTACTTGTAGTTTATTGCAACACTACTCACAATAGCCAAAATATAGAATTAATCTAGATATCCATCAGTGGATGATGGATAAATAAAATGTGGCAGAGATAGATATAGCAGAACAGTATTCAGCCATTAAAAGAATGAAATCTAGCCTGGCACAGGTGGCTCATGCCTCTAATTCTAGATAATGTCTTTAATCCTAGCTACTCAGGAGGCTGAGATCTGAGGAAAATCAGTGTTAGCTCCTGCAAAACAAACTAAAAGCAAGCAAAAGGACTGGGGGTGTGATTCAGTGCTCATTCCTCAGTACTGTAAAAGTAATGTTAAAAAAATGTGTCGAATATTATACCACTGGGAAAAGATTCTTCTTGGAAGCTCATACCTAGTCTTCTCTGAGCTTTGCTCCATGATCTTTTTCCCTTTAGAAGCTTTTGCTTTTTGTTTTCTGTACTGAAACACAGAGTCTTGTGCTTTCACTCAACTCTTTCCTCTCACAGCTGGTGCTGTACCACTTGAGACCTCTACTTTTTTTGTTGTTGTTGTTGTTGGCTGTTTGGAGATGAGTCTCTCATATTTGACTGCCCAGGCTGGCTCTGAACCTCCATTCTCAGATCTCAGCCTCCTGAGTAGCTAGGATTATGGGTCTGAACCACCAGTGCCCAACTTCTCTTTAGGGATTTTGGTTGGAATTCTTTTGCTGTAACCTTAACTATGGGTATGTCTGTCTTTAAAAAATATGTGTGTAAAGCCAAGCGCTGGTGGCTCACACCTGTAATCCTAGCTACTCAGCCTCCTGAGTAGCTAGGATTACAATTTAAAATTTTTAAGTAAAAAAATTTACTAGTATACTTTGTATTTTGGATAGTCCTCACACTTAATTCTTTACATTTAATTCAGTTTTTTCAAGGAACTCAAAATATTTCACAACTGTTTGTACTTCCTAAGTATTCCTGAATTCAGAAAAGGAGAAAGGAAAGCCTGGCATTGGTGGCTCATACCTATAATCCTAGCTACTTAGGAGGCTGAGATCTGAGGATCATGGTTCAAAGCCAGCCTGGGTGGGAAAGTCTGTGAGACTGTTATCTCCACTAAACCACCAGAAAATTGGGAGTGGTGCTGTGGCTCAAGTGGTAGAGCACTTGCCTTGAGCTGAAGAGCTGAGGGACAGCACCTGGGCCCAGAGTTCAAGCCGCATGACCGACAAAAATAAAAAATGTGTGTGTGTTTGTGTATTTTGCTTGCTTTCAGTTTGTACATATAGGTATGGTTTTTACTTATTTAGATAACAAGATTTTTTTTACTCTTCTAAATTATTTTGAAATGCTCCCTTTTGTTGCTATTTCAAGGGTATATAAGTTTTGTTGATTTTCTTCCCTTGAGGCATTGTAACCTTCTGGTCTATTCTATTTCTTTCTGCTCCTGCTTGATTTTTGTTTGTTTGTTTATTTGTGTGTATGTGTGTGGGTGCTGTCTCAGCTTTTGTGCTCAAGCCTAGTGCTCTACCACTTGAGCCACAGCTCTACTTCCAGCTTTTTTGGTAGTTAATTGGAGATAAAGAGTATCACATGCTTTCCTGCTCAGGCTAGCTTCAAACCACAATCCTTAGATCTCAGCCTCATAAGTGGCAAGATTACAGATGTGAGATGCTGGCAACTGACTTGTTTGTTTATTCTTGTTACTTGATGCCGCATTTGTGTCTCAAAGTTTTCATCACTGTCTTGTTTGCTTCTTGATGCCTTGTTTGTGTTTTAGAGTTTTAGTCACTATTAGTTGAGAGCTAACTGTTGAGGTATTGACGTTAAAATTGTTTTGTAGATGGTGATTATGTGTGATTTTAATTTTTGTCTTTTGGTGATTTAAAAACTACAAAATGGAGGGACAAACGGTGAACAAATTGAACTGTACAATTTGTATGTGAGGAGGAAAATACTGGGAGAGAGCACAGGAAGTAGTGATATTGTCCAAAACAAAATGTACTCATTACCTGACTTATGTAGCTGTAACTCCTCAGTATATCACCTTTATAATAACAATTAAAAAGTAAAAGAACCGGGCGCCGGTGGTTCACGCCTGTAATCCTAGTTACTCTGGAGGCTGAGATCTGAGGATCACATTTCAAAGCCAGCCCAGGCAGGAAACTCCGTGAGACTCTTATCTCCAATAAAAAAAAAAACCACTAGAAAACCGGAAGTTGTGCTGTGGCTCAAGCGGTAGAGCACTCTCCTTGAGCTGAAGAGTGCAGGGACAGCGCCCAAGCCCATAGTTCAAGCCCCACAACCGACACTAACAACAACAACAAAAAAAGTAAAAGAAAATGAACTATACAACTTGTTAGTGAGGGATGGGAGGGAAAAACTGGGAGAGCCTGAAGGAAGGAATGACATTGTCCAAAAAGAAATGTACTCAAGGGACTGAGAGTGTGGCTTAGTGGTAGAGTGCTTGCCTTGCATGCATGAAGCCCTGGGTTTGATTCGTTAGTACCACACACACAGATAAAACTGGAAGTGGTGCTGTGGCTCAACTGGTAGAGTGCTAGCCTTGATCACAAAGAGGCTCAGGAACAGAGCCCAGGCCCTGAATTCAAGCCCCAGGGCCACAAAAAAAAAAAAAAAAAAAAAAAAAGAAAAGAAAGAAAGAAAAAGAAAAAAAGAAAAAAAAGAAAATATACTCATGCCTGAGAGTGGGGCTCAGTGGTAGAGCACTTGGATGGCATGCAAGCAGTCTGGGTTCAATCCTCAACACTGCAAAGAAAAATTTTTTAAAGGCTTGTTTTAAAAAATGTACTTATTAGGCTGGGAAGGTGGCTCAGTGGTAGAGCGCTTGCCTTGCATGCCTGAGGCCCTGGGTTCGATTCCTCAGCACCACATAAGCAAAAAAGAAAAAAGCCGGAAGTGGTGCTGTGGCTCAAATGGTAGAGTACTAGCCTTGAGCTGAAGAGTTGAGGGATAGCGCCCAGGCCCAGAGTTCAGGCCCCATGACCAGACCCCACCAAAAACAAATTGCTACAAGAGCTGAGCATTGGTTGTTTATGCCTATAATCCTACCTAGTCAGGAGACTGAGATCTGAGAATTGAGGTTCAAAGCCAGGCTCAGGCAGACTAATCCTAGAGATTCCTACCTGAAATTAACCAGCAAAAAAGCCAAGTGAGAGAGGCCCAGATTTCAAGTTCTAATAACATTATCAATTTTTTTCTACAGTAAACATATTAAAGAGAAAAACAGAAGAAATATATTGCTTGCTTGTTTTTTCTTCTTGTTTTTTTTTTTTTTTAAACCTATCATAGGCCAGGAAGATGGCTTAGTGATAGAGTGCTTGCCTAGCATATATGAAGCCCTGGGTTTGATTCCTCAGTACCACATAAACAGCAAAAGCCAGATGTGGCGCTGTGGCTCAAGTGGTAGAATGCTAGCCTTGAGCAAAAGCAGCTCAGGGACAGCACCCAGGCCCTGAGTTCAAGCCCCAGGACTGACGAAACAAACAAACAAAAAACTATCATCATCCAGGTGCTGGTGGCTCATACCTGTAATCCTAGTTACTAAGAAAGCAGAGATCTGGAGGATCATGGTGCAAAGCTAGCTCAGGCAAAAAAGTCTATAAGATTCTGTCTCCACAATAACTGGCAAAAAAGCATGGCTGGATCATGGACTCAAAGTGGTGGTGCTCTAGCTAAGCAGGCAAGCTAGGCAAGCTCGGCTGAGTTTGAATCCTAATACTGGCAAAAATAAAACAGTTGTATGAATACTAAATGCTAAGCACCACCAAACTATATTTTAGAGAACATCATGAATTTAAATTATACCCCCCTTCCACACACATACTATGAAAGTTCTTACTGAGTGAGCACTGAATGGATGATGAAACAGGGAACTAAAATTTCACCCATTCATTCATCTTCTTTTCTTGGCCCTAGAATTGCTTGCTTATTTTTATTGATAGTTTTTTTTATATAATAGCAAATGTAGAATGTTCTAGATCATTTCCTCCTGGTGGTGGGAATATAGGCATAGGTGATAAGTTAGTGTTGATGGCAGATTAATTTATTTAATGTTTATGCAGATTTTTTTTTCAGAACTAGGGTTAAAACTCAGGGTTTTGTGCTTGCTCAGTTTTCTTGCTCTATCACTTGAAATATGTCCCCAGCGAGGCTCCTTTTTAGTAGATGGAGTCTCTAGGACTTTCTGGCCTTGAATCATGATCCTTCAGATCTCAGCCTCCTGAGTAGCTAGGACTACGGGTTTATTTTTTATTTTATTTTATTATTATTATTATTTTTTTGGGTCTGGTTGTGGGGCCTGAACTCTGGGCCTGGGTGCTGTCCCTCAGCTCTTCAGCTCAAGGCTAGTGCTCTACCACTGAGCCACCTTCCCAGCCCAGGACTACGGGTTTATGAGCCACCAGTACCCAGCATGCACAGATTCTTTTAGATTCAGTTTTAGAAGGCTTATAAAGTTAGAATATTTGAATTTAGTTTTAGATCAGTTTTTCTGAATCCTTAAATATTATACTTCTTCTGCCAATAATGATCCTTGTCAACTTGCAAGTAAACTTGGTTTTCATTTGTCCTTTTAGTACATTTAGTTCTATAAACATAGAACTATACCAGAAAATAGCCACAGATTATTTTGGCCAAACATTTTTTTTATTATGTGCATTTCAGAAAGTGTGCTGTAGGGAATTTACTCATTGTGGTTTTTAGAGACCTGATGCAGATTTATTTAGAACTGTTTCCTTCTGTGTGACTGCTCTTCTCCTTATAGACTAATGGCTTTTCTCCATGACAATCCACCCCTCAGGACATTAGTGTAAGCAGGCTTCCCTTTGTGACATCTCAGGTGGAATTGGCATATGGCATATTAACAGTCTTTGAGGAGTTATAGACCAAATTCTTCCTGCGCTCTTCAGCTCAAGGCAAATGCTCTACTGCTTGAGCCAATGCGCCACTTCTGGTTTTCTGGTGTTTTTTTTTTTTTTAATTGGAGATAAGAGTCTCACAGACTTTTCGGCCTGGGCTGGCTTTGAACCGGGATCCTCAGAACTCAGCCTCCTGAGTAGCTAGAATTACAGGCGTGAGCCACTGGCGCCCGGCCAGGAAGGTTACTCTTTTGTCATTCATGTTGAAGATGTTTTTTCTTGATTTTTTTTTTTTCCCTGCCGGTCCAGAAGCTTGAACTCAGAGCCTGGACACTGTCCTTGAGCCTCTCTGTGCCCAAGGCTAGCACTTTACCACTTGAGCCACTGCGCCACTTCCGGCTTTTTCTGTGTATGTGGTACTGAGGAATCAAACTCAGGGCTTCATGCATGCTAGGCAAGCACTCTACCACTGAGCCACCTTCCCAGCTGATGTTTTTTCTTTTAGTCATTCTTCAAAACTGCATATCTGCTTTTGAGTTTACTTTTATTCCTCTTTCCATAGGGGACACATTCTTTCATTCTTTGTAATAGTTTTTTCTTTAATAGTTTAGAATACACAGAGAGGTTTAGGACATTAGTTGTCATTTATTTGATCCTTCCCCAATGACCTTTTCCTGTTTAAAAACACCAAATGGCCTCAGAGTTTAGAGAGCAGCTTTTTCCTCCCATTTCTTTTTCATTGCACTTCTCAAATACATTGCACAAACACTGCTTGTAATGTCCCCTTTCTACCCCACCCTTCTCTCACAGAAGATAACCACAGACATTTTAACTAGTAGCAGTTCAGAGTTGACTCTCTCTTCCCACTCCCTCCCCTTGCCCGTCTGTAGGGATGATGCTTGGGATAATGTTTTAAAATTCAAAATCAGGTCATACCACTCCTTTTTCCATAATCTTCCATTCACTCATTCAGTAAATGCTTAACAGAGCAGCTGGTATGCACTAAACAAAACCCTTGATCTCATGAAGTCTGTATTCATTCTAGTGGGCAAAGATAAGAAGCACTAATAACATTCTGTCATGAATGAAACTCCTTTTAATGGCTTAAAGTCACCTTGTGATATTACCCCTTCCTGTGAATCTGATCTCATCTTGTGCCATTCTCTCCTTTGTTCATATGGCTGTGGGCAACAGGGCCTGAGCACAGTCACCCATGCTTCAGGGTTTTGCACTTATTCTTCCCTCCAGCTGTGGTGCTTGTTTGCCAGAGCATCCTGTGGTTGGCTCAGCTGACCTGCCATCTTGCAAGATTGTCCTAGCCTGTCCAGTCTATTTTGGAGTTTATAAAGCTTCTTTTTAAAACTTCTTGTCAATCTAAAGTCTTGTTCGTTTGTTTACTCTGTAGATATCCAATAAATACATTAGGTGAGTTAATAACACTGGTCTTCATACAATGCCTATTTATAATACTTATTTTTATTTATTGGTCGGTTGTGGGGGTTGAACTCTGGGCTTGGGCGCTGTCTCTATGCTCTTCAGCTCAAGGCTATTGCTCTACCACTTGAGCTACCGTGCCACTTCTGGTTTTTCGAGTGGTTTATTGGAGATAAGAGTCTCACAGACTTTCCTGCCCGGGATGGCTTTGAACCAAGATCCTCAGATCTCAGCCTCCTGAGTAGCTAGGATTACAGGCATGATCTACCGGCACCCGGCTTTTATACTTATTGAATGACTATCTATTACACACAACTATTCAATATATTTGCTATGTCTGTATGCTGAGCACTGATCCAGATGTTGGGGGAATGGTAGCAAACAGGTTGACAAAGTCCACTTTTAGCTAGAATATATACATTCTAGTGTAGAGAAAAGTATAGTAAATAATCAGATCCATAATAAATAGTTTGGCAGAGTATTGACACAGTTAAGTAGAGTGGTAATTGGGAGTGTTGAGTGGATAGGGTACATTGGAGCTCTCATTAGAGTGAAGATAAGCTCTTTCTTTCTTTTTTTTTTAGTCATGGAGCTTGAACTCAGGCCTGGGCACTGTCCTTGGCTCTTTTGTTCAAGGCTGGAGCTCTACCACTTTGAGTCATAGCTCTACTTCCAGTTTTTGAGTAGTTAGTTGGAGATAAGAGTATCATAGGGACTTTTCTACCCAGGCTGGCTTTGAACAATGATCCTCAAATCTCAGCCTCCTGAGTAGGTAGGATTACAGGCGTGAGTCACTGGCACCTGGCTGCATTTTCTATACCAACGGTCAGAGAACCCTTTTCTCAGTAGGAGAAATTGAGGCTCAATGAGGGAAAGGTATTTTTGTTAATTCTGACAATTTAGATGGGAAGAGCTAGTATTTGTCTCATGACTCATGATCGTCTGACATCAGAACTTTCTTCTGGTTAAATTTGGTCTCTAAGTCTTACCAGTTCTTTTTGTTTTGGGGGGGGGTGTCAGGTCGTGTGGCCTGAACTCTGGGCCTGGGCGCTGTCCAGCTCTTCAGTTCAAGGCTAGCACTCTACCACTTGAGCCACTTGAGCCACAGCGCCATTTCGGCTTTTTGTATTTTTTCTGCTTATGTTATGCTGAGGAATTGAACCCAGGGCCTCATGCATGCAAGGCAAGCGCTCTACCACTGGGCCACCTTCCCAGCCCTTACCAGTTCTTACAGTTGACAAATAATATTGACTACTTTATACTCTGTCAGCTGGAATTGCAGAATGGCTGTAAATGTAGTTCTAGAGTCAGCCTGGATTTTAATCCTGAATTTGAATTACTTTTGTTTATTATTTGCGTGACATTGGGCACGTTCTTTAACCTCTCTGATGCCTCAGTTTTCTCATCTATAAAATGGGGCATAACTACTTCGTAGTTATCTAGCATAAGAACTAGGTGAGGTTAATGTTAAATTTCACATGTTAATTGCATGTATAGCATATAGATAACAATAAATACTAGCTATTGTTGCTATTATTGTTGTCCTTACCAGTCCAATTTCTCTCTCTGTTCCTCTTCCTAATAAAATCAGAGTAAACCTGTAGAACCAGGGTGAGATTCTGATTTCCTCAGTGGACATCACAAAATCTTTAGTTCATCTTAAACACAGATCCTGCCAGGCCCCAAGCTTATTCAGCTAGAAAGTCAAAGCAAAATATTTTGGTCTGAAGCAGTGGATAGTTTGGGATCTTGTTTCTATATCCTGCTCACTTATGTGAACGGAAGAGATGGTGTAGGCCCCGCCTGCAAACCACAACTTTTTGAGCCAGCTTGACTTGACTGCTTCCCTATTCTACCTGCTGACTTCTTTAGTTCTAGTTTGGCAGCTAGAAGAGCAACTAAACCGGTTTTCAGCTCACAGTTTATTGTCAGTGAAAGCCTAGCAACTCCTAGGAAAATGAGGATTAAGTAGAGTTGATACTTTTGTCTTCTTAAGTTTTCCTTTTTGTTTCAAACTGTAGAAAGCTTATAGTCTCCTTTTACAGAGTAAATCTGATAATACTTTTATAGTCTCTCCTGAGACATTTGAATCTTTATTTGTATGTCAATTTCCCCTTTAATAGCAGCAAAATAAGACTTTATTTTTCCATTTTGGTTGGAAATCTACAAACATACTTGTTTGTTGCTGGATCTTCTTTAAGAATTAATAAAACTGCCGGGCGCCAGTGGCTCATACCTGTAATCCTAGCTACTCAGGAGGCGGAGATCTGAGGATCATGGCTCAAAGCCAGCCTGGGCAGGAAACTCTGTGAGACTTTTATCTCCAATAAACCACTAGAAAACCTGGAAGTAATACTGTGACTCAAGCGGTAGAGTGCTTGCCTTGAACTGAAGAGCTGAGGGATAGTGCCCAAACCCAGAGTTCAAGTCCTACAACCACCCCCCCCCCAAAAAAAAAAAAAAAGAATAAAACAGGTTAGGAATGTGGCCTAGTGGTAGAGTGCTTGCTCAGCATGCATGAAGCTCTGGTTCGATTCCTTAGTACCACATAAACAGAAAGAGACAGGCGTTGCGCTGTGGCTCAAGTGGTAGAGTGCTAGCCTTGAGCAAATGAAGCTCAGGCACAGTGCCCTGGCCCTGAGTTCCAGCCCTAGGACTGGAAAAAAAAAGAATTATAAAACAAGCCAGATATTGGTGGCTTGTGCTTATAATCCTAGCTACTTCTTTGGAGGCTGAGATTTGAGGATTGTATTGCAGTTCAAAACGATCCAGCTCAGGAAAGTCCATGAGACTCTTATCTCTGATTAACCACTGGAAAACTGGAAGTGGAGCTGTGGCTCAATGGTAGAGCTCCAGCCTTGAGCAAAAAAAGAGCTCGGGGAGAGCACCCGGGCCCTAAGTTCAAGCCCCACAACTGACAAAAAAAAACAAACAAAAAAAGAATTATAAAACACAGATTGATCTTTCCTTAAGTCTGGATAATCATGATGAATGAAATTTTCTTGGTGGACATATGGGCATAAATGAAGAGCATAGACTGGCACATGGAGCATAACTATGCTGAACTTGGTGTTTGCTTCTGGCTTTTTTTGTTTATGTGGAACTGAGGAATTGAGCCCAGGGCTTTATATATATACCACTAAGCCACAATTCCCAGCCCTTTTAGTTTAATTTTTGGTTTTTATTATTATTTATATGCCTTCTTTTCTCCTTTGTTGCTTCTAATATACTATAGGATGAAAGAGATAATTCAAAGTGTTAAGAATAAGTGTTAGAATAAGTGCCTGTGATTCATGCTTGTAATCCTAGCTACTCAGAAGGCCAAGATCTGAGCATTGTGGTTCAAACCCAGTCCAGGCATAAAAGTCCGATTAGCCACTGAAAAGCTGGAAGTGGAGCTGTGGCTCAAGTGGTAGAGTGCTAGCCTTGAGCACAAAACTTAGGGACAGTGCCCAGGCCATGAGTTCAGGCCCTAGGACCAACACATAAAAATAATTAATAATAAAATATAAAAGAATGAGGGTTAAGGATGTAGCACAGGGCTATAGCATTGCCTACCATGTGCAAGGCTGTATCCCCAGCACTGGTAAAAAAAATTTTTTTTAAATGGGTAGGTGAATGGTCTCTGAATACAAGGGCTAAGAGCAATTGGCACTGTAGCCTCAGACCTTGTGTTTTGAAGGTAGATGTTTTGGAGATCAGAAATAAGTTAATTTGGAGACTGGCACCCAGTGGCTCATTCCTGTAAACCTAGCTACTCGGGAGGCTGAGGTCTGAGACTCATAATTCAAAGACAACTCAGGCGGGAAAATCTTTGAGATTCTTATCTCCAATAAGTTACCAGAAAAGTCAAAAGTGGAGTTGTGGCTCTAGTGTAGAGCACTAGCCTTGAGTAAAAGAGCTCAGGAACAGCATCCAGGCCTGAGTTCAAGTCCCAGGACCAGCACCAAAAAAAAAAAAAGAAAAGAAAAGAAAATAGCTTTGTTTGGTTTTGTCTAGGTCATATACTAGAGCAGTAAGAATACTGTGAATTTGTGGGAGATATCTAAGATATCTAATCCTCTTAAATCTTGAGGAATCTAATACCTTGTAAAAGAACACTTAGACATGCAAGTCACTTTCCCATTTGTATTGGAGTGCTGTAGTTTAGGAAGAAAACTTTATAACATGCTTGGCTAAATTGGTTTTGATTACTTTTGGGAAAGTTATTTTTTCCTCTGATGCTTTAAGGTCAGGGAAATTTTATTGATTTGTTGGGAAAAGGAAAAAAATGAGGTAAAATATTTAGGCATCCATATCTATAGGAGTTGTTCACATCTTTGGGAATGTTAGTGAAACTATGAATATGGTAGATGGCTAATACTTATTCTCTAGTATAACTGATTTATATTAGTCATTATATTGTTAAAACAAGTTCTTTTTTTGTCTTTTCGTTCATGGACAGAGGGATGTGGTAGGGCAAAATATATCTTTTTTTTGTTTTTTTGGGTCCAGTCGTGGGGCCTGAACTCTGGGCCTGGGCGCTGTCCCTCAGCTCTTCAGCTCAAGGCTAGAGCTCTATCACTTGAGACACAGCGCCACTTCCAGCTTTTTTCTTTTTGCTTATGTGGTGCTGAGGAGTCGAACCCAGGGCCTCATGCATGCAAGGCAAGCGTTCTACCACTGAGCCACCTTCCCAGCCCGGCAAAATATATCTTAAATCTATTGTTTAATAATATAATCTGAAAATTAAATTATGGGGAAAGTAGTCGATAGCATTTTGTCTTCTCTGCCATGCACTACTTTTGCTGTGGATGAAGATGAATAAGCAACTCTGGAAAGTAAGATCCTCTGGGAACATAAAAACTCTAAGGCTATTAATGGACTTAATTGTATTTCCTCTCTGCCACCAAAATGTGCAATAAATTTGTTTATGCCCTTGCCTGTAATGGAGAAAATTGTTCATTAAGTGTGTATGATAATCATAATCATTTTGTTTTTATTACTGGTAAAGTCCTTTCTAGTTTTCCTTTAAAAGAAAATGTATAACAAAGAGTAGTTGTGACATTGTTAAGTATTATCCATTAATCTCCTTGATTGACCTTTTGTTCCACGAAGAAAAAGGAAAGGATTATTCATTGGGAAAAGGGCAGATTGTCTGGTCGGGAGAATGCTATGATGATCTAGGTGGGAGCTATATTGACAGGGACCATGATAGTAGCCGTGAAGATAAAGAAGTAGTCAGATTCTGGGTATATTTTCCTAAAGGATTTATTTGCTTGTGGATGAGATTTGAGGAATGACAGAGCAAAAGGTTTCAGGATGAAAACATTTCAGTGTGTGTGTGTGTGTGTGTGTGTGTGTGTGTGTGTGTGTGTGTGTGTGTGTGTGTGTGTGTGTGTGTGTGTGTGTGTGTGTGTGTGTGTGTGTGTGTGTGTGTGTGTGTGTGTGTGTGTGTGTGTGTGTGTTTGTGTGTGTGTGTGTGTTGTGTGTTACTCATGGTCCTTTAAGCGGGTATTCTTTTTTTTTTTTGTCTTCCTCCAATTTATTTTTATTTTTTTTTAATTTTATTTTATTTGTGAACATACTGTACAGAGGGGTTACAATTACATGGGCAGGATAATGCTTACATTTCTTACCAAGCATTGCAGCCTCCTCCTTTGGTTTACCCTTCACATCCCTTCCCTGCCTCCCCCCTCCCCCCTATAAGCGGGTATTCTTATCATTTAAGCTACTCTACCAGTCTTTAGTACATTGGTGATTTTGAGACAATATCTGCTTTATGTGTTTCTCTCATAGCTTGGGAATGACAGGACATACCATTGCATCCAGCCATTGGAGGGTATGGAATCTTGTGCATGTTTATACCTGGGTTGGCTTTGAACCATGATTCTAAGCTATGCCTCTTAAGTAGCTAGGATTACAGATTTGAGCGACCATGCCTAGCCCTCATTTAACTTCTTTGTGCCAATTTCTTTTCATATCACTATTATCTTTATCTTGGTGACATTATGAAAACAGACATCTATGTAAGAGGACACTTCAGGGCTCTTGTTTCCACGTCTGCCATTAATTAGAAATTACATTTTTTTTTGGGGGGGGGTCCGGTCATGGGTCTGAACTCTGGGCCTGGGCGCTGTCCCTCAGCTCTTCAGCTCAAGGCTAGTGCTCTACCACTTGAGCCACAGCGCCACTTCCGGCTTTTTTTTTTTTTTTTGTCGGTCGTGGGGCTTGAACTCTGGGCCTGGGCGCTGTCCCTCAGCTCTTCAGCTCAAGGCTAGCGCTCTACCACTTGAGCTACAGCGCCACTTCCGTTTTTCTGGTGGTTTAATGGAGATAGGAGTCTCATAGTCTCTCCTGCCCGGGCTGGCTTTGAACCGCGATCCTCAGATCTCAGCCTCCTGAGTAGCTAGGATTACAGGCATGAGCCACCAGCGCCCGGCTTCCGGCTTTTTTCTTTTTTGCTTATGTGGTGCTGAGGAATCGAACCCAGGGCCTCAGGCAGGCAAGGCAAGCGCTCTACCACTGAGCCACCTTCCCAGCCTAGAAATTACATTTTTTGAGGGTTAACTCAGTGATGAACTAATCTATAGATTGATACCTGATTGTGTTAAAAATCTAGGGAAGTTGCTATTATGCCTTAAGCCATGATACAGCCATTGGAGCAGTTGAATCTCAGCATCTCTATTCTGATGTCATATTTGTTCTCTATACTGTCTCTTTTTTATCTTTTTTAAAAAAATTTAATGGTCTTTGGCAGTACTGGTGTTTGAGCCTTAGGGCTTTACAGTTGCTTGGCAAGTTATCTATTACCGGAGCCATGGCCCTCTTTGATGATCTTTGAAGAGCTAATCTATTTCATAAATCATTAATAATTGTACTTCAAATTCCTTGTCATGCTTGGTACCTATAATACTAGCTACTCAGAAGGCTGAGACACTAAGGATCTCAGTATGAAGCCAGCTCAGGCAGAAAACTCCAAGAGACTATCTCTAATTAAGTAAAATGCTAGATAGGAGGCCATGGAAAAACAAGTGGTAGAGTACACAAGTGAGTGCTGAAGCTGAGCAAGAAAGTGAGACCTTGAATTCAAGCCACAGTACTAAAACACACTCTCTCTCTCTCTCTCTCTCTCTCTCTCTCTCTCTCTCTCTCTCTCTCTCTCTTTGTCATTAACCCAATGAAGTTAAAGAATCAAAAACATGATTGGTTTTCTATAGCAGACAGCCTGTTAGCACTTCCCAAGAGCTGCTCTGTAAGGAGAAATCTTGCTGCAGAATGATCTAATTTGTGTAATCTTGAAGGTGGGGCTATTTTTGAAAGAGAACAGAAAAATAACGGAGCCTTTGCTTGTGAATGTCAAGCTATATTTTACTGATTTGAAAGGAAAAGGATTCAGAACTCCTATTTCCTCCTATTTTGTTCATCATATCTAGATCAAGTTTCTGAGAGATATACATAGGTAACTGCTTCTGAAAATGGCAGCTGAATTATTCTTCTTTTCCTTCCCCCTCTTTTTCCCCCTCCTCCTCTTCTTCCCCTTGCCCTCCTCCTCCTGTTCCCCCTTTCTTTATTGTACTTGTGATTTGGATGATGTGAGTAGCATAAAATAACTGTTAGCAGTTGAAATTCTCTTTATGGTTCTTAGACTGATGGTTTATAACTGTTTTTCAATCCTGTCAGATTGTATGACTGCTTTTCTATCCCCAAATGAAGTTCTCAGTAATAAAACTTACTCACAGATCTACATTCTCTGCACTCCAATATAGAAGAAAATAAAAGAAACATTATTTATAGTTTAGTAAATCTTTTCTATGTGTTTGGTGTTTTTTTTTGGTGCCGGGGAAGAGAGTCAGTACGAGGTTGTACGGGGTTTTGAACTCAGGGCCTAGAGGCCATCCCTGAGCTTTTTTTGCTCAAAGATGGGGCTCTACCACTAGAACCATAGCTCTACTTTCAGCTTTTTGGTGGTTAATTGGAGATGAGAGTCTCACGAAATATCCTGCCTGGTCTGGCTTGGGACCACAGTCTTCAGATACCAGCCTCTGGAGTAACTAGGATTACAGGTTTGAGTCATTAGTCCCTGGCTGTATTTAAGTTCTTAAAAGACAGATGTAAATAAATGCTAACGGTGCACTATAAACCATAGCGGTCAGATGCCAGAAGGTAATATAACTTTATTTGTGTGAATCTGGACCTATACATAGATTGGTACAGGTGTATTGCATTGGTGATTCAGTGACAATGTGACAATGCCACTGGGATATGATTTCAAAGGTGGTGATTAAATCTTCATGAAATTTCACAAAATTAGCATAAAGTATGTTACATTACTGAAAAATTCACTGTGTGGTAAATGGTGAAAAAATACGTTCTTCTGCAAATTCTCTGTAGGTATAGGCTTAGGCAATTATATAAGCTGTGTTTTTCCTACATATAAAACTAGTACCAAGCCAGGCACCGGTGGCTCATGCCTGTAATCCTAACTACTCAGGAGGCTGAGATCTGAGGATCACAATTCAAAGCCAGCTGGGGCAGGAAAGACAGTGAGCCTCTTATCTCCAATAAAAACCACCAGAAAACTGGAAGTGGCTCTGTGGCTCAAGTGGTAGAGTGCTAGAGTTGAGCTGAAGAGCTGAGGGACAGCGCCCAGGTCCAGAGGTCAAGCACCACAACTGACAAACAACAACAATAACAACAGCAACACTAGTGCCAAAGACAGTTTTTCTAG